>NC_043000.1:131299526-131394526 GCF_006345805.1 Octopus sinensis | reverse complement strand
AATATTTTTTTTCCAACTCTCTGACAATTCTACCAATCCATCACTCAAACACTGACTCTTCACCAAAACACAGCTCAGAATTTTTGTTCTTAACTTTGCGTAGTTGACGGAAAAATCTAATGCCAAGTGGTTTCGTTTGATCTCTATTAAAATCCTTTTTTTTTTTTTACTTCAATCTGCTAGTACCCGCAACTAAACACTCCACATATCACTTTTATTAGCTTTTCCATTTCAAACTACACTCTTAACTCGAAACTAAGTTCGTCTTTTAAAAGATGTCTTTGTATTAAATTAAACGAATTCTTTAAAATAGAATAAATGCGAAGTAATGACTTCCCCAACAAGGAAGTTACTTGTGTTAGTTCATTGTTAGCTGTTCAACACGTGAGACTAATACTTTTCAAAGTTTGCGCCTCTCATTCAACTGGTTTTACTCATTGCTGACCTCACTCGCCCAAATTGCGCCACGTCTGCCTTAAGGAAGGAATTAGAACTTCTCAAATTTAAAAAGAAATAAAACTGTCCCTGGAAAACTTGCAGTCACGTAGCTTTTTTCTTTAATACTCTCTTAAGCTTTTTTTTTTTTTTTTTTTGTTAAGTAGACAATTTTATAAAGGAAGAAAACTTAATGACATTACAAATAAAGGAATGTTGCATAAAATGTGTTGCATAAAATGTCTGGAAACGATTAGCATTCATCTTTTTCTTTTTTTTCGATTCTTGGTCAGTAGTGATATTCAAACAATCCATAAGATCTTTTATTTTATTCTTTTTATTTCATGTGTGTGTGTGTGTGTGTGTTATAAGTTTGATGGTATTGACCGGTAATTAATTATTAAGGTCTAAAATAATACATGAAAAGATATCTATTTCCTTTTCCTAAATCATGAAGCCAAGCTCTTAGCGATTACTTAATTTGCTTTCCCCACGTATTTAGTCAAGAGACTGAAGTTGGGAAAACCCAGATATTATACAGTGTGTAATTATAGCAGCTATGTCCAGTTTAAAATTTTCAAAATATTAATTTGATCTCAAGTGTTTTATTTATATTTTACTTCCTAAGTATGGAGATATTTTGTGAAATTATCCACTTATACTTGTAGTCATACTTCACAACCTTCTTCCTAATGCTAAATCTTATATCTATGTTTGGCTGTATGTATGAATGTGTGTGTGTGTATCTGAGTGTATATATATGTCATAGTAGTTTCAAGTTTAAAATATACGCATATATAGTCATCATCATCGTTTAAAGCCCGCCTTCCATGCTGGCTTAAGATGTACATTTAATTTATAAATAATATATTATACATAGCTATCTCTCATTCCCTGTGTGTGTGTGTGTGTGTGTGTGTGTAGGCCCTGCCCTGTTTAACATTGTCCCAAAACTGATCAAAGAGGAAAAGGATCCCATCACCTTTAAACAGTCTGGACAGGTTTCTTCAAGGAATACCAGACAAGCCACCCATACCTGGATACAACTCGCTACTTGAATGGACTATAAGTAAAACTTGACTTAAAAAAAGGATTTAGATAATCCTATCAGGTGGTGCTATTAAGTTAGACATGGCCTGGACCAATCTTTGGTCGAAGCATATCTAAGTATTATCTAAGTTTTTATATATATATATATATATAATAGGCGCAGGAGTGGCCGTGTGGTAAGTAGGTTGCTCAACAACCACATGGTTCTACTATAGCCGACCAAAGCCTTGTGAGTGGATTTGGTAGACGGAAACTGAAAGATGCCCGTCGTACATATATATATATATATATATATATATATATATATATATATATATATATAATGAAGATGGTAATTATTTCTTGACTTCCTCAGCATTAATGATAAGTATTGAAAGAAATTATTCCATTTCATATTTGTTAATAAATCAGCTTTTAATCACAAGATTCTTTTCCCCATTCCCTGATGTGTGTGTTGGATGAAGAGATGTTGACATTCCTTGATGACATTATGACCTGTTGCTGTAAAGCTCTCTGGAATTAAAAAAACAAAAAAACTCCTTTGCTTGTAAAACATAATGGCTGGCAACAAGAAATGCATCCGGTTGTAAAATCTTGTCCCAAGTGATTTTCTCCAAGCTACGTTAGCATAGAAAAACACATTTAATGAACGAACAGTTTATATATATATATATATATATATATATATATTGGCCTGCTCGCTTAGCCAGCGGGGTGGCGTCATTTGAAGGGTAAAATAATGCGAAGGGCATTGTGACCAGCGATGTGTAGCAACATCTGATAGCGTGGTCGGTCACGGTGATATATATATATGTGAGTGTGTGTATGTGTGTGTACATGCTCAATACCCATTGCATTTTTAACGGCAAGATGCCAAAATTTTAGATTCAAAAGGCCATCTTTGATATAAAATATATTGTTTTAATAACAAGAGACTTTGGTAGAATTAAAATGTTATTGACTTTACCTCTATTTCCATTTTCAGAAAAATAGATTGGATATTTTAATTAGGTAAATTATTGAAACTTAGTTTGTCTTTCTCATAGCTAAGGCTTAATTAATCTTAATATTGTTTAACTGGAAACATTTTATTTAAAAATATAAATTTCATATTCTTCAAACTTGATATATGCATTGTACAATATTTACATTTACTAAGATGACTTATACATAAACAGTTTCTAGGGAAGGTTCTATTTTCATCATTATGATATATCCTGGCTGATTTGAAGATCTGGCTGCTATTTCTAACCAGTTGAGTTACCTCATAAAAGCACACATTTGTTAATATATATGATGGTAAAATTTGTGACGGACTTTTTTGATAATAATCTTGGCTACCATATTTACATAAAATTTCACTGAACTACCTTAACTATTTATCTATTTTTGTTTATGATAGGAATGTTTTCCTTTGTTTTTTCCATCTAAATTTTTTTTATTCACAATTGTGAATAAAAAAAAATTGAAATATTTTAGTGGAAAGTAATATTTATTTTAAAAACAGCAGAATTGACTGTTTTACTAGCTAGGAATTACTGTAAAATAGTTGCTCTACCTTCTATTTGAATTTCATCTGCTGTCTACAAGTAGTGCCTCTTCAGTTTCACTTTCAGTTTTAGAAATACTGCAAAGACACAAATGCGTATGTCAAGTGAATGCAGGGAACAAATTTAGTAGGAACATGGTATATATTCAGGTTTTCTGTGAGAATCTGCTGGCTGATTCATAATTGGTTCTAACCATGAGAGAGAACAACAGTTCTCATGGAAGAATTTACCAAATTTTTAATACAGTTTCTGATATTTTACTTGTGACTTGTTACACTGAATATTCATCATCTTAAACCAACACTCATCCATCACATCCAAGTCAGTTCTTTTTTGGGAGTTATTATCCTCCTATATGGGTTAGGGGATCTTATCTTACATATATGTTTCAGTTTTGAAGTTTGGTTTCTGCAGCTGGATGTATCAGGTGCTTTTATTGTGACACCAGCTTTAGAGAGATCCTGTTTATGGCAAGACTAAAGTGTTCTTTTGACTATATCCTTGTTATTCACCAATCACATCATTGAATATTTTGGGTGAATTTTATAGTGAACAACAATAGTAGTGATGTTGCTTTGAACATCAGACTATGTTATATTTTTCTCATGGGGCTTAACAGATAGATAAAAGAGAGGGTGATAATAGAAGAATGTGAGTGGGTGGATGAAGGAAGCAAGAGTAAGATAATAGAAACAGATTGGGATAAGGTGTGAGTGAGAGATGCATAATGATAGAGATGAGTAAATGGTGAGAGTGAATGATGGTTGTCAGTAGCAAGTGGCTGAGAACAAAGGATGATGACTAAAAATGTAGAAAGAGTTGTGGTAAATGATGGTGGGCAGGTACATGTAGATCTAACATACCCTGTTGAAAATATGCATTGTGTGTGTGTGTGTGTGTGTGTATATGAAAAATGAGTTTGTTTTAACAAGCTACAGCAAAATGAATTTATAAATATCAAAGCAACACTAATAGCAAGTAGGGCACCTAAATATTGTTGCCTTGGAAATATTCATTAGTTCCTTATATTTCAGGTAAAGTACTACTTGATGGAGGATAACTACTAATAATTATCAGAGTTAATTAAACATCTATCTATTTATGTTTCTGCGCATGTACTAAAAATTCTATGAAGCACATGAAAAGGTCTGGGCCTGATCTCCTGCTCAACAGCTTTCAAACTACCAACTCCTGAAAGCATGGTGATACAAATGCTAAAATTGGCAATGGTGATGGAGATTGGGAAGTATAATATACACTCCTTAAAGTGTGACATACAAATGGACAACATAGGATCATGAGGGCCCTTTGGACTTTTCAAAGACAAGGCAACCTCATTAGTGCTCATGACACAGTAAGATGCTACTCAATATATGCTGGGGTCAATAAAATAAGTACCAGTTGAATACTGAGGTCAAATGAGGGCCCTTTGGACTTTTCAAAGACAAGTCAACCTTGCTAGTGCTGATGACACAGTAAAATGCTACTCAATATATGCTGGGGTCAATAAAATAAGTACCAGTTGAATACTGGGGTCAAATGTAATTGACTTAGCCCTACCCCCAAATTGCTGGCCTTCTGCCAACATTTGAAATGAATATATACCTGTAAAGTGGTTGATGTTAAGAGGGCAACCAGCCATAAAAACCAACCAAAAGTAAAATTTGTAAGTGAAATGTGGTCTTCTGACCTGACAGAGCAGTTTGTCTGAATAATAATTGATGATGATGAGGAGGAGGAAGGGGATATATATGTCAGTGTATAGTGAGTGTGTGTGTGTGTGTGTGAATATGAAGTTATGTTTGCCTCCTGAATGAATAGTGTCATCCAAGGAAATACTGGTTCAATATCTAATATTTGAGGGTGGGGGGAATTGATTTCCTTAAAATAATAAGTTTGTATATAAACAGTAGTTTATATTCATACAAAGGAAAAAGTAGAAAATGCAGACTTTGAAGTTAGTAAGAGTTTACTATCAGCAACAAATCAATCATTATCTCTGACAGCTGTTTCCATTATATACAGTGAAATTTATCAAATATTAAATTCATATTTCTGAGCATAATCTCTTCAGAGGGAAAAATATACCCTTAGATATTATGTATGTTTGTTTGTAGATTATATATATAAAATCAATAAACAGGATATCAAGTATATACACATACATTATATACACACGTACATATGTATATAGAGAGCAAGGGCTGTGTATACTGTGGAAACCTGATTATAATGTTGGATAATTCTACTGTTGTTTCAAAAACACTCACCCCTACTTCTAATTAAGTCACCTAGATAACGAAAGCTATCAACTGTTTTTAGGGAGCATTTGAGAGAATGTATTTCCTATGAGCTCTTAGTATTTACTGTTCCTGTACAACAACTGCAGTCTATCTTACCTATTAGCCTGCTTGTGATCTCACAATACCTAAAAAATAAATGCGCCCTTTTAAAGCCTAGCCAGGCTCATGGGCTCGGTTTCTATGGCGTATGTGTTCTCCAGCTGGGCTGGACACCAGTCCATCGTAGCATTACTCATTTTTGCCAGCTGAGTGGAGTGGAGCAACGTGAAATGAAGTGTTTTGTTCAAGAACACAACGCGGCGCCCGGTCCAGGAATCGAAACCACAATCTTACGATTATGATGCTGACACCCTAACCACTAAGCCACGTGCCTCCACGAAACTTTCAAAGCCACAATAAATTTTAGGCTTCACAATGTGTAGCGATTTATTATGTCTCCCTCCTCTCTCCCGCACAGTTATACAACATCACAAGCACCACATCACAAAGACTTAAAGTTCACTTTAAAATTATGGCATATTTCAGCTCTGATCAATAGCTGACTGCTACAAGAATTAAACAAGATCTACATTAGAATACTAGCCAGGCTCATGGGCCCGGTTTCTATGGCATGTGTGTTCCCTAGCTGGACGGGATACCAGTCCATCGCAGCGTTACTCATTTTTGCCAGCTGAGTGGACTGGAGCAACATGAAATGAAGTGTTTTGCTCAAGAACACAATACGTCGCCTGGTCCAGGAATCAAAACCACAATCTTACAATCATGATGCTAGCACCCTAACCACTAAGCCACGTGCTTCCACATATATATTTCCCATTTGTTCCTATTGCGTAACACATACAGATTGAAACTGGTCATATGCGCAAGGAAAAATATATAATTTTTGCTTGAAAACTCATAGGTCAGTCATGATTCACACTTTGTAATGAATATAGCTATTTTTCTGTGAAATTCATTACGTTGTTTCTCTCATTATTCTTAATAATAATTATTCATTATGTTCGAAAACAATAATATCAAAAGCCTCAGCTGACTTTTCTTTGTACATTTTTTTACATAATCTGGCAACAGACAATCCACTGACAATTCTCACTATCAAACCTCCGTTAATTCCTTCTTTCACTCTGTTTCTCTCATTATTGTTATAATTATCACTTGGCTTTCCAGTAATGGATGTTAAACATACAAGCATATGTAGATGCTTGCTTATATACATACACATACACACATAAATACATTCAAGACAGACAGTGAAAGAGAGAAAGTGTTTTTAAGCAACTTTGTTCAAAAGACAGCAAAAATTTTCCCGTCTTGACGTACCAAAAATAGCTAGCAAATTAGTAATAAATCAAACTGAAATCATAAATGTAGACATTGAATAATATATTTCCTGAAACACAAAGCAATGAGATTGTCACAAGACCACTTTTCATTATCAAGATTTAACAATTTTTGTAGCATTGTTAGAGCTGTTATTTATATAATTGTTTTGCGAGAGATCTTCAATGTTTGCTTGCTTTGCAGAGACAGTGAATACATCAACCTTCAAATCAATCACTAAAATTAGCTTATATGATGTGCATGAGCCAAGGAACAGACTCCTCTACATATTGGTTAGATTTCAAAGAAATAGCGACCAAAATTCTTTCAAATCATACGCTACTGTTGTGTGTATATGTAATGTGTGTGTGAGTGGAGAGAGAGAGACAGACAGAAATAGAACAACATGAGATTGTTCATAAGTTGTACAATCTTAATGATTGTTGTGAAGAAATCTCTATCAGAAAGAATATCTTGTTTGAGAACAGTAAATTGAAATAGCAAGAAATAATTTACATATTGCATACCGTAAATCCTAGAGTATAATCCACATTTTTTTCCCAAAATTTAAAGGTCAAAATCTCTAACTACATACGAGGTTAAAAATGAAAATTATTTTCTAAGCAATTTTCGAGTCTCTATTTGCTGTCCAGCAATGTTTATTCTGACGCATTTCGTGATGTCGGGCATGAAAATACCTTAAGCTAAGCCTGAAAGCAATGAAGTCATAAAAGAATCATCCATAACTTGCAGTAAGCAACATTTATTAAACGTTATTGCTATTATTTCTTTATTTTCTGCAAACAAAATGCACAAAAAAGCTACACGTTTGCATTATGTTATATATACAATAATAATAAAGGACGTTACCGTATACATTTTTACAAACCAAGGATGTTATATAGACCTCCCTGACTCAAGTTAGAGAAGGGGTGCGTATTATACACAAGGTTTAGGTTTTTCAGAGGTACAGCCCCCTAAAAATCCCCTGCATATTATACTCAAGGGCGGACTATACTCGAGGATTTACTGTACACATTCATAGAATCAACATGTTGAGTCAAAAGTTTTGTAATATTTTGGTAACTTATCAAATTACAACGAAAGCAACCTAGCATTCAAAGTAGAGGCATCTTGTTGACCCATCTGAAGCTACCTTTCTGCAAGTTCTTTGATTCCATGTTGATACAAGTTCTTGTTCATTGGTGTAAAGAGTTCCTTCACTGAAGTTTTCACCTCCTCTTGTTTGATAAAGCATTATGAGCACTGGAAGTGAGCCATGAATTGGAAGAAGTAGTTGTCTGAGAGAGCTTGGTACAGACTGTTTGTTTGGTGTGACATCAGTTCAATTCCTTCGAGTTCCTGGAGTTTATTACAGGTTGCTCAAGCAGTTATAGGTCTTGCATTGTCTTGTTATCACTTTTTGTTAACCAATGCCATGCCAAGTAATTTTTATGCATAATGGCATATTTCTGCTTCAGCTGTTTGGAATACATGTTGGCATAAATGGTTCAACCAACCGGAATAAATTCATAGTGAATTATCCCCTTGTAATTCCAACGGATGCAGAACGTCACCTTGTGCTCTAAGCACCCATGATTGGCAACTTGCTCAGCCACTGCTTATGCACATTAGGAGTGTAGAAAAATATCTCCCTCAGATTATTACTTGTTCCAATCTGTGGCTCACTTCCTGTGCTAGCCACACTTCATCAACCTAGAGGAGGTGGAAAGTTCTGTGACGGTGTTCTTTGCCTTGATGGACAAGAACTGGTATCATTGTGGGGATCAAAGAACTTGCAGAAAGGTGGCTTCAGTTAGTGCAACACAATGACCTCTACTTTACATTGTATTATAGCATAGAGCAGTGGTTCCCAAACTGAGTCGCGACCCACAGATGGGTCGTGAACGGAATCTTAGTGGGTCGCAAAAAGTTATAAAATTACGCATTAGCTTTGATTAACTGCTGTCTATCGAAATAGTTCAGTAGAGTTAAGTGGGTCGTCATAAACTGGTGATATGAATAGTGGGTCACGACTCTAAAAAGTTTGGGAACCACTGGCATAGAGCATTCACAGAAACTAATACTTTTGATGGCTCTCCTCTCTCCATCTCTCTCATTCTGCTTTCTACATGTCCTTCAAATCACATTCTACTGTCGAATGTAATATATGTGTGTATGTGCATGCATGTATGAGTATGTATGTGAGGGGGCTCTTTTTGGTTAAATCTGCTAAAAGTATCAGCCAAATCTCCTTCAATTCAGTAGCAATAAGCTATCAAACACGATATAGTGTTGGGTTTCCCACTCTTATGATAAAACTATGTTGGTCATGATTAGACTCCTCAGTTTACATGGATTTATTCCTGAAAAATCCTGGAATTTTTACTCATCTGTTAACTATTTTATAATGATTTGGAGTTTTGGAGACCAGAAGGCAGGAATTATGAGCTTAAAAATTTATTCCATTAAAAATATATACTAATAGAAAACTTTAAATATTTACAGAGAAAATTAAAAAATAACTTTCCTGGATAATAAAAATGTATTCCAATCAGAGGTGTATGTTTCAACTTGCTCACAATTTTACAACAGTTAGGGCTCTCATGGTTTTATGTAGAAGTCTGCGAAATTTTTGGGGAGGGTGCCAGTTGATTAGATCGACCCCAGTACGCAACTGGTACTTAATTTATCAACCCCAAAAGATGAAAGGCAAAGTTGAGCTCGGCGGAATTTGAACTCAGAACGTAAAGACAGACAAAACACCGCTAAGCATTTCACCTGGCATGTTAACGTTTCCGCTAGCTCGCCACCTAAGTTGGTGAAATATTAGTGAATGAGAGCTGTTTCTGCAAGTTTACAGTTTCGTGTCTGTCTCTTGGAAAATTATTTGGGATCATGATTAAATGCTTCGTTGGTTATTTTCATTAGTTTCGTTAATAGCAATGTGTAATCTCTCAAGTTCGGATGTTTCTTTTAATGAAGTTAGTGTTTCAGTTATGGGTTCAAATAAAGGATTCTTCTGACAAAATGATGAGTGGTTCTGTGGAAGCTTGCTTTTCAACCACATGATTCTGGGTTCAGTCCCACTGTGTGACACACTTGGACAAGTGTCTTCTACTATAGCCTCAGGCCAACCAGTGGAGTGGATCTGGTAGACAGAAACTGAAAGAAGCCTGTCGTATATATATATATATATATATATATATATATATATATTTATTATATAGAAGGAGCTTCTACAGGACTAGAACTGTTTCATTCAAGAGAAATATATATATATGTATGTATGTATGTATGTATGTGTGTGTATATGTTTGTCTGACCAAATTAAACATGGTCCTTGTTCTATCAATTGTTATTGTAAGTGTATTATTTTCAAAATCAGTGTTAAATTCAGAGTTTTGTTTCTAAAAGCACAATAAGTTTTTTTTTTTTTTTTTTTTTTTTTTTCAGTAAATAAACTTCCATAAATTCTGATCATTCATAAATTCCATAATTTACTAGATAAATGCATATTTGCATTCAGATATCTTTGATTACACACAGATACATATTGACCTATAGAAGTACGTAATATTCCCACCAATCCCTTATCTGTAATAGCTTTTCTAATAAAACCACTCAGAAAATCCATCTAGAGTAAATCATCTTCATCATTTAACGTCCACTTTCCATGCTGGCATGTGTTGGACGGTTTGACTGAGAACTGGCAAGCCAGGATGATGCACCAGGTTCCAATCTGATCTGGCAAGGTTTTTACAACTGGATGCCCTTCCTAATGCCAACCACTCCAAGAGTGTAGTGGGTGCTTTTTACGTGCCATTGGCACAGGAGCCACTCAGGCAGCACTGGCATTGACCATTCTTGAATTGTGCTTTTTACGTGCCACCGGCACATGTTTAATATATTCTTTTCATGATGATGATGAGTAACTGTTCTGGATAGTATTTTTTTTCTTTAATTTGCTTGGTTTTTCTTTTCTTTTCTTTTTTTTTTTTAGAGCAAGCTTGGCTTTTTCAAATGCACTAGTTTCTGAGAAAAATCTCCTAGTAAATTTTTTTTATATGGCATGGTGTAAAAAGGACATTTTAAGATGATTTTGCAATTTACAATTATATTTTCAATAATACAGCCTGGAAATACAATACAGTTTCAAAAATTCTTGACTGCATTTGTAGTAAAACTTCCCTGGAACCCCATTTAAAAGCCTTTGGGCACAAATGAACACCATTATAGTTGACATGGAATAATACAAAAATTAACACACACGAACAACAACCATACACATAAATACAGCATTACTGTAGACAGAGAAGCATAGTCAGTTACTGATGAAACCCCGATGAAGGTTGAAACTTGATCGGCTGATCTTTTTCTCCTTGTAGTGAGATTCATCATCATTTAACGTCTGTTTTCCATGCTAGCATGGGTTGGACGGTTCGTCTGGGGTCTGGAAAACCAGAAGGCTGCTCCAGGCTCCAGTCTGATCTGGCAGTGTTTCTACAGCTGGATGCCCTTCCTGACACCAACCACTCTGGGTGTTGTGGGTGCTCTTTACGTGCCACCGTCACAGGCCAGAGGAGGTTGGCAACTGCCATGATCGGTTGGTACTTTTTACATGCCACCGGCACAGAAGCCAGTCAAGGCAGCGCTGGCATCAGCCACGTTTGGATGGTGCTTTTTACGTGCCACTGACACGGGTATCACAACTACAATTTCCATTTGATTTTTATTTTGATGTTGATGTACTTGACTCAATAGGTCTCTTCAAACACAGCCGGATGCCCTACGCTCCAAGGTGAGCACAGCAGGCCGTCCTGCGATCCAAGGTAATTTGAATGTGCTGGGGTTGGTTATGTGAAGCTGGTGTAGGATACAGCCATGAACTCACTTTGTTTGTCGGGTCTTCGCAGTCAGAGCATATCTCGAGAGGTCTCGGTCTTTCATCATATGAAAAAAATACAGTTGTTTACAGCTATTCAACATATTTAATTGCTTCATTAAATTATACATACTGTGTTGGTTTAAATCTATCACCTTACTCTGAGCATTACTGTTAATGTATCAGTAATTTAGTAAGTGTATGCATATATAAATCTGTACACACAAACAAACTCACCAATGTATTTCTGCATTTGCATGTGTATTTCTGTGTATATGGATATAATTTATTACAATGTCTAGTACTGATGTGGTTTATTTGTTGTATATAGTGTCTTAGATGTTCAGGAGTTCTGAGATTTGTTCATTCATGGAATAACTTTGACCTTTGATCCATTCATTTTATAAAACAATGCTCAATGCAATCTACATCATCTTTGCAACACAATCAGTTTTTAATAAAGTAAAAGATGTCAGTTTTGGTTTGAGGTTCACCCGATTGTCAACATGAAATCTCTTCTATTCCTTACTATTTACATGGCATTTGCCAGTTGTCATGCTCTTCATAGAAAAAAAAAAATAACATAGAAGGCACTGACTTTCTTAAATAATACAAGGTTATACAGTTTGGAAAGTAACAAATGCTACATTTCTTTAACAGTAAATGATGTAGTCAATGCAAAACTTACATAATAAACAAATGTGTTGCAGGAGTGGCTGTGTGGTAAGTAGCTTGCTTACTAACCACATGGTTCCGGGTTCAGTCCCACTGCGTGGCACCTTGGGCAAGTGTCTTCTACTATAGCCTCGGGCTGACCAAAGCCTTGTGAGTGGATTTGGTAGATGGAAACTGAAAGAAGCCCATCGTATATATATGTGTGTGTGTTTGTGTGTCTGTGTTTGTCCCCCCCAACATTGCTTGACAACAGATGCTGGTGTGTTTACGTCCCCGTACCTTAGCGGTTCGGCAGAAGAGACCGATAGAATAAGTATTAGGCTTACAAAGAATAAGTCCTGGGGTCGATTTGCTTGACTAAAGGCGGTGCTCCACCATGGCCACAGTCAAATGACTGAAACAAGTAAAAGAGTAAAAAGAGAGATATCTATTTTTAATTATGAATATTTACCATAAAAACAAGGAAATTTTTATGGCCATCATTTTCGCAGTTATTTTATAAATATTATTGCTACTAGGTAACCAAGTATATTACGCATGATGCTAGACAATTGCATGACATTGCTAATGACACAGAATGTCAGTGACATTTTATAAATGTCTAATGCAAAAAACCCAGAAAGAGATTGCTTGTTGATTATTTTAATTACGACTGTTATTATCTGTTTGTAATGGATTATCATACTTTCAGTAGATTAATTTGGATTCTAGCAGTTAATTATTTTTGTCAAAAAATAGTCAAGTTGCAGTACACTATAGATTTTCTTGTGTGGATGTGTGTGCAAATAAGTGAGTGGGTGTATATAGATATTGGTATTTATTGATACTTTGATACTTATTTATGAAAATATTGGGTCAATTAATAAAACAGGTACATTGTTTTATTGAATTCTCAATAAGACTTAAATTTATTTTAAAGATTATATTAGCTTTTATTAGTGTGGTCTGGAAGAAGGGACTCCTGCTATGTCCTTTGCAGGATCCATGACAGTTAGAGCTTCATGTTGATGGATGTAAGGAGGGATTTCTAAATTTGATCCTATGGTAAACTTCAGAATCATCCTGGAATTCTAAGACTGTTTTGAGATAACATTTAGTAGAATGTATCCAAATAATAACGAGTTTTAAATGTATTTAAAACTACTGTCAGTACCTAAAGTCTTGGATATTGAAATGAATGGTAAAAGCTTCTGAACTGTTGATATAATGTATGAAATTGGTAAATTATTGTTTTACACACTCGATTACATGCATGTCTGCATTCAGTGACACACATAAACAAATTTACTCAGCTATAATTTATTTATCAGTGTTTGCTTACATTCTGGTAAAACCATGAAGCAAGAAGATTCTTGTTAAGTAAAACTGAACCAGTTAGACTCAATCAATTATTTGTGAATCTCTTGTACGGAGAATATACTGTCAGGAATGTCATATCTTACCAGTTACTCTCCCCTAAGATCTAAGGTATCATTACCAAACCAAAATGAAACTACAGGCATCTTGCACATTACAGAGGTATTGCATTCTTGAAACTTTGGTTATAACATGGAATTCTGTAACATAAAGCCTTTTTTTTCCCCATTGGCTGCCATGTTGCATAGAAGTCGATGGAAAAAGTCAATGTTGCAACAAGAGTTTCAGGAATGTAATGTTTCTTCAATGTACTGTGTGACTGTATTTAAACAGAAATCCAGACGAAAATTAATACCAGCCAGATTAGATTTGGAGATTCTTCAGTTTCAAATTGATACAAAAGAGACTGCAAAATATGAGAACTGAAATAAAAAATTTTTTTTAGAAAATTAGCAGTTCATATTTCAATTAATAATCTAATCAATTTTTCTGCTCAAATTTTTGTTTAAAAAAGCATTACAGATTTATCAGGTTGAGATTTCAGGTTATAAAAAATTAAACAAACAAACAAACAAAAAAAAAAAATCTTCATCTATGATATAAATAAGGAATTAAGAATACTTAGACTCTTCCATATATATTTAAATGGACTATACTTTTGTAAGTTCACTGATGGATGTTGCCTTGATATTAAGTGTCCAGTTGCTGTCACATTCCCCTCTTGCAAACAAATCTGACCTTCTTCACTCCTTTTACATCTATTTTGTCCATGCTGGCATGGGATGGTCACAACAAAGAAATACACAAGTGTTCCACTTGAATAAACTATTTTCTCTGAAGTATTTAAGTTAAAGATGTAATGTCATGTTTACTTAGCATTGTTGGATATGCAGTAACTTGGTAGTTCAAATAATGGACTCATATACCTTGGTAGTGTAGTGTGCCCCCAAAGAAACACATGTTACTCAAGGATTCCTTGATCATCCTTGCTGAAATGAGATACTACCTCTTGGTTCCTGGGTTGAAGGCTAGCTGTAAAGGAGTGTAGAAAATAACTTCATAGTCAATGTTAACACTCTCACGAAGGTGGTGGTGGTGGTGATGGCGGTGGTGGTAGCAGAATATGTTTATTTGTAGTTATGTTTTCCCTTATGTAGGTTTCCTCATATCTACATCTTCATTTCTTCATGCCTTGAAACATCTAATACATGAAAAAAAAATGAAATCTTTTCATCCTTCATCCATGCAATTTTTGTAGTCTCTAAAGACAGATTTTTGCTATTGTTGGTTTTCTTTCTAACGATGAATATAAAGATTACGAATAATAAAGACTTGAATTTTACTAAGTCTCTTTATTTCAATATGCTTTTCAACACATGTGTACTTGTTTATATACATATATGCACATAATATAAATATACATGTTTATGCGTGTATATTTATAATCGTACCCTAAGTCTGAAAAAAATTATTTCAGACCTTAGATGTTTTAAGAATATATTTACAACAATTCAAAGTCTTATCTCTTAGATCTACTGTAATTGCATGTTTAAGAATTTTTTCTTCACTTCCTATTTTTGTAACATTATATGTATAATAACCCTACCATATTTTACCTGTTCTACAGGTAAGTATTCAGAGCCCAATATTCTTTCATGTTTCACCTCACAACCATTTTCTTCTCTCTTACATCACAAATATTTTCTGTTACATGATTTTCTAGTTGAAAAAAATCTGTCAATTGTGTTTTGTTTGAATTAATTTTTGCTTCTGTATTTTAAACAAAAGAAGAAAAAAAATATTTGTATTGTGTGTGGGTGTGCTGCTGGAGGCATGATGGTAAAATGCACCTAGTCTGCACTGCAGATGGTTGGTTAGTAATGGGGGCTGTAGAAGCCATACCAAAAGTAAGAATAGAAACTACAGAGTTGGGCTTTTTTTCCTCTGTTGCCATCTATGCCAGATGATGAAAGACCACTGTGAGTAGAGAGATGTGAGGGCCAGCCAACCCATACCAGCATGTAAAAAGATAATTGTATATGTGGATGTGTACACATGTACATATATAATATATATATATAATATATATATGATATAATATAATATATATATATATATAATATATATATATATATATATAATATGATTGATTGATTGATTCTAGTTTCAGCTTATGAGCTGTGGCCATGCTGGGGCACCGCCATATATATATATATATATATATTATATATATATATATATATATATCACACACACACACATATATACACATATACATGCACATACACATGCGTGAACACACATACACACGTGTTCATCAGTATCATTTTACATTCTTTTTCCATGATGGCACCAGTTGGATTTTTTTAACTCTGAATCACTTATTATTCAGAGTTACTGTCCTCTTCAATTTGGAGGACCATGTCTTGCTCAAATCTCTCAGTTTTGGCATGGATTTTTTGGGCTGGATGCCCTTCCTAACATCAACCACTTTCTAGAGTGTATTGGATGCATCTTGTTGCACCAGCATCAGAGAGGTTGTCATCTCCTCAGCAACACTAAAAACTCCTTTCAAATCTATGTTGTCTCTCTGTTTAACTCACTGAATACTTTACAGAGTGCCGGGGTGAGAGAGATAAGACAACTTAGTAACTGATCCACCACAGAGGGTGCTGTTAGCATCATCATCATTGTTTAATGTTCGCTTTCCATGTTAGCATGGGTTAGACGGTTTGACTGAGGTCTGGCGAACCAGATGACTGCACTAGACTCCAATCTGATCTGGCAGAGTTTCTACTGCTGGATGCCCTTCCTAATGCCAACCACTCCGAGAGTGTAGTGGGTACTTTCACATGCCACTGGCACAAGAGCCAGTCAGGCGGCACTGGCAACGGCCATGCTCAAATGGTGCACCCACTAAAATTTGGGGTGGGAGGAATGAAAATGCTTTATAAAAACCTAGGTTTGCACACCCTAAGCAAATTTCATTCCCTTACAGTTGTCAGATAATCATTTTAATATGTGCAATCCTCTCCAGCCTGTATCAGTATGAAAAAAACAGACCTGATACTAATGATGAGAATGGTATAAAAGAAAATGTTATTATGCAAAAGAGAAACTACCAATAAAAAAGAAAAAGAAAATTAATTCAGTTGATGAAACAATATTTTTGACAGATTTCTTTTCAAACATGAATTAATTTTCCTTCATGTATGTGTGTTACGATTGATGTGGCTTCATGTTAGAAATATAAATTGTCTTCAACTTTAGATTGCTTTTAATCTTAATTACTCATTGCTTTAGTTTTCAGTCTCTAATGAATATAACAAATTGTTTTATTTCAGTTTCATTTTTTATTGCGTTATGTTTCATAATTTACAAAGTGCATTTGTGATCATTTATATATACATATACATACTACATACATTCCTTAGTTTATTTTAGCCATCATGGCCAAACCCATGCAGTAATATCACTTTTATACATTTATATACATGTAGATGTGACTGTGTGGTAAGAAGCTTGCTTACCAACCACATGGTTCTAGGTTCAGTCCTACTGCATGGGACTTAGGGCAAGTGTCTTGTACTATAGCCTTGGGCCGACCAAAGCCTTGTGAGTAGATTTTGGTAGATGGAAACTGAAAGAAGCCCATCGCATATATATATATATATACATATATTATATCAAAGAAGAAAAAAAAAAGAAAATGGAGATTGGGAAGTTAATAATTGTTTATTATTAACAGCAAATTAATGATCTACACTTACACCTGTTTCAATTAATACTCAGTAAATATTAAGTAAATATTTTTATTCATCTGACCTGAACAACATATCTTCAGCGGGGAAAAAAATATATCCTTGGATGTTCTATGTGTTTATGGATTCATTATATCAGACTATATATATATATATATATATATATTTATAAAGTTAAAGAAGTGATTTTTTAGATTCTCAAACGCAGGATAATGCTAATAAAATAGCCTGAACAGGATAAAATAATATATTTATATATATATATGTGTCTGTGTTTGTCCCCTCACCATCATTTAACGACTGATGCCAGTGTGTTTATATCCCCGTAACTTAGTGGTTCAGCAAAAGAAAGAAATACTAGGCTTACAAAGAATAAGTCCTGGGGTTGATTTCTTCAACTATAACCTTTAAGGCAGTGCTCCAGCATGGCTGCAGTCAAATGACTGAAACAAATTTTTTAAAAAATGGAATATACATACATGTATGTATACATGTGTATATAATAGGTGCAGCGTGGCCAAATGCTGAAGAAGTTTGCCTCACAGCCACAAAGTCCTGGATATGAGGAGCTGCATGGCATTGTGGGCAAATGAAATTTTATATAAGCTCAGGTGAACCCATACCTTCTGAGTGAAAGTGGTAGGTGGAACCTGTATAGAATCCCATCAGAAAGAAATGTACACATAATTCAAAGATACAGCTTTGTTACACACTGTCACATAATTTCTGTGGTTGTGGAGTACTCAGCCACTTACATGGTAATTCACTGAGCAGAGAATTCAGTTGATCAAACAACTGTATACTCATCATCAAAACCAGTGGAGATTCACACTTACACACACAGATGTATAATATATATACATATAATATGTGTGTGACTATGTATGTATTTGTATCTATATGTATGTATTTGATTTGTATGTATGTATGTGTGTGTGTGTGTGTGTTTCTTGCATGTCACTATCTGATTACATATAAAAGTTATTTCTATAAATGTTCTTGGTCTGTTAGATTAAAATATTGGTGTGATTGCAGTTTAGTTCTTATTATTACAATTATTGTTTACACTTATATTTGCTATGTTTTTTTTATATATATATATATATATATACTAACATCTATTCTCTCCTTTGTATTTTTTTTTTTGTGTGTGTGTATGCTGTAAGTTATGCAACTGAATTATATTTTAGTCATTGAGTTATAATAAGGACTTATTGTTTTTGGCAGCGCTGGGTATACTGCTGATTACGTTGAAGATTATCTGTGTCCATGGCTTCCTTTACATCTTCATCATATCACTCAACCTGCTTAGCCAAGCATTCAGACTCTTGGGTGGCAAAACTGCTGGTATGTTCTCCTTACTTCACTTACCAAATATAATTAACCCTTTTTTCTCTTTTTTTTTTCTTTTTTTTTTTCAGATTTATCACATTTTATATTAGGGCCTGTCACCTATAAGGCTTTAGATTTACATATCCTTATTCTTGTATGTTGTTGTTGTTGTGAATTATCGAAATTGTTAGTGTAGTATGATGAACAAAGTGTGATTCATCAACCTCTCAGGTTCCCTTGCAGTGTCAACTCTACAACTGGGTTACATACGGAAAGTGCCCTCCTGTCTAACCTATTGCCTGAACCTAATGGCAAATTCCCTCTCTAGCTTGTACATCCAAATGTATACGTCTGCCACAACCACCCTGAAGTGAAGAGGCCCATGATGGTCCTACTTCTGCTCACGTGACCTCCTTCACTCTTCCTCTTCTGGTTGGGTCCTTCATCCATTGACGTCACAGACCCTTTTTACCTGGTTCACCTCCTCCCCATATGCCCTACTGATCTCAAAGATCACCTCTTCACTTCACTCCATGTTGAAATCTGCCATCCACCTGGGTGACCGTTTCACTCACTGTAATCTCTGCAGGAATGGAGCACCGCTTGTTTCCTCTCCTCCCACTTCATCCGAAGAAATGACAATTCTACAAATATTCAAGACATGACACGGCATCCCACAGAACCCTTAGGTGGTGATTTACTAACATCTCTGCAGCCTCTTTTGTTTGAACCCCCCTTTCATTGGTGATCACTGATCCCACCTATCCAAACAAGTGCAGCCGCCATCTCAGGGCCAGAACTCCCCCTTCAGCATGGCATCCAATTTAACCACATTGATGTGGTTGTAATCATCTGCTTTTCAGAGCCTAGCTGTGTCCTCCACTTCACCATCCCCAATTTCCAGGACAGCCCCTATTGCTATGCTACTAGCATCACATCATATGGTTCCATTCTCCAATTTGAGCACACACCAGCTTCCTCTTACTGGGTTTTCTGGTCTTACCCCCTCTTTGATCTGCTGCATTATCACCACCATCTTCTCTCCCACTTTGTCTCCCCAGCTTGCCCCATTCACTCATCTCTTGATGTAGCTGCATGGTGTTTGAAACAATTGGATAGTGATCCACCTGTCTCCCACACATTGAGAATAGTTCTTTCCTGTTGATGCTGGTGCCTAGTTCTGGAATCTCATTTCCTCTCCAAAATACCAACACACCTATTTTATCTCTTCATAGCTTGAGCCCCAGTGCAGCTCCTCCAACCATTGGCTCTGGTGGTTTCACAGTTTGCCTAAACTTCTTCAGGTGACCTATGTCACCTATTGGTGGCCCTTTTTTACCTTGTCCACCTTTATAAAGATATATTTAAGCTTTGGTGCAGAATTCAGCCTGAAATCTAGCCTAGTCAAATAGTATGTCTGGTCCTTATGTCTCACTAGCTGATACTTCCACAATTTCTCACTCACATGGAGTTGCAGATATGCCGACTTCAAGTTGCAACCCTCGTCATTTGTCTCCATTCTTGCAATATTTTTCCGCAGACATCAGTAACTTCACCACCTGTGTGGCACGATACAGAACCATTCAGCTCTTGAAAGTCCAGTACTGGCCTGTGCTTGCCCTTTGTTGGCTGCACCACTGCCATTAGTGGCAGCACTCCACTCCTCATTTACTCCTTCCATGGAATTAGGATACCTTCCTCTATTCATCTTTATACCTCTCTTTCAAAATTGCCCCTGGCATCTCCATTCAAGGTGTGCTGATAACAGCTTAGCCTATTCCTCAGTGTCAGGGTCTCTTCTTTCTAGCACCACTCAACCGTCCACTGCTGACCATTGAACACTGCCTGAAAATCTTTATCTTCAAAGGTGTAAGCAGAACAATTCTCCCTGGGGCTCTGCCCATTCTCTTGTTGCAGTCTCAGCGCATGATGCCCTTGTCTCCACTAACAATGACACCTCTTAGGTGTTGATCGCATCCATGCCCATCACCACATCAATTCCTTCTACACATGGTCAATTACAATTACTTGCAACCTTAGTGTTGTACTCTGCATCGCCATCTCCACTTCACTGCTACCTTTATATCTAATTTCGCTGCCATCAACTGCCCTAACACTACTTGCTCCCTTTCACTTTTTAGACACTTTTGGGGTCACGAGAGATGTTGTACGACCCATATCCATGAGGGCTTTGAATGCTTTTCATCCAACCTGGACTTCAGCTATAGGCAGCAACTGTACAAGAGCTTCCACTTGCTCACAGGGGAAATTTGAGAGGCAGTGACTTCCTCATGATCATTTCCTTGGTTGCAGTTTTGAGTGATATTCCCTGTCTGCTTGCACCAGTAGTAAATGGGTTCGGACTTCATCTCCACATGGTCTCTGGCACTTGAAACACCGGCCCGTAAATGGTCATGGCTACTCCTCAGTGACTTTTCTCTCCTCATTCTTTGTCAATTGTTGCATGATGGCGTGGGCTTCTGTAGCTGCCATTACCACTGCATTCCACCTGGTGTTTTGCATCAACACATGGG
The DNA here is from genome assembly GCF_006345805.1 of Octopus sinensis. NCBI lineage: Eukaryota > Metazoa > Mollusca > Cephalopoda > Octopoda > Octopodidae > Octopus > Octopus sinensis. Next base: position 131,373,325 of record NC_043000.1, on the reverse strand, counting down.
CTTGAGCAACAAGTTCATTGACATCTTCTCACTGTCTGGCAGTTGTTGCAACCGCACTGATATGTCGTCAGGGAAACCATTTACAAATATCAACTGTACTACCTGTTCTAATCCCTCTCCAGTAAAAGTAGGGAACATGGTCAGTTTTTGAATTTCTGCTGCATATACATCCTCCTGTTCTCCTGTCCACTTGACCTTTCCTAGCCTGGAAAACACAGCATATGATCCATATGTAAATGCTTCCTGTAGGCGCTGTTCAATCTTCTTTGCATCTAGTTGGTCTGTTTCATTCATTTTAAGGTATAGTGTCAATGTGTTTCCCTCCAGATACAGAGCCATAAGACCTGCTACATCTTCAATGCTTTGCAGCCTGGCCATCATCTTGATCCAGGTGATAACATATCATGGAAGAGGACAAAAAAATACACAAAGCTTGAAATAGCTTGTAGTACGAGGAAAAAAGTGTGATTCACCTATTTCTCAAGTTCTCTTGCAGCATTGACTATCCGGCTGGGTTATATCCAAAAGGCGCCCTAATCACCTAGGCCATCGCCAGAACCTAACAGCAAATTCCCTCTCTAGCTCATGCATCCACACATGTCCATCTGCCATGACCACCCCAAAGCGAAGAGGCCCATGCTGGTCCTACTTTGGCCCATGTGACCTCCCTCACACTTCTTTCTCTGGTAGCACCCCTCAACCATTGATGTCCCTGACCTTTTTCTCCTGGTTCACACTTTTGGAGCCAATAAAATAACTACCAGCCAAGTACTGGGTTAATGTAATCAACTTCTCCTCCCCTCAAAAAATGCTGATGGTGAAATCATCATCACCATTATTATTATTTCATTTATGCACAACTGTTGAAAAAAATTCAGACTATTGGGCTACAAGTAACCTTAGATACCAAGAACTGTGCTAAATATCCTAGCTGTTCCTAATAATACTGTTTTCTGGAGCTACACTAAACTAGGTTTGGCAGTGTTCTGTTAAAAAGTTAACACTGTAAAGACAGGCCCTTTCTAAAATACAGGGAGATGTAATATACAGTCTCTTAACGTCAACTGCCCAAATGAAAAACAAAATCAAAAGAGCACAGTGGACAGATTACTATACTGAAATGATATATTCATTCTATAATCCAACACTATACCCAAATCACACAGGAATTCTAAAAGAAACATGAAATATGGAAGGAAAATAAACAAAATACAATTGCAATCTTGATGAGATAAAGTGCCTGTTAGGTACTTTATTATACCTCTAACTATGCCCCTAACCTTAAAATTTTATGGCCTTACCACCAACATAGCTATATCACTAATCTTAAAATTGTATGGCCTTGAAACAACTTTACAAGCATAAAAGTTCCAGTAGCCAAACCTCCCCAAGAAATGTGCTGGACCTCAAAACCATCCTGCACACCCTCTTGGTATCCGTGTATTTTTGACTTGTGGGCTTGTGTTGAAGAGTTGCTTCTATGTGTAGGGTGGATCTATTATGTAAATCAAACTTGCTGCCTTCTTTTGACAAGGGTGTCTAGTTTTCTTGTGGTTGGTAGCTATAGCAAAAGAAGTTAAATGGTGAATGCACTAAAAATGATTTCATCATCATCATCACCCTTTAACGTCCATTTTTCCATGCTGGTATGGGTTGAACAGTTTGATCAGAGCTGACACACTGGGGAGCTGTGCCAGATTTCAGTCTGATTTGGCTTGCTTTCTATGACTGGATACCCTTCCTAATGCCAACCACTCTATAATGTGTGCTGTGTGCTTTTAACATGCCACCAGCATGAGCACTTTTGCATGGCACCGGCATGACTGCTTTTTACATGGCTCTGGCACAGGACTCTTACAGGCCAATCCTTTTCATCAGGGGATGTTGTTTTAACACTTCTGCTGTGGAGGACGAGTTTTCTTTAGTATAGCAAAGTGCCTGGTGTTTTGGTCCTTTGTCATCGTGTCCAAAAGTTCAGCATTCTGAGATCATCCTTCAGTGGCTTTATCAGCTACTTGCATTATCACCTCAAGAGAGTGAGTTTGGGGAAGAGAGTTGTTTTCCAATGGGTCTTTACAAAGAGACAGGTAAGAGTGAGGAAATTAATATGGCTAACTGAACCCAATCAGTTTATGTGACTGTAAAGAGGAAACAAGAAACTGGGAGGAGATTCTTTTGATGTTTTTACTATTTCAGAGAAATTTGGAAATTTTTTGTGGGGATCCTTTCACTTCATGTTAACCTATATGGTTTTCCTTGTTGACATTTTATCGTTATTGTTATTGTCTTTTGTCTTTGTGAAGTCACAAAGTCTTAGGCTATTGTTATTTGTGGTTCTTTGTATAATGAGGGAAAATGTCTTGGATAGAGAGTGATGAATTTTATATGTAAAATTTGTTAAGGATCAAAGGTTTAGGTGTACCACAGTTCCATAAGTCATTTTAATGATCAGTAATCAGAAAAAATCTCCATAATATAAGAGTACACATGCCCCTTTATACCCAACTATAAACAACATTAAGTTTATGCTTCACCGATTAGGTCTTAATTAAACTGAAGTATGTACCGAGTTATCTCCCGTACTTACTAGTAAAAATTAAATTAATATTAATCAATGGCTTACATTGTTTTTTTTTTTTGTTTTTCTGGCCCTGTAATTAGTTTTAGTGAACTTTTTTTTTAAATATTCACAGTATTATATATATTAATACTAACTTAAGTATAACTAACAACTTTTCCTATCAAGATAATAGGACCAATTTCAGAACACCAAATAATAAAAGTGATTTTCAACTCTTTCCATTAGAATCGTTGGCAGTAATTATGCAATATTGGCAAAGTACACTTCAGTAATTGTCTATATTGACAAAATGCCATGGGACTAATTGGAAAATAGTGATGTCTAAATCAATCAATGAACTATGCAATCATATTTAATTTACATAACACAAGCTACATTTATACATGTGTGTGAGTATATGTAGTGAGTTGTGGTGATAGCCTGGAAAAAGGTTTTGTGGTTAGCATACTTCATCCTTTCAGTCTTCAAATTTTCACCAAACTAATGTTTACCTTTTGATATGTCAAAGGTCAATTAAGGTAGCAAGCTGGCAGAATCATTAACATGCCGGCAAAAAGGTTAATAGCATTTCATCTGTCTTTACACTCTTAAGTTCAAATTCCACTATGGTTGACTTTGCCTTTCATTCTTTTGGGGTCGATAAAATAAATGCCAGTTGAGTACTTGAGTCAATGTAATCGACTTACCCCATCTCCTGGAATTGCTGGCCTTGTGCCAAAATTTGAAACTAATATTTCAAAGGTGAATATATATCAACATTACAACAAATGCCTTATACCTAGACAAAATAATTATAAGTATGCATACACAATAATATATATAATCCATTTTTCTTTTTAAAACATTTAATATCTGGAATATTCCCAAAACTGGATATTAAAGTACAACTGTGGTATTGTAGAGGTATGCTATGTAATTTGTCTCACTTTTCAGTTGGTCTAAAATGGAACCATTGGCATCTAACTATTTCCAGATCAGTCATGAGCTTAAGTTAAATATTTAGTGTGTATTTCAGCTCCTTTCTTGATTAAGCACAATAATTTTAGGCCTGGCTATCTGAATTAAAAAGTAAATACTATAAATAATTCATTTGAAGGCATGCTAATTGTTGTTTAGCCCTAAAGCAACGTTTATCAAGCCGACACCTGATCAAATGCGTTTCTGCCTTGGTCTGTTTGTCTGCATACCCTCCTTTCTTTCCTAAGGTATGACCTGAGGAAAATTTAACTTCCACTTTAAGTAGGCAGAAACTTCCATTGTTAAGGCAGCAAGCTGGCAGAAACATTAGCACGCCGGGCAAAATGCTTAGCGGTATTTCATCTGCCATTGCATTCTGAGTTCAAATTCCACCGAGGTTGATTTTGCCTTTCATCCTTTTGGGGTTGATAAATTAAGTACCAGTTAAGCACTGGAGTCAATGTAATCGACTTAATTCCTTTGTTTGTCCCCTCTATGTTTAGCTCCTTGTGGGCAATAAAGAAATAAGAAACTTCCATTGTCCACCTAAACACTTACTGGTTTAATAGACACATGTCTAATCTAATCTCTATATATATAAAGCTGAAGTTGTCTGTATATGGCAGGTTTGGTAGCCTTCAACTAACACTATCTCCTTTGAGACCCTGCGGCGCATTTTGACCAAAATTGAGAGTATGATAGAAGGCTTGCTATTCCTTCTGTAGAAGATAAAATTCAAATCGGACCATGTTAACACCAAAAATTATTTACATCAAAAAGGTGCTTTTTTTTCTATGAAAATCCCTATTAACTATTTTTTGACTGCTGTGTCGCCATTTTTCGGTGTATTTCAACCAGAAAAATGTTCACTTAAAGAGAACAACAAGCTACATAATGCAAAATTTTTACTTTGCAAAAATTCCAATTCTAAAGGGTTGAAACAAACCCAAGCAACACTGGGCAATACTGCTAGTAATAGTATAAAATTAGAAGGTAAAAAATTACATATTTACATCTCACTTTTCAGTGTCTGATAACATGATTCAGAAAATTCAGTTCCTGGATAATGTTTCCCCACTCCTTTTCTTCATCATTATTATCATTGTGATTCCATCTACTATTAGTCACCATTCCTCATTCCAACTATTAATCAAAACTGGTGCCTGGTGTTTTGGTCCTATATATCTTTTTTGTTTGTGTGTGTGTGTTTGAGCATGTATACGAGTTATGCTTGTTGAATTTGTAATATTGTTTTTATTCATTGTATTTCTAGGTGGTTTCATGTCTAATCACGTGCTCCTTCAAAATCCCTTGACTGGTCTTATGATTGGCATCCTTGCAACTGTGTTGATGCAGAGCTCAAGTACGTCTACGTCCATTGTGGTCACAATGGTAGCATCAAACAGTACGTCTTACGTTACATTCTATTTATTACAGCCTTTACACATAGCCATAGGACTGATAAAGTAGAGTGGCAGTCTTAACTGGGTCCTGTTTAATTTTGTCGTTTTGGGGTTGAAATTCAAACCCTATTTGTGCCAACTGTGTTTTCTATGCAAGAATTAATAGTAAAGTGAAACTAGTATTAACTATAGATTTGAATATATCTTTTCTCTAATTGTTTTGAAAGACAGATTGAAGAAAAACCAATTGACAAAGTAAATAAAAATGTTGTATTGTACTGGCAGTGCCCCAGCATGGCCACATTCTCAGGGCTGAAACATGTAAGAGAGAGAGCATTTTGTATTTAACTTCATAATTTCTCTCAACAGCGTAGTTCAGATGTTCGTTTTGAAACCATGTGATTTCAGGTTCAGTCCCACTGCAGTGTGTCTTCGGCATCTTGTACTGTAGCTTCAAGCCAACCAAAGCCTTGTAAGTGGATTTGGTTGATAAAAATTGAAAGGAGCTTGTCATGTACATGGGTTGTCTGCTGGCTCTGTGTCATTGATAACCTGCAGAGTGAACTATCCCTTACTTGAAAAACAGGTATCAGCTAGGAGACCAGGAAGGACATCTAATATATTCATCTAACCTATACTAGCATGGAAAAAAAGGGACATAAAACCAAATGAACAAGCAATTAATTATAGTAATTAACATTTAATGTATTGGCTAATGTCTTGTGACATGATTTTCTTTATTGTATTCATAAAGACATAAAGAATTTAGGCAGATGGTTATTCCTAGGTAGAACTTATAACACATAAAAATGAAAACAGTAATGTTTACTGAAAAGCTGAGAAATATTCAGGAAGACATATTTTAATTACTGTTTATACATTTTCTATGCTTGCATGTCTTACGTGAGTATTTTCAAATTTGAACCTGGGCTTATTGTTAGAACAAGCTCTTTAGCTTGATGACCTCTCTGTATCACACTTATTACTATTAAGTAGAACTTAGCATTTAGATGGAGACTCTGCTCTTTTCACTCATCTAAGGTTTTGAGATATACGAAGTTTAAGGACAACATCACTGGATTTTGAAAACCAACTGTTATCAGTATTAGATATTTTGGAACCATAATGTTCTATATCTCTATTTATATGGCTGCAACTAGTTAAGACTGGAACTGTTTTAACAAAAAATTAATAATAATAATAATGATAATTACTATTATTTAGAGATCTTCAATCAATTTATAGTTTAAAAATGTGTAATTTTTAATGTGTTCATAAATATCTTATATTTCTTTCAGAAGAATTAATTCATATTTATGAGATTCAAATTTGTTTTTAAAATTACATTTGATATTTTTTTTCTATTTTATTAATTTTTTTTTTTGTCTTTACTAGTGATCGATGTGGAGCCTGCAATTTCAATTATAATGGGTGCCAATATTGGGACATCTGTGACCAATACGATTGTTTCCCTGGCCCAGTATGGAAATAGGGATGAATTCCGGAGAGCATTTAGTGCTGCCACCGTCCATGATATGTTCAATTGGTTGAGTGTTTGCTTGTTACTTACTGTGGAGGTCTGCACTGGTAATTACACCTTTCTCTATAACATTCAATCAATCTGCTGTTCAATAAACCTTGTAAGTGATCTTCCTGTTTTATATGCTAAAGCATATAAATCATCTCGTAATACATCCAAGCAAAATATATCAGTTTGCCCACAGCATATGAAGCTGGTGAACAGAAGGAAAATTTCTGGTGAGCCAAGTGCACAACATAGGCAGCGAGCTGGCAGACTCGTTAGCACGCCGGGCGAAATGCGTAGCCGTATTTTGTCTGCTGTTACGTTCTGAGTTCAAATTCCGCCGAGGTCGACTTTGCCTTTCATCCTTTCGGGGTCGATAAATTAAGTACCAGTTACGCCCTGGGGTTGATGTAATCGACATAATCCGTTTGCCCCCTCTGTGTTTAGCCCCTTGTGGGCAGTAGTGAAATACAAGTGCACAACATAGGTTTAATTTTCAATTTATTGTTTTATGTCACTGATTATGTTATTGCTCATTTCTTCTACTCAGAGTTAATTTGGGTTAATCAATCTTCCAATGGATGCAACTGTACGGCTGGCAGAAACAAAGTCATATTCAAATTCATAGATTTCTAGTTAATCATAGTTTTATTTATTTTTGTCTCTATTGTTCAAATAAATGTTGTTTACTTTAAAACATTTATGGTACATATTATATCTGGCATCAATTTTAAATTGTGATTCTGGAATTGACAGCATTAAATCTTATTTTTTAGTTGTTTCCTTATTGCTATTGGCATCATCATCATCATCATCATCATCATCAACTCTATCATTTGCTTTGTTTTTATCATGCTGTCATGTTTTGATAGGTCTGCAGTACAACATCTGTCCAGGTTTATTGATTTTGTATCGTCTCTGAGCTTCAATATCTGTTTCAGCTGTTACTCCAACTTAAGATATTTCCTTCTATATGTAGGCATAGGAGTGGCTGTGTGGTAAGTAGCTTGCTTACGAACCACATGGTTCTGGGTTCAGTCCCACTGCGTGACACTTCGAGCAAGTGTCTTCTACTATAGCCTTGGGCCAACCAAAACCTTGTGAGTGGATTTGGTAGACGGAAACTGAAAGAAGCCCATCATATATATGTATATGTATATATTCATGTATGTTTGTGTGTCTGTGTTTGTTCCCCAACATCGCTTGACAACTGATGCTGGTGTGTTTATGTCCCCGTAACTTAGCAGTTTGGCAAAAAGTGACCAACAGAATAAGTACTAGGCTTACAAAGAATAAGTCCTGGGGTCGATTTGCTCGACTAAAGGCGGTGCTCCAGCATGGCCACAGTCAAATGACTGAAACAAGTAAAAGAGTATAAAGAGAGTATGTTATTCCACTTATAGATACAGTTGTGGCTGTGTGGTAAGAAGTTCACTTTCTACCCACATGGTTCCTGGTATAGTCCCACTACGTGGCACTTTAGGTGTTTTCTACTATCTTCAGCCTCACTAAAGCCTTGTAGGTGGATTTGGTAGACAGAAACTGAAAGAAGCCCATCATGTGTGTGTGTGTGTTTCTGCCTGTGTTTGTCCCCGTTCACCACTTGACAAATTGGTGTTAGTGTCTTTACATTCCCGTCACTTAGCAGTTTGGCAATAGAACTGATAAGATAAGTACCAGGCTTTAAAGAAAACAAATACTGGGGTTAATTCATTCAACTAAAATCCTACAAGGTGGTGCTCCAGCATGGCCACAATCTAATGACTGCAAAAAGTAAAAGATAGAATGTAAAATATAAGTGTGTGTGTGTACATACTTAGTGGTTTAACAAGGCTACCAATGGTTTCATGTGAAGTAATCTTCACAATTGTTCGCCACATGAAACTGTTGATAATACCATTCAAAATGGAGATATGTACCAATATTTCCATGTGGAGCACTCATTCACACTGTTCAATATTTATGTGTGTGTGTGTGTATGTACATATATTAAATTTGAATTGACCTGTGGCAACACAGAGCTTGTGGTGGCTTTTTAGTCTTGCCAAGGGTAAATCAACCTCTTTGGTGCTGATTTCATGAAAAAGTTCTATTAAGTTTATTTCTTGATAGAGTTACTATTATCAAAAAATTATTTTAACAATAAAATTTGAATATAACATATAATATATACTAATATTAAGAATAAATATAATAAAAACATTATATTTATAAAACGATTATAATATTAATAAGTTTCATTAACAAATAATACATATTTCATATATCTATACTCAAAATCTTATAATTAAATATAACTACTAATTGATTTGTGATATTTAAATGAAAATTTATATATTACACATTATATATCATTGTCGTGGCCGATGCCAGTACTGCCTGACCAACATCCGTGCCAGTAGCATGTAAAAAGCACCATTTGGGCATGGTTGATGCCAGTGCTACCTGACTGGTTCCATGCCATTGGCTTGTAAAAAGCACTGTTCAAGTGTGGTCATTGCCAATGCCACCTGCCTGGCCCCCATGCCGGTGCCATGTATAAAGCACCCACTACACTCTCGTAGTGGTTGGTGGTAGGAAGGGCATCCAGCTGTAGAAACCTTACCAGATCAGATTTGAGCCTGGTGCAGCCTCCTAGCTTGCTAGTCTTCAGTCAAACCGTCCAACCCATGGAAAGCAGATGTTAAACGATGATAATATACTATCCACAAAAACGATATTTAACCAGAGCTACATCTGTGGTTGTCAAACAGTGATAACGACAGACCCCAGTACTCAATTTATTTATTAGTGATCAATAAAGTTATCATTCAGGTGTACTTGTAGTTTGTTAGGAAGTTAAAAAGTTTGGAGATAATTTTAGCAAGTGTTGCTGGCAATTCTTTACAATGCTTTTGCAATCATGTCCACATGGTACAGATAAACACACCATTTGTTCTCAGGTGTAGAACCATATTTAATTTCCTCCATTTTTCTCTTTTTCGTTGTTTTCTTGGTGAGGTAGTTACGAGCATTTTATTCTTATTAGTTTTTTCTTTTATCCTTTTAATGTTGTTTTTCTTTCTTCTCCTCCTGTAAAAATATGTTGCTAATAAAACAAAATGGTGAAATATTTCTGTAAACAAAAAGAAAGACACATATTAAAACAAAAATTTAAAGACGCTACAGCATATTGCAGATTTATCTCATCTCCACCTCTACTTCATTCTGGTACTAAAACATTTGTTACGAAAGAAAAATATATTTTAGATTGGTTAGTAGAAAATAAAACTTTGTAATCTAGTTCTTTTGAAGTTTAAATAACAGCAGTCTATAACTTGTTAATTATTTAATTGTTTTAGTTTTACGTCAAAGCTTTGTCGTCTTGGTTTCAATAGCGTTGTTTTTATAACTTCATTTATTTGTTTTTGTATTTAACTTCATGAATGCTTGGGTTATTTACGTTATTATTCAAGGTAGTGAGCTGGCAGAATTGTTAGCACACTGGACGATATGCTTTGTGGTACTTCACCTGTTGCTATGTTCTGAGTTCAAATTCTGTTGAGGTTGACTTTGCTTTTCATTTTTTCAGGGTTGATAAATTACCAGTTGTGTACTGGGGTTGATCTAATCGACTAGCCACCTTCCCCAAAATTTCGGGCCTTGTGCCTAGAGTAGAAAAGACTTGGTATTTAAGGTAAAATTTCATCAAAACTTGCGTCCCACTGCATGTCACTTTGGCCAAGTGTCTTCTACTATAGCATCAGGCTGACCCAAGGATTTGTGTGTGAATTTGGTAGATAGAAACTGAAAGAAGCCTATTTTGTTTCTCATCACCATTTGACAACTGTTGTTGGTGTTTATGTCCCTGCAACAATGGTTTGGCAAATGAGACTGATAGAACAAGTTCCAGATTTGAAAAATTATTACTGTGTTCGATTCATTCAACAACACCTCAAGCAAATAAACAGGAAAATAATTCCGTGTAATATAAAATGCAAATTAGATATTACATGAAATTGGCTGGGATAAAGAAGTTTGTTCCACTGTCATATGGTTCCTTGATCAGTTACATTGCTTTGATACCAAGAGCAAAATGTCTTTCAAATATAACCTTGATTTGACCGAATACGTATCATTGTCTCATTTGTCAAGGGTAAGTTTACAACGGTCTAAAACTCAATCGGTTTTGTTTTTGTGGTGTCCCTTTATGCCCTGTAACTTCAATTCTTGAACCTATAATCTACTAATCTTTAATTTGTAAATATATGGACTAAGGGAAATAACTCTGTAAAGTTTTGTTACTTCGACTGAAATATTTTATCAGGGATGCAAAGTGTTTCAGATTTATTTTATTAATAGATAAACAAATATTTACACTTTTTTCTGTTCCTATAATTTACTAATTGGTTAGAAATAACTTTTAGTGAAATTTTAATAGAGAACAATTTAAAAAAATTTTTTTTATATATACTGAAATTCATACTTTAAGCAGTTTTGTGTCCAATTGCTCTTCGTTTGGTTTTGTTGCTATTTTGTAGGTATTAAGTCTTAGATAACAATGGCATTTCCAACAGAAGGTTGACTAATCATATATTTGCTTTGAAATGGTTGTTTCTATGTGTGAGGTAGATTTTATATTGAGGAAATTTTGTTTCTTCCTCCATGTTAATAAACTGACATCTTTGTGAAAGACATTGATGGCACTTTACCTTAAGGATAAATTAAAGCCTGCTGATCTTGCTTATTTCATATCATTTATTATATTTTAATTTGGGTCTTAAATTCGTTTATTCCATGTTTAAAGAATATCGTTGGATTTTGGGTTTGGTAACTCTGTGTGGTACCTTGTACGAGTATCTTCTGGTATATGTTTCTTTATTACCCACAAGGGGCTAAACATAGAGAGGTCAAACAAGGACAGACAAACGAATTAAGTCGATTACATCGACCCCAGTGTGTAACTGGTACTTAATTTATCGACCCCCGAGAGGATGAAAGGCAAAGTTGACCTCGGCGGAATTTGAACTCAGAATGTAACGGCAGACGAAATACGGCTACGCATTTCGCCCGGTGTGCTAACGGTTCTGCCAGCTCACCGCCTTGCACGAGTATCTTCTGGTATAAGCCTCTCCCTGACAATGTCCTGTAAGTGAAATTGGTGAGCAAGAGTTATATGGAAATCCATTGTGTTTGTCTGTGTATACAAGCATGTGTATGAATGATTACTTTCCATTTGATTGATGGTGGTTCATATTTACATCTGGTAAACAATATGTCCTGTAGCTTAGTTTTTCAATGTCTGATGACCAGTGTATAGCCAAAAGTGCAAAGAATAATGCACAGGAAGTGAACAGTGAATGATTCATAAAAAAAAAAATGGTGGGAAGAACATGTATTGTGGTGAATTTCAGGAAGCATGGAAGTTTATGTCCAAATAGTTGTTGCAGCAGAGGAGGTTACCAAGTCCTTTGTGAGCTGCTCTCTGGCTATCTATCTGAGGCTTTATATAGCTATCGTGTGGCCTCACCTGGAATTTGCATCACCGGTCTGGAACTCCTATCTTGCCCAGGATATTAATCGTCTGGAAACCATTCAGCGACGTGCAACCAAGAGAATACCCACCATCAGGCATTTGCCATATTCTGAACGCCTTACTTCCCTGGGCATGGATACATTGAAACTCCGACGTCTGCCAGACACCCATAAAATTTTAACCATTTTACTAACAATAACTCTGAGCACCTTTTCAAACTCCACCTGTCTAATACCCGTGGACATGTTTACAAAGTCAGAAAACAGCACAGCTCCCATGATTTGCAGAAACATTTTTTTCATGCTAAGAGTTGCAGAAGTATGGAACAAACTGCCAGCATCAGTTGTTAGTTGTCGGAACACTGCATCCTTCAAAACTTCCATGCTTCCCGAGATTCGCCAACACTACACCTGATTTTCTCCCCTCCATACACACACAAGCATGTATCTGACTCATACACTGTTCACTTCCCAGACATTTGTACATTAACCCTTTAGTGTTTAAACCGGCCATACCAGGCCAGAATATTATCCTTGTTTTATGTTCAGACCTATGAGATTCAGCCTCTCACACCTACCCTACAATGTCATTCTAAAGATAAATAATCACATCATAAAAATCTTGAAGTTATGAGATAAGGCACAATTAATTAAGAACAATGTGAATAAATAAGTATTACATTTGACAGAGTAATCTGAATGCTAAAGGGTTAAGGCACATGCTTTATACGCACTTTTGACAAGTTGTGGTGCACCTGAGCACTGTATACAATTATTTCATTATTATTATTATTATTATTATTATATTTTTGATTGCATCTGTAAAAATATTGTCTTTGCTGCTTTTACTAATTGAACATAAAGACAATAGTATAAATTATGATAAGAAGCAATTGGGTATTTTTAAATCTTATAATTCTTTTATTTTACAGGCTACCTCTACAAGTTGAGTGGGTTGATGGTGTCTAACCTATCTCTTCCAAAGTATAAAACTCGTAAGTTTGACATGCTGAAAGTAATAACTAAACCTGTTACAAACTTGATTGTTCAGGTAAGTACTTTCAGTTAATATGAAATATTTACTTTCATTTAATGTAAATTGTATCTTTACTTGAATTATTCATGTATACAATTGTCATGCTTATTGAATATCATATGTTTTAGTTACATTTCTCACTGCTATTGCTAAGAAACTATTTACTGGTTATAATTCAGCATACATTTTTTTTTTACTTGTGTTGAATTCTGTGTGTAATATTTTGTGCATACTGCTCTCTCTAAAATTAAATATTATCCTATAGTCATGTCTTAAATAAAACTATACATTGTAATTGCTCTTATACATATACACACAGTCTTTACATTATTTCTTTGTGTTGTTAACATGGAAAAGCATTATCTGCTGCTGAATTTCACCAAACATATTGAATATGAGAGCATGACGACTTTTATATAAGTGGTGTTTATCATCGTTATTATTTGTATTAGTAAAAACAATATTATATATATGATGACCATATATACTGGCCTTCATTCTACAATCAGTAATCCACTTTCAGTTCCGAGCTGCAGTCCCTTTTCTTATGAAACTAGGCTGCTCTTATTATAAAGAAAGGACTTGAACATCACAATTTTACTTTGCTTAAATATTTTATGTTTCTTAACTACTGAAAGCTGGTTTATTTTGTATTGGCTTTTAAAATTACTTCTAATTATTTTCTTGTAGCTTGATAAAGAAGTGATAGAAGGAATTGCCACCGGTCAATATTGGGGTGGAAGAAGGTTGTTAAAGGTAAAACTCCAGCTTTAATTATTGAATTATATCAATAAATCACTTTTAAATGTTGTTGTTAATTTTGCCAATATCTAGCAGCAGTGAGCTTTGTGTCAGAACATTTGTATTGCAGTTTTAACAATGATCTACAGTCAACATTCTTATATCACTGTAGATGTGGTATCAATGTTCACTTGCTTAACCGGTGAAAGGAAGAATACTTCTGCTGGCACCATGCTTTGGATAAGTAATTAATTGACCACACCACAACTTCAAACACAAATGCCAGTATCCTACTTTCGGGGTCAATAAATTAAGTACCAGTTACGCACTGGAATTGATGTAATTGACTTAATCCCTTTGTCTGTCCTTGTTTGTCCCCTCTATGTTCCTTGTGGGCAATAAATAAGAAATGTTAGCATGCTGGGCAAAATGCTTAGCAGTATTTTGTCTGTCTTTACAGTCTGAGTTCAAATTTGACTTTGCCTTTCGGGGTTGATAAATTAAGTACCAGTTGTATATTGGGGTCGATCTAATTGACTTGTCCCCTCCCCCAAAATTTCAGGCCTTGTGCCTAGAATAGAAAAGAATATTCAAATTTTCTCTTCCTCTAGTTTGCATATTCGTTTATGTCACTAATAAACCTAATTTCATGTTACAGTTCTCTCCCAGCATAAAATATTATATGCATTATATTAGAACTTGAAATATGTTTTTGATATCCCAGTCTAGAATACCACCAATTCACTGTATGTTATAGCCTCGACAGAGGCTAATGTATCAATTTCAAAGATGCATGTATTCTGCTATATGGCAAAATCTCTGCCTTATCTGACATGTTTAACATGCATTATTAATATCATCTTTAGAAAATAGTGAGTAGTTTATCAGAGATTTCTATTGTTGCACCACTTGTATTTTTAAGATTCTAAATTTAGTGGCAGTGGGCATCACATTGACACCACAGCATTGCTTTTAGCACTGATTACACAAGGTCAGTATTGTAGCAACATAAGTAGAATTCCATAGCTCAGCTGTGTACATGCTGGCAAATAGGACAAGAGGCCAAGCAGACAGCCAAAATGAATGCATGTGAATTACACTTATGATGATATTGCCACCCTTAATGGTGAAAAGGGTATGTTTGTTGAAACCTGAATTCTAACTACAGGGTCTTCAAATTCAACAATTTTCATATATGCTACAAGAGCTAAGATAAGGATGGAAAGATCAAAATCTTGTTCACCTAACTTATGATTTAGAATCCTTGCATATTTAAAATAGCTTCAATATTATATAGATTAGTCCACATTAATCCATAAAGAGTCTAGGGCTGGTTTCATCATCATCATCATCATCATCATCATTTAACATCCACTTTCCATGCTGGCATGGGCGGGATGGTTTCACAGGAGCTAGCCAGGCATTAATGCAGCAGCACATGCTTCAATTGGTTGCACACCACAAGGCTCAATGGAAGCTACAGGAGCAAGCAAGCACACTTGCAGCATTACCATGGCCGATGGCAAGACTAAGGCATTGGAAAAGTCAAGTGCCCTTACAGGCATCACCTGACACCTTGATGAGGCAAGCTGCCCAACACGACAAGAACTTTGCTATTAGTGGCCCAGTCCCTCTAACATATCAAATGCCACTTGTTGGAAGAAATAGTTCACTGCCAGGTCCCGATACTTCAGGCTTTTGTTCTGTTTGGCTATGGAAGCAGTGACCCTCCCATTTACTGCAGCATTCAGGATGTGGGAGAGAGCAAAACAGTCACAGACCATGGTATCCCAGATGAGGCATCTGCCTCTTACCCAAGGCCAGAAAGTAAGACCATCTGGTCTTTTCCCATCACTTCTTGATAATCCAAAGTTATGGGAATAATAATCCAAGCCAGGGCTCACTTAATGATTAAGTTTAGCTCATTGTGACAAGCCAAACAACCAGCATTTAGCGGGCAAGACAGACCATAATGAACTGTGGAATTGAGGAGCCTACCACAGTGACATCTCACTCCCCTTCAGATGTCAGCTTCCACTCTGAGTGCGATGGAGATGCAGAGCTGATCTAGGCTGAGTAGACTTCCAATATTGGCCATAGGCAGGGCATCAATCCAGTCCTGTGAGAATTTTGCTTAAGCAGAAAGTCGGCGACGCCTTGAAAATCGATCAGATTGATCAAAGAGAGAGTTGAGAGTGATACTTGAACACAGAACATCCCATATTCTTAATGATTTCTAACTTTGGTATAAGGCCACCTGCTTGTGAAAGCAAAGTATATTAACTCCAGTATATGACTGGTATTTATCTTACCAACCCAGTGGGTAAGAATAGGCATAATTTGTTTGCAATTTTTGTTTGGAACAAAGAGGATAGAATTAATTATATTAGAGTATTGTCTGGTTCTTTATGTTTTTGTCACTACATTGCCTTCCTTCTTTAGATCTGTCATGTGTAAGACTGATAAGGTTGGAGGTGTATAAGTAACTGAAATCACAACATCCCCCACAGAACAGGGCATTACCTTTCCAGCTACTGTTGGAACCTGTTTACAGCTGAGTGGACTAGAGCAACATGAAATAATAATAATAATAATAAAAAGAATAATAATGATAATGAAATTATTGTATACAGTGCTCAGATGCTTCACAATTTGTCAAAAGTGCAAATAAAGCATATGCAGTATTGTACAAATGTCTGGAAAGTGAACAGTGTATGAGTCAGATACATGCTTGTGTGTGTATGGAGGGGAGAAAATCAGGTGTAGTGTTGGCGAAATGAAGTATTTTACTCAAGAACACGACACACCACCTAGTCATAGAATTGAAACCACAATTTTACAATTGCAAGCACAACGCCCTAACCACTAGACCATGTTTTCACTATCTTCCCACCTTAATGCTAATTAAAGTGAAAATTTTGGTGCTGGTTCTTTTGAGATGAGGTTTGACCTCGACATTATATAAATCTTTCAAACTACTAGGCAATTTTCTAGTTTTTCTGGCACAGTACCAAAGAAAATGATGGCTAATTGATAATTAAGGCACAACAAGGTGCAAATAGAAATAATCTGAACTTAATTTCTGATCCACTTGAAGAATTAATGATCTGCCGAATGATTACCAAGTGGCTTCAGTCATGTTTATCAGTCTTATACACTGAAGGCATTGTGTTGCTCTGTTGTTCTTGGCAGTTACTTCTGATGATTTACAATAAAAACAAAACTATTTGTGATAATTTGGGGTTAACTTTCATGTAGTGAGCCAAAAGAATATATTTTCAAATCAAAATGTTCAAGTGGGGAAAGAAATCTGGACAAGGAGAAACAACTCTGAAATCCAAACAAAAAAGTCGGCAGCTGGTGTTTATGCAGTTTGCATTAACTTAGCAGTTTGGCAAAAGAAACTGGTAAAATAAGTACCAGCCAATTCTTTTGACTCTAATTCTTTAAGGTGGTTCCCTCAGCTTGGCCACACACTGAAACAAGTAAAAAATAAAAGTATAGGATTATTAATTCATACTTTTTGTGTTTTGTTTCATCTAAAATATTCAATCAGTTATATATTACTAGCAGTATCGCCTGGCGTTGCTCGGATTTGTAAGGGAAATAACTATATAAGCATTTTTAGAGAGTTATAGCCAAAAAAATGCATTAAAAATGGAAAAAAATTATGGTCAATTTTTTTTTAAATCGTTGACTCATCGTAGACATTTTTAGAGAGTTACTTCCCTTATATAATAGCGAAAAAAATGCATTAAAATGGAAAAAAATTATGGTAAATTTTTTTTTAAATCGTAGACTCATCGTAGATGCGCGCTAATACCCAGAAGGGCTCGATATGAATCACGACTATAAGATACCCGGTTTTGGTTAAACTGCACCGCAAAATGTGGGAGTAGTTAGGAATCTTTTATATATAAAGATTATGCATTTTATCTTGGATATTTTCTAAATGGCTGGCATGAACTTATATATCTTTTAGGAAATTATAAAAGTTCTGGACTACGTTGAGCAGCTTTTAAGTTGTATATGGTATAAAAACCAAATAAACCGTCTAAAAGCTTTAAATTTTCACTCAACATCATCATCATCATCATTTAACGTCCGTTTTCCGTGCTAGCATGGGTTGGACGGTTCAACCAGTGTCTGGCAAGCCATGGAGGCTGCACCAGGCTCCAGTCTGATTTGGCAGTGTTTCTACAGCTGGATGCCCTTCCTAACGCCAACCACTCCGTGTGTGTAGTGAGTGTTTTTTACGTGCCACCGGCACAGGGGCCAGAGCAGGCTGGCAAACGGCCACGATCGGTTGATGCTTTTACGTGTCACTGACGCGGCGCTAGTGTCTGCCATAAAATACATAAATTCAGAAACACTAATGCATAGGAATGCAGTAAGTGTTGCTAAATTTGGACCTTGTATCCTTAAATGTCTGTTTTGTTGTTATTGTCAGTGTTCAACCTCACATCAGCATGGTGTGATTTTAGGGAGATTTAGCTGTTATATTTTGCGGGTCATGCAACTGTGTTGAGACTACTTAGTTTGCATTTCTATTTTGCATAATTAAAAATTGATGTATAAATATTTGTCTCATTTCAGGTTTGGTGCAAATATAACAAAACCTATATTCTACAAAATGTTACACGTGAAGTTAATGTGTCTTCCGGTGAAGGTCCTAATTTAATATTCAAGCTACAGAATGAAACACAATTAGAGGAAGCATATATAACATCACCCACAGAGAAATGTAAGTTATGTCATACAGTGAAATCGTATTATTCATTTTAATGTATTTAAAAAAATGTTTATTGAGTTGGAATAAATTTCTTGCTTTATTCTTAGTGTGACCATTTTACAGAAAACGGGTCCTAAGTGACAAATGTTATATTTCTTCTGTCCCAGATCATTAAACCTCAGGTTAATATTTATTTTGGTAAGGAAGATTGTGAGTCTGTTTTCATAACAATGCCGGTATTTATGACATCTAAGCAAAATATAAGACAATATATATAAACACATACAGACACATTCATATTTCTTTAACAGTTATTTTTTAAAAACAAATCAAAATAGATGAACATCAATGGAATTTGTATCTTTGTGATACCAGTGCCGGTGGCACACAAGAAAACCATCCGAACGTGGCCATAGCCAGTACCGCATCGACTGGCCTCCGTGCTGTGGGCACATAAAAAACACCATCCGATCGTGGCCGTTCGCCAGCCTCATCTGGCACCTGTGTCGGTGTCACATAAAAACACCATCCGAAGACCCGGCAAGACTAGTCAGGCCATAACCCGTGGCCCCTACCTGAGACGTAGTCAGTTCACCTGTGCATACCTTCCTTCCTACTTGTGACACTTGTGAAGACCTGTTGAGGCAAGTGAAAATCAAATCAAATCAAATCAAAACAAATCAAAATAGATGAACATCAATGGAATTTGTATCTTTGTGGTACCAGTGCCGGTGGCACTCAAGAAAACATCCGAACGTGGCCGTAGCCAGTACCGCATCGACTGGCCTCCGTGCTGTGGGCACGTAACAAACACCATCCGATCGTGGCCGTTCGCCAGCCTCATCTGGCACCTGTGTCAGTGGCACATAAAAACACCATCCGAGCGTGGCTGTCTGCCAGCCTCGTCAGGCACCTGTGTCGGTGGCACATAAAAAACACCATCCGAGCGTGGCCGTTCGCCAGCCTCGTCTGGCACCTGTGTCGGTGGCACATAAAATCACCCACTACACTCTCGGAGTAGTTGGCGTTAGGAAGGGCATCCAGCTGTAGAAACACTGCCAGATCTGACTGGCCTGGTGCAGCCTTCGGGCTCCCCAGACCCCAGTTGAACCGTCCAACCCATGCTAGCATGGAAAACGGACGCTAAATGATGATGTTTCCCCATATCCATCCCAGTTATACAAGTATGGGGAAACGATTTTAAAAAATAACTGTTAAAGAATATTTGCAGTGCTTGGTTTTAAAGCTGCATATTAAAGTATATTTAGAGCTCACTTCCAATCAATTTAAAAATCATTATAACCAACATGCCCATACTTTCTGACTTAAACACACAATCATTATCAAGTTTTATTTGAACATTGAAAACATGAACATAATTAAAAATAAGTTGGGATATAATATCAAGCACCTAATCATATTCTAATAATCATAAACCACTAAAATTATGCATTACAGAAAAAACTCCCAATTCTAATTAGATTTTTTGAAACTCCTGCAAGCACAAAACTATAAAAACCTATAACAATGAGTAGAACATTTTATATATCTTAACCCATTTATGTACATTTAGTTAGTTTGTTAGTTAGTTAATTTTTTGGCTCAAAAAGCAAAAATCAAGGCCATGTACAGGGTGGTGTTCATGTAAAGAGTTCAGGCCACTTGAGGTCAAAGGAGACTTTAAACCGAGCGGTCATCGGCATCTTCACCATCTTGCCTGGCAGCTTATTCCACGGATCCGCAACCCGAACGGAGAAAGCCCCTCTCCTTCGATTGAGATGAAGTCGTCACAGATAGAGCTTTTCGGAATGACCCTGCAGCCGACGCTCTGGAGCAGGAGTGAAGAACAGCTCTTTTGAGAGGTTACACTTTCCGCTTATGATGTTGTGAGCAAGAATGAGATCTCCACGGCGTCGTCGTTTTTCTATATTTCATCTATATATTCTACTGTTCAATTTTGATAAGAATTTAAATATGTGAGGTTTTGCAGTATGTATCTGATCACAAACAAAGCAGTCCAGTGGAACTTGACTTCCTCTATAGCTTCACTTGCATATACAATTATGTCAATTCATGTTTGTAAATTTGGTAGATGTCAACGATAGGTAGCACATAGAAGTTGGAATTTCTACATTTTGATGGGGATTTTTCAGATTTTTTGTTTTTTCACGGTGCCCTTGGAAAAAAATACATCATTTTCCCAAAAAACACTTTTTTTTTTTATTTTTGTTAGAAAGATGCTCTCCATCATTTCCAAGGGCATTGTGAAAAACAAAAATCAGAAAAACCCCATCAAAATGGAGAAATTCCAACTTGTGTGTGCTACCTTTCACTGACATCTACCATAGATTTATCTTCCATATAATTCTCTCCCAAAGACTAAATCAAGAGGTTTATTCCAGCTAACTAAACATTTTGTAAATATATCAAAATATGTATAAGTCTCAGAATGTTTACTTGTTTACTTGTAAGTTTCAACCTATGAAATACATAAAAGCAAATACATCTGTCTAAAGGTGTGCATTTATATCTATGTATGTAGATGGATACAGGTGGTGAGCTGGCAGAATCAACAGCATGTTGGACAAAATGCCTGGCAGTATTTCTTCTGGCTCTTTACATTCTGAGTTCAAATCCTACCAAAATTAACTTTGCTTTTTCATACCTTTGGGTGTTAATAAAATAAAGTACCAGTCAAGTACTGAGCAAGATGCAATCAACTTGCTCCCTCACCTCATCCCTTCAGAATTTCTGCCCTTGTACCCTGCTACACGGCTGGTATTCTGTTAAGTGAGGAATGTTATTTCGGTCACTAATATGCCGTGGAAAATGGGTTCTAAAGCTAGAGAAAGGGTAAAAAAAAATGTAGTTGGATGGCTACATGTGTTAACAGATGCATGTTATATTTTCTAGTGATATTTTGCTATCAATAATAGATTTTTTTGTGTAAAAAGAAATTTTTTTTTAATATATTTCAGGTTATTGTCTGATGAGTTATATCAATTGGAATGATTCGGTATCCGGTGTTGTTTTGCTGGTCATCTCACTGTTATCGTTGGTCTTTTGTCTAATGGGAATGGTACGCTTGCTTCATTCGATGCTCCGTGGACCTGTAGCTTCAGCTTTGAAGAAAACAATAAACTCTGACATTCCAAAACCATGTTCATTTCTAACTGGATATGTAGCCATCATTATTGGCGCTATATTAACAATAATTCTTCAGAGCAGTTCTATATTCACATCAACGCTCACACCTTTAGTTGGTATGGGTGTCATTCACATTGAGCGAATGTATCCACTGACTTTAGGTTCCAACATTGGAACGACTGCAACTGGTTTATTAGCTGCCATGGCAACTTCAGGAGACAAGCTGAAAGCTGCTCTGCAAATTGGACTCTGCCATCTTTTATTTAATCTAACTGGCATTTTAATATTTTATCCAGTACCAGTAATGCGTAAGCTTCCTATAAACCTGGCGAAAATGTTGGGCAACACTACGGCCAAATACCGTTGGTTTGCTTTCCTGTATTTACTGACTGCATTTTTCCTGCTTCCAGCATTTGTCTTTGCCTTGTCACTGGCTGGCAAATATGCACTGATCACAGCTTGTGCCATCATCATTCCACTCCTTGCCTTCATCATCATTGTTAATATTCTGCAAAGAAAAATGGAAAACGTCCTGCCAAAAGTATTGAGGAACTGGGACTGGCTTCCTCTCTGTTTACATTCACTAGAACCAATGGACAAGTTCCTGTCAAAGTTCACAGGATTCTGTAAAATGTGTCAAAAAAAGCTGGATCAGCCAAGAGCGAATGAAGGATCCAGCCTGAGTACGATTAATAATTCTTGTGGTGTAAGTCCTGGAGCTGACAGTCCTTCAAGTTTCCATTCTACAGCACGACTAATACAAGATACAACAAAATGTTGATAATTTAGGAATTAATAGCTCATTATAAAATAATTATTCATTTAGGAATTTTTAAATTTTGAATCACCTTTTTTTTTTTTTTTCACCCCTCTCTCATGTGAGAGCAGATCTGTTATCATTTCCTACAACTTTTGTGTAGGTGTGAAAGGGATTATATATACACAGTCACATATCTACAACTGTACATATATAATTGTGTGTGATTGTATATATACACACATATATACTTATGAGTTTCTCTGTGTGGTGTGTGTGGGTGCGTGTGTCTGTATGTGTGTGTGTGTGTGAACTTGCATAAATGTTATATTGAGGGTGCTGGCACTGCAGTTTGTAAATATTCTTCATCTAAGTAACATAATAGGACCGAGCTAATATAGGGGATCTATTCAAGTGAATGCTTTACTGAAAGATATAGAAGTTTATACCATTATATAAAGCTATCCATAGTAAAATTAAGATGTGTATTTATGTGCATTAATTATTATTAAGGCTTGTGCATAAATGCATCTGTTCCTAATTAGTACGCAATAGAATAACTAATGATCATGTATGTAAGATATATAATGTATATATTTATGTATATATATATATGCATACATATATCAATGTGTATGTATACTATATATGTCTACATACATATATGTATATACATGTTTGTGTGTATAAAGTAAAGCTGTAATCACATGTATATATTTGAACAGATTTGCACTAATTCATCATTATATATTTATGTTAGCTAATGGCTGCATATAGTGAACTATAATGCTGGCACAATTATTTCCAAAACCATTTTACAACGACACTATCTCATTGACATTGCTGAATGATAAAAGCTGCTGAGAAAAACTTACTTCAGAAGAAATGAAGTCATTCTTCAAGTTATCTTTTGAAGCTTACCTTTATATTAGTTTATTAGTGATTATGAGTAGAAAAAAAAATTCTAGTAATATTAATAACTTAGATGAATATTTAGTAATTTTCAAACATTTTGTTTCTTAATTTACAAGCTATTTTAATATAATAATATGTATAAAAAAAAATTGGCGTGGAGAAAGAGTAAGCTTGGGTAGCTTATTCTTTAATTTCAGTCGCTAGTTCATTCACTTCATTTATATCATGACTGATAACTAGGAAAGTATGAACATCATTAATCAATATTCACAAGAAGTAGTAAGCAGTGTAATATAAGCGATGAAATATGTTGATTAGCTGGCTCTTCAACCAAACTGCTTTTAATCCCCATCTCCAGGTCTTTCATTTCATTTACATAATCACTGACCTTTAGGAAGGCATAAACTTCACATCTTCATTCAACCACCTACTCCGATAAAAACTTAAATTTTGTGCCTATTTAAAACATTAATATATATACATATACACACACATATATATGTATATGTGTGTGTGTGTATATGTATATATATATATAATATATATATATATATATATATGTATTAGCTAATCTTATGTTATACACCTGGTAGTTTGCTGGTAAAGCATGTTCACTGGCTCAGTGTTCATTGGGTATGTAATTAATGAGAGAAACGGAAGATGGCGAGACTTTATTGATCACTACAATCATTTTGACCCATCTAGCATCAAACCCCTGCGGATGGGATGCTGCACAACTGATTTAGGTATATCCCTCAGTGTAGATGTGTCTCCTCAGGTGATTTCAAGAGATATTATTAAAATAAACTGTTTCACACAACTTGTTTTCCTCTTGGTCTTCATGATAGAAATAGCAAATTGGTGGGTACTGCATCATTCTTATAGAATATCAATATTTTTTTGCTGTATTGTATATTTGTTTCTTTTTGTATCTGGTTTTTGTGATTGATCTTCTATAACAATGAAGCCGTATCCATTAATTTACCGTTCCTATCTTTGAGGACCAAGAAGAAAATATGCATGTCATGTGAAACAGTCTATTTTAATGAGATACTGTTTGAAATCACCTGAGGAGACACATCTACACCCATAAAGGATCACTGGTAGATGAATCGAAACGATTGTAGTGATCAATAAAGATTCTTTTATCTTTCATCTCATTATATATATAGTTAACTCTATTGTAAACAATATTTGAGACTAAAAACCTAATTTATTTACAGAAACAATTTATGTTCCTCAAAATATGCTTTCTTTAGATACTGAATTAAAACTAAATATCATACTTAATTGGTACCGTTCAAAATAAGGCTAATTTTAATTTATATATGTATGTTTTTTTTATAAGCAAGTATCTTTATCGTGAAGATTAAGATCAATTTAGACAAATAAAATTATAAAATAATAAAAATAAGTGATAAGACTATAATAATTATTATTAATATGGAAAATATATTTAGGTATTTTACTATAAATTTTGTTTATAAAGTAAAATTTAGTCCTATTTAAAAATATCTTTAAATTTTTCTGTTCATTTTTGTTTTGTTTTCAAACACTCAGAATTTTTCATAGGTATAAAGAAAAACTACACAAAAAACATTTTCAATTTCATTTTGTCAATTCTTTTACATCTTTGGTTAATGTTCTAACTTTGAAACAATGTTAAATATTAAAATTATTTGATTTAAAAAAAAATTATTTACTTTTTTTTTTGTTTCATTCTCCTACATTTCTCCTTTTAAAAACATCTGAGAAATATCTTTTTATAGTGTAAAATGACATTTTATATTTAGTTTTTTTTTTTTTCTTTCTTTCTTTCTTTTTTTTTTTTTTTTTTCCAAATTTTAATACAAAAATGATGCCTAAGATTGGCACAAGTGTTCAATTATAGGAAAGAACATAAACAATTATATTGACTCAAGTACTTAACCAATATTTGATTCCAGAATGGCAAAATCAACTCTTGCAGGATTTGAACATAGGACACAGAAACTTCTAATATAAAATAATGAATCCTACCCCATTAGTAGTCTAAATTATTTTACTCCCTAATTGTCATTATATCATTTTTTTTTTTATCTATCTTAGTCTTGCAAGTCAAAACTAATACATTTATGGAAGAATGGTTTTAATTTTATCTGTCTCCTGAAAGTAGAGCTACATTGTGATAAAAAATTTTTTTTAAAAAGCATCACATTTTTTTTTTCAGTGACTATTAATCCTTTTGACTTCTGACCTAAATTGTGAACCACCAATCTTTTATTTTGTTCATGGCTATCAGTGCTTCTGTGTGAGTATGCACGTGTGTGTGTGTGTGTGTGTGTGTGTGGTAACTGAAAAGGTTGGTAAATAGGATGAAATACAAAAATAATAAAAGAGAAAATTACTCAACTAACAGGTGGGGAAACACATTTGTATGTGTTTCTATTCAGAAAATTAAAAGATAACCTTACAGTCCTCCAGTTTAAATTGAATGATGCTTTGGTGTGGTTACAAAACTCAACACCTCATTGCACTGACTAGCATGTTTATTGTTGTTATTATTATTATTATTAAGGCGGTGAGCTGGCAAAATTGTTAGCACACTGGGCGAAATACTTAGCGGTAGTTCATCTGTCACTACTTTCTGAGTTCAAATTCTGCTGAGGTCGACTTTGCCTTTCATCCTTTCAGGGTTGATTAAATAAGTACCAGTTACGCACTGGGTCGGTGTAATCGACTTACCCCCACCCACCTGCAAATTTCAAGCCCTGTGCCTATAATAGAAAGGATTATTACTATTATTATTATTATCGCCGCAGCAGTCTGGGACAATTGTCAGCATGCTGGCCAAAATGCTTAGTAGTATTTCTTCCGATTTGAACTTCAGAGTTGAAATTCCATCAAGACCAAGTTTGCTTTTCATTCGTTCAGGATTGATAGAATAAGTACCTATTGAGCTCTAAGTTCAATATTATCAACAGAATTTCAGAAAAGATTATTATTATTATATTATTATTATTATTATTATTATTAAGGTGGCAAGCTGGCAGAATTGTTAGCACATCAGACAAATTGTTTAGCAACATTTCTTCTGGTTCATTTACATTCTGAGGTCAAATTCTGTCATGATCAACTTCGCCTTTTATCCTTTTGGCATTGGTAAAATAAGTACCGGTTGAGCACTAGGGCCGCTGTAATCAACTAGCACCCCCTCCTCCAAATTTTCAGGCTTTATGGTTATAGTTGAAAGGCCTGTTATTATTATTACTATCATTATTATTATTTAACCACACATCTCACCTTCTGCTTCCCCACATTTTCTCTTTCAAATTTCAACAGATCTGTCACATTTACACTATCTCATTCTCATTTTATTGGCTCTTCCTCTTACCATTTTAATATATACAGTTTTTTGGGGTTCTTTTCTAACCCTCTTATTCCACCTTTGCCTATGCATCATAAATCCATTGCCATTTGTACCAGATGTCCTTGTATTTATGTTAAGTCTCAGCCATAAAACATCACTGTCCATTGATTAAACACAGCTGTCATCTGTTCTTTTTTCATTTTATATTCCATTTAACATTGTTTCTTTTTCAGCAAATTTGCAATTTTTTTAATCCTGTTAAAAACAAAAAACAAAAAAATAAAACCAAAAATAAATGAGATAAAGTTGATTTGTTTTAGATTTCCCAAATATTACATAGCCAGAATATCAATTAACTCATTATTGCATTCCATGTGGTTGCTACTGGTTTCTCAATTTTGGGGCAGCAACTTTCTAACAAATGCCTCAAGTAACAAAATATATGTATGGCCCAGTGGTTAGGGCAGCGGACTCGTGGTTGTAGGATCGCGGTTTCGATTCCCAGGCCGGGCATTGTGAATGTTTATTGAGCAAAAACACCTAAAAGCTCCACGATGCTCCGGCAGGGGGTGGTGATCCCTGCTGTATTCTCTCACCACTCTTTCTTCTGTTGGCCTGCTTGCTTAGCCAGCAGGGTGGCATCATTCGAAGGCTAAAACAATGCGAATGCATTGTGACCAGCGATGTGTAACAACATCTGATGGTCTGGTCGGTCATGTGATATATATATATATATATATACATATTGTACTAATGGGCAACAATGGTTAAGAAGTACTCAATAGAGATTAATAATTTATTTACTGATTGAGATACACACACACACACACACATGTAACATATACAGATATATATTGGTTGTGTGATAAGAAGTTTGCTTCCTAACCACATGGTTCCAGGTTCAGTCCCACAGTGTAGTATCTTGGGTAAGTGTCTTTTACTACAGTTCAGGTAGACTGAAACTGAAAAAAGTCCATCATATATATGTGTGTGTGTATGTGTGTTTATGTTTGTCCCTCTCCACTACTTGACAACCAGTTTTGGTTTGTTCATGTCTGTGTAACATAGTGGTTCAGGGACTGATAGAATAAATGCTGGGGTTAATTCATTTGACTAAACTAAACTCCAAGGCAGTGTCCAGCAAGGCTGCAGTCCAATGACCATAAGTAAAATGTGAAAGATAAAAGGTATATACATATACTAATAGCCACACTATGCATGTTGACATGAAAACACTCACTACAATAATCCTGGTTGTCATTTCATTGTAGATTTTCTTTGTCAATGCTCCTCGTGAGTTGCCAACCAGATAGAAATATCCTTAATTTGGGAGTCTTCTACCTCTTAATTAGCTTGTCATGTATCATCATCATTGACAGGGTCCAGCGTCAGTTTTGATGTGGTTTCTATTGCTGGATGTCTTTTCCAATGCCAACCTCTTTACAGGCATGTTCTGAGAGCTTTCTTCATGCCATTGGCAAAAGTGAGTCTTGCCAGGTAACTGCAAGACTGTAAAAGAACAGGGCGAAAGGAAAGGGGAAAAATCTCCTGCTATTAAATGGTAAGGAGCATTTTAACTGCGGCTGTGTTTTTTTATCAGGTGTTGAAAGTATGATAGAGGGATAAGCACGAGTGTCTTGCTATAGAAGGGATATATAGTTGGTCAACTAAACTCTTCAAGGTAGTGTCCAAGCATGGCCACAGTTTAATGCCTAAAATCAATAAACATATATATGTGTGTATGTATGCATTTGTTCATTTTAATATCTATGTTCTCCATGCTACTATGGGTTTGGACAAAAAATATTTGAGGCAGGATGTTATTTTTTATTAGTTGCCAACCATTATCCTTATGTATGGTTTTGTGGTTTCTTAGCCTAGCAAAATAGCTCTTTCATTTAGACATCAACAAGATAATCATGTATTTAAACCAGCCAAAATGTTCTACCAGTTTTATGTTCAAACTGGTCAGATCTAGCTTTTCACATCTACCCTGCAATGTCATTTTAGAAATAAACAATCACATCTTTGAAATCTCAAAGCAACTAGACAATACATGGTTAACTTCAAAAAATATGAATAACTAAGCATTACATTTGACAAAGTATTCTGAATGCTAAAGGGTCAAACTATGCTTGCATACATGTGTGCAGGCATAAATGTCATTACAAATGTGGATATGTATATTTGTGTATAATGCACTTATTACATGTCAAACTTTTATGATGTTCTACGAAATTTGATAGTGTGTTTGGCTTGTAGCTATTATCTCGTGATTAAGCATACTTTTTCTGAATTTTGCAACTCAGCTTCTCAAGATTTCTACTGAATCAGTCAGTCAAATAACTAAGTGCTCTAATAATTTTAAGTAGAAATTTGAAACAAAAGTCTTGATAGTTTAGCCTCATATTCCTTAACAGTTTGGCACATATGTTTTATTTTTCACTAATCTTCGACACTTTTAACAACTAATCTACAAAGTCTCTTTTCTCTATCCTTGGTCAGTATATATAATCTGTTGTGCTTGCATTTTATCGAAGTCTTGATAGGAAAATTCAACCAGTATTCTTTCAAATGAGAGATTATACTCTCCTCATCACTGTAACCTTTTTTATTCTCAGGATTATCCTTTCTATAGCTTTTGTTGTATGTAAAGTTCTAGCTACACCATCATGCTTCATAGGTAAGTACTGTGATGACATCTTGGGGTAACAATTTATATAAGATGGCACCAATTTTAATTCCCCAGAGCCTGCATCCCTATCTCTTTTGTACATTTATATTCAAAATGGTGGACCAGGGCAAAATGAGTTTGCCTGTAGCCTTGATAATAATATCTGAAACTTTAGCACAATAAGAGG
This sequence comes from Octopus sinensis, assembly GCF_006345805.1. Classification (NCBI taxonomy): domain Eukaryota; kingdom Metazoa; phylum Mollusca; class Cephalopoda; order Octopoda; family Octopodidae; genus Octopus; species Octopus sinensis. The sequence continues at coordinate 131,343,807 of NC_043000.1, read as the reverse complement.
ACTCTAGCATCCACAAGTGAAGAAAATAATCAAATACTTTCTCATAATCCCGCCAGAGTGTAACCAAGTTCCTCCTGTGTCACTTTATTTCTAACATCATGAGTTTGATAATTAAGAATTCTTCAGTTGTGATCCTAGAGAATTAGGTTCAGACTGGCTGTATACATTTTATACATGTTCTTGCAGTTGATCAGTAGTTTTATTTACCTTGTGGGTACCATTGTTTTGGGGTATCAGTTTTGTTTCTGCTGGCACCAACCAGCTTATGTTTGTATCATCATTGAGAGCTTGTTGGCAAAGGTTAATAAGGTACCTCTGATAAAAGGTAAGTTTTTGTACTATTTTAGAGTTTCAAGCGTTTCATCATTAATGCACAGAAGTAATGTTTCTTTCGGATTCCATCTAACCATCCTACATTCTAACTGAACTCTTTTGCCTCATTTAGACAATAGGGTGATCTTATTTTACCTGATGTTTTTCTTGATCCTTCTCCCGCAGTGTTGATATTGTCATTTCCAACCATTTTGTTTCCTGTAAATTAGTTGTGAATTCTTGAAGCAGTACTAGATCATCTTGTAGCTTGTAAGGTCAAAGATCTAAAGAAGCCCTTAAAATTGAGCGAGAATAGACAAGGAACAGAGCAATAAGTACCAGTTGGTTACTGGGATTGAGGCAAACGACTTATCCCCTCCCCTTAAATTGTTGGCCTTTTGCCAAAATTTCAAATCAGTATTAAAGATGATATTCATTGTATTCACAATATAATATCCCACACTAAATATATGACTTCTCTCATCAAATGCATCTATGTATGTATTAGTATGTTCATCCAATCATTTTCGCATACATTTTTTTCTATGTTACATGGGTTACATTATGGAGGCATTGTTTTACAACCAGATGCCCTTCCTGCCACTAACGAATCCCTGTTTCAACTATGGGGAATCTTATTCCACATATTTTTAAAAGTACAGAGCCAGTAATGAGTTCCACCACTTGCAGTTCAATAGTTTTTCATGCAAAGTGCACAGGATCTAAGCATTCCCACTGTTACATAATGGTCCTTGTGCAGTTACTGTCTGGCATCTTCACTCCTAAGGCATTGGCCATCCTGGAATACAATAGAAAATACTTGCTCAACATGCTACGCAGTGTGACTAAACCCCAAACCACACACTGTCAAGCAAACTTCTTAACCACAGAACCATGCCTGCACCTATGACAAAAATAATTTCATTCAAATACATATATGTGTATATGTATATATATATATAAGTTCAGCAAAATTTAGGTTCAGATGAATATGGTACTTAAGTTAAAGGCACCAGAATTTTGTATGGTATTATCCATATAAATCAAATGGGGTGATTATAATCAAAATAAGCAACAAGGATATCCAAGGTAGTGTAGTACAATTGTTTCATGCTACTACATTTTATTAAACTTTAAGTATTACATCAGTTTTGCTCGACATTTTAAAACTGATGTAATACTTACAGTGTTTAATAAAATAAAGTAGCATGAAACAATTGTACTACACTACCTTGGATATCCTTGTTGCTTATTTTGAGTATATATATATATATATATATATATATATATATATTGTCTTGTGTGGACTGTCCCAAAAAGGGGCTGCTCAATACCATAGCAGAGATGAATATTTTATTTTGGTTGAGTCAGTCTCTTGCTACTCTGAGACAACTTGCCTGATGATCTTGTACATCTACCGGTGAAACTCAGAATAAGAAAAGACTGGCTTGGCCAAAATAAAATAATTCATACATATATATATATATGTGTGTATGGATGATCATACTTTTCATTGCCATTTTTCTCATCTTGCATTTACTGGATGAGTCTCACTACACTTTGCATTCTTTTGTCATCTCTTTTCTGACATTCAGCTTCCTGAAGTAAACTTTTACCACTTCTACATTGGTCTTTCATCAGGCTTCCTCAATCACATCTTCCTTAAATTTGGCTTTCCTAGCATTTCTTTACCCAACTGCCGTATATATGCATTACATATCCATGCCAGTGCAATCTAACACAGATATTGCACACCAGTGGAATAGGCTTGCTTCAGTTCTTTATAACCTTTGCAATTCAATCCACTGCAGTTCTTACATAAGTATTATACAATCTACTTTCCTTTGTTCAAACAGAGAATACTTTTATTTCCAGCAGAGCGAATAGCTTTTCAAACATTTTCTACTCTTATGCTTTCAGAGCATCCATCTCTACTGATAACAGAATCTTTCAACTACTTGCAAACATTGGAGAGAATCTTTTCCTATGGTGTTCTTGTACTCTTATATTTTTACTGCTAATTATTCCTCTGCTTCTACAACATACAAAGGCTTTTTTTTTAACCTTCAACTTGCTTTCTGATTCCACTGCATCTCTTATACACTTACAATCTACATTGAGTACACCATAAAGAAATTCTTGTTATTTTATAGTCATTACACTAAACATTGTTATATTCATTATGAATTCGTTTTGTGAAGTCTGACTTTCTGGTAAGGTGTTTAACTATTGAGCTTTTAAATCTTGGATCTGTGTTAGCTCTATATATGAAAGAGTGGCTTCAAGTAGAAATGTTACATAGCTTGATAGGACCATATTTTTGCATACACATTTCTTTGTTTTTGTTCTACAAATGAAAAGTATTTTAAACAGATATCCTCCATTTTGAATTTCATTTTAGAAGAGTATAACATACTACAAGATTTTCATGAAATAACTGAAGACAGTTACTTAAGTAGTTTTTAGACAATAAAATGACTTGAAGTGTTCATGTAACATTTCATTTCATTTGGGTTTGAGTCCATGCTCAGGCCAAGTCGAAGACTCCACCCTCAGAGTCTGGTGTGGTTGCCAGGTTGTATTCTCTGCTTAAATTTGACATGTGTAGGAGCGAGTTTGAGTCAGTTTGTGCTCGTTGTGTATATCCTGGGAGATGGGGTTCATCTCTAATGGTGCTTAAGTATCTATCCAGTTGCAATTTGAATGATTCCACACTGCATCCTGATAGATTTCTGACATGTACCGGAATGGAGTTGAACAGTTGTGCTCCTCGAACCAACAGACTTGATTCTCGCAGGGTTTTTGCTGCCTGGCCAGCCTTTTTGTTGATTGGTGGCAGCTGGCAGCGTCTTCCGTGGCGCAGTGAGTGGTAGGTTTTGATACCAAAGTTTGGCACCTTCTGCTCTATCATTTTCCAAATGTATATAATTCGGTATCGCTCAAATCTTCTTTCTATTGAGTACATCCTCAAGGTTTTGAGTCTTTGCCAATAGTCCAGGTCCCTCGTTTCTGAGAAGTATGAGGTAAAATTTCTTTGGAGCGATTCTATCTTAGATAGTTGGCCCTTTGTTGTTGGTGACCACAACTGAGAACAGTAGTCAATCCTCGGAAGTATCATACTGTTCCAGAGGGTTTTCATTGTTGAGGTATCTCTTGATTTGAAGGTGCGCAAGATCCACCCGCTGTACTTTCTTGCAGTAAGACAGACTGAGTCAAGGTGTTCTCTGAATTTTAGGTTGGTTCCCATGTGGATGCCTAAATCTTTCACATACTGTTTTTCCATTATTTGTTGTCCTGATGGGTTTCTGTAGTTTGTTGTATTTTTCAGATCTTGATCTGTTCCGTAGCGAATTAGTTCAAACTTCTTATCATTGAACAACATGTTGTTTGTTTCCTGCCATTTATATATGGTGGTCAGGTCCTTTTGTAAGGCCTCTGTATCCACCTCGTCTTTGATTTGTCTCATGACCCTGGTGTCATCAGCAAAGGATGAGACGTTGCTGGTTGTATCTTCATCTATGTCAGAGATGAGGATGAGAAACAGGATTGGGCCGAGTACTGTACCCTGAAATATATAACAAATATATTTTGCAGACATTTTTGAAATATACAGTAACATAAATTCTTTAGATCTAGTATAACAGTCCATTTGGTATAAGATGACCTTGTGTTTATTATTGACTTTCTTGTTGACTCAGAAAATTCAACTTGATAATACTTTACTCAGTCCACCTGAACTTTCCTCTGCTTCTATAATACAAAGCCCATCATTTAAAAACCTTAATTGATTAGTTCACTACAGAAGATTTTTGTTAGGTTATATAACAAAAACCAGCTTAAGAAAACAAAAACTGTGCTATTAAATTCCTTCAACTCTTTGGTTATTTTCAAAGTTAATTGAAACAAAAAATTGTTTTATTGAAAAGCAATGCACCAGACAATATACATTTTGAAAGAAAAGTGTTTGTAGTTGGTTTGAAGTATAAGAAAACAAAGAAATATTTCAAGCATTAAGCAGTTAAAGCATTATCAAATCAGAGATTGCCATATACAGACTTAATTTGTTAACTACTTTTTTCTCTGCAGAAGGGTGGTTCACCCAAAATATATGGAATTAGTAATTAATCCTGGACTCTTCAGCAGTTTTATGGTGCTTCAAGTGTTGTATAAAATTTGAAATGAGGCAAGACTCTGCAGTCATTGAGTTTGCTAGAAATAGCAGTCAAGTTTCCCTCAAAACACCATTTTACTGGACACATTAAACAGTGTAGTCCTAAACATAGGCGCAGGAGTGGCTGTGTGGTAAGTAGCTTGCTTACCAACCACATGGTTCCGGGTTCAGTCCCACTATGTGGCACCTTGGGCAAGTGTCTTCTACTATAGCCTCGGGCCGACCAAAGCCTTGTGAGTGGATTTGGTAGACAGAAACTGAAAGAAGCCTGTCGTGTATATGTATATATATATGTGTTTCTCCCCACAACATCGCTTGACAACCGATGCTGGTGTGTTTACGTCCCTGTAACTTAGCGGTTCAGCAAAAGAGACCAATAGAATAAGTACTAGGCTTACAAAGAATAAGTCAGGTTGATTCACTCGACTAAAAGGCGGTGCTCCAGCATGGCCGCAGTCAAATGACTGAAACAAGTAAAGAGAGTATACTCTTCTTTTCATTTAACATCTGTTTTCCATGCTGGATGGTTTGACAAGAGATGGCAAGGCCAGGAGCCACAGGTTCCATAGTCTGTTTTGGCATGGTTTCTACAACTGGATGCCCTTCTTAATGCCAACCACCTTACAGAGTGTACTGGGTACATTTTACATGGCACCAATGCTAAAATAAACTATACAACATGGAAAGACTTGTTAATCATAGGTCTGCTCTGTGAGAGTTAACCTAGGAATAAACACCAATAACTTTGAAAATTAGATATTGGGAGATGGAGGTGATTAAAATATAGTGAAACGAAATAGTATTAGGTATCATGATCATTTTCAACCTTCTCAAGTTTTTCTTTAACCTTTGTATAGATGTTATTATTATTATTATTGAGTGAGAGAGCAGTGCATGCCATCAAAGTGACACTAGGGTAAAATATACGAAGCCCAGCATACCCATCATGACTACCCATCTGATAAGGGTACACCAGGCGCATGCATCACAACCATATGTGCGCAACATGGTGATCTCATATCAAGATAAACAGCACATGACCTTGCAGGTGGGGCCCAGTTAGAATTTTCTTCTGGTTGAGTAACCCATCCCTCTCAAAAGGTCCCTGAACAAGGGTTGTTTAAGGATGTTGAACGAAACACCCATGTTTCCAGAGGTGAATTATTCAAACCCCAAAGAATCCCTCTCAACACATGGCTATGATGCTCCCTCACTACTTCTGCTCGTGATCAGAGATGCACATATTGTCAGCCACTAAGTGACATGCTCAACTGGTTATGGTCAAGCAAGCAAATCTGTGGTATTGAGCAGAATATTTGCTGTAGCCCATCTTTTATACCAAGACAAAATTATTATTATCATTATTCTTTTTCAATGACATGGCATACCAAATCAAAGAAACATCTTGATACTGAAGCAAACAGTGCCCCAGACATAAAGCAATATGTTGATTAAAGCATTAATTGAAGGACATTCAAATGGAAGTCCTGGTACTATAACAGTGGAGCAAGCAAACTGGCTGCTTATGTCAGTAACAGCATACATAGTAACAAAGACAATGGGGTAACTACTAAATATTTGCTTGATATGCAAGAAATAGCAGCCTAATCTTTCTCAAAGCATGGTGTACTGTTCATTTGTCTGTATGTTGTAGAATACATACTACTGAGACATTGTTTCCCCAACTGGATGTTCTTCATATTGCTAATTCTTGCCTATTTTTGTATTTTTTTTTTTAAGTAAGGCAGTTATCATTTAACTTCGTTAAAACAAAATGCTTTGTTGACAGATAAATGTCAAGCATCATTATCAATAATTTATTCATACAAAGTGCAGAATATATATATTCACATTCACACAAACACTAGGCTTTAACACTTTTCATCTATATTGGTCAATCTGGGGACCTGCAACAGAAGACACTTACCCTAGCTGCCATACAGAGAGACCGAACCTGGAACTACATGGTTGCAAAGTGAAGTTCTTAACTACACGGCCATTGATTGATATAGTCTGAGATGCATTATTCCTGATGATCATGAAAAACCTTTGGTCAGAGATGTCTTCAATCAGGGTTAAACAGCTATAATTAACCTAGATGGTAATGAGCCAGTGAAGATGTCCCTTTGTGGTCACTCACCCCGTTAGAAAAAATATCCAATTTCCCCTCAAATTACACTTTACAGTTTTAAATACAAAAAAGGTTACATTTGATAATATAGTCCCTAATATAGAAGAAAAATGTGATGGTCACAACTGACCTGGGGTGAAATAACAGCAACGACCCATTTAGGAAGTAGGATTTCATATTTAAAGATATAAATTTTATTTTATAGTTTGTCATATATTCAAAACTTATTGTAAATGGGATGGAAGGTGTTATGCACTTTAGAATAAAAATAAATCCTTGCTAACCTTCAGATTCCAATTTTGATTCTTGGCAAGCTATTTCATTATTAACTCCACCTTAACGAAGGCAGAGGTATTGTTTTCAGTCATGTTTGTTTGTCCGTGGACAAGATATCTCAAGAACCGCTGGATGGATTTGGATGAAACTTTCAGGGATGTTTGGCCTCGTGACTAGCATGAACTTATTAAGATTTGGGGATTGATCCGGTACTGGACAAGGATTCTGGATTATTTTTCCTGTAATTTTTCTTAATTTTTGAGAGCCGTCAGGTTCATTTTTAGTATTCTCATTTGTGAGAGCAGTTGAGTTTATTTTAGATATTCTTATTTTAAAAATCATCTCTGACTAATCGTTGAGATTAGTAGAGTTTTGAAGATCTTGGCAGAGTTTTGTGCTGAGTGCCCTTGTTCTTACTATGTTTATGTTCTTAAAAGAGGCATGAATACTACAGCTTCAGTAAATATTCAATTGTCTGAAGGAAAGCTTTATTTTGTACCTAGCTAAATTGTAGTATAATATCAAATATATATATATATGTAAATATCAAGCAATGAGGAGTGCTCAACACTGCATTGCTGGATAAAGATTATTTGTGTATTAAGGCTACCATTGGTTTCATGTAAAAGAAATTCTCAACATGAAATCAATGGAAGCCTTAATATACGAATAACGTATATATCATCATCATCGTTTAACGTCCGCTTTCCATGCTAGCATGGGTTGGACGGTTCAACTGGGGTCTGGGAAGCCAGAAGGCTGCACCAGGCCCAGTCTGATCTGGCAGTGTTTCTACAGATGGATGCCCTTCCTAACGCCAACCACTCAGTGAGTGTAGTGGGTGTTTTTTACAAGCCACCGGCACAGGTGCCAGACGAGGCTGGCAAATGGCCACGATCGGTTGGTGCTTTTAACGTGCCACTGGCACGGAGGCCAGACAAGTCTGGCAACGGCCACAATCGGATGGCGCTTTTTACATGCCACTGGCACGGAGGCCAGGCGGGGCGGCGCTGTCAACAGCCACGTTCGGATGGTTCTCTATGTGCCACCGGCACTGGTATCACAGCTACAATTTCCATTGATGTTGATCGATTTATAAAAAAAATTAACAGAATGAGATAAAAATCCAAGGCTGTGAAAGATTGCAGAACATTTATAAATAGGTCTTACAGCTGTTTCCGGGATATTTTATATATCCCTTCATCAGAGACGATGTGAGAAAATGGTTAAGCAATAGCTATTCTAGAAAAGATATGAAATAGAGTGAAGTGGAGGAATGAAAATGGACGTGAGATATGCAGGGATATTGTATCTGTAGTTCCATTATTTAGGCAGAATGGTATACATATAAGATTCCTATACCTTCTGAGAAAGTTCCAATAGTATTTAAAATTGGAACTTACAAGGTATAGGAATCTTATATGTATACCATTCTGCCTAAATAATGGAACTACAGATACAATATCCCTGCATATCTCATGTCTATTTCATATCTTATCTAGAGTAACTATTGCTTAACCATTTTCTTGCACCGTCTCCAATGAAGGAATATATAAAATATCCTGGAAACAGCTGTAAGACCTATTTATAAAATGTTCTAAAATCTTCCACAGCCTTGGATCTTTATCTCATTCAGTTAATTTTTTTTTATATATACACATGCTGATATATGACTGATGTTGGACTCCTCATTCACATAATCAGCGAACCTGGAGCTTCACGATAGTCTATCCATAGCACTTACTCAGCATTACCTGACACCTTTGGGTCTTATTGACACCATTAGCTCTCTCTCTCTCTCTCTCTCTATATATATATATATATATATATATATATATATATATGTATAAGGGTGAAAAGGAACACACGAGTTGATATATATGAAAAAACAAGTAAATATATATATATATATATATATATGTATATATAGTGAAGGTGTGTGACCTAATGGTTAGGGTGTTGCACTCACAATACCTAGATCCTGGGTCCGATTCTCAGACTAGGCAGCATGAGCAAAACACTTCATTTCACTTTGCTCCAGTCCACTCAGCTGTTAATAGGTAACCCTGTGACAGAACAGCCTTCCAATCAGGGGGAATGGTGTCTTGCTCCCCTAATCAGCAGCGTGAAAGTTAAAATGATGCAAAGCACATTGTGACCAGTAATGTCTAACAACATTTGATTGTCTGGACAATCACATGATATATATGTATGTATGTATATATAGTATGTATGCAGATCCTGTGGGTGTGATATTAAATGGTTACACAACTCTTGTTATAGGTTAACTACAATCTATCTAATTTATCCCAGATATTACAAATACTGTTTTTTTGATTACTGAGTACTTTTTTGTTCCCTGGTGCTGGTGATGATATACTGTATGTACATAATAACCCTTTCTAATTTTGATGCAAGTCCAGCAGATTTGAAGGGAAGGGTCAAGTCAATTAAATTGACTCCAGTAGATGACTAGTACTTCATTGACCTTGGATGAATGATGGATGAAAAGCAAAGTTGAGCCAGCAGAATTCATAATGTAATGAATCAGTAAAAATTACTACAAGGCATTTTATCCGATGCTTTAATGATTCTGCCAGAATGTATTAAATGTATGTATATAATAATAAATCCATACAATTGTATGGAACATGGGGTTGTTGGGGGGAAATAACTATTTGTGTACAGTGTATTAATTAGTGTGCCTGATTCTAGAAAATTCTAAAATATATTTGGTGAGACCTTTGATCCTTTTTCTGAGAAATGTACAGAAGAATAAGTGCCAGGTTTGTGAAGAAGTTATGTGTAAAAAGCTTTACATCTAATCTTATGGGGTATTTATTTTCTATCTGCTTAACCCATTTCTTACTAACCGGCTCTGGCTCTGTGATAAAATGTCTTGTTTTCATAAGTTTTGAATTAAAATATTTCATTAAGCCTTAGTCACAGTTTATATTTCCTAACACTAGCTTAATGATAACTAAGTTATTTTACTAAATTCTTTGTTATATTTAAAATAATTGAAAGAAACACAGAGCATCTCAAAATAAATACAGTAACGAAAGGGTTAATGCTACAAAAATTGGGTTTACATATTAGCCTTATGGACTTTCATACTTGCTGGAATAATTAAAATGATTTTAGTCATTAAGCTAACATCTGTCTTTTCCTCTCCAAATAATTATTTCCAATCATATTTTTATATTTTCACTATATTAAATACATTAGCACTTAATTAGAGAGAAGTTTTATGAATTTTACTTAAGGATCACATATTATTTCAATCTTTTTGCTCTTTCTCATTGTCATAGAGATAAATCAGTGGAAATAGTAAAAATGTAGCTCTTTTGTACAAATTTGACAACACAGACATTCAAAGATTTGTGATAGTAAAGCTAGCTGTGGTGACTATTTTGACATTTGGTTATCAGTTTGTTGGCAATGCAAGTAGGTAGGTATACTGTATTTACAGTCTTACACAGTGGATAGATCATTTGCTGATTATTTGATGTAACAGCTAAGAGAAGACTTGGCAAGGCTGGTAGTGGTTATTTTTAATATTTACTGGCTTGAAGGAGAGAAAAAGTATCTATAACATTTTTTAAAAAAAACACCTGCCTAAACAAGTGAACTAGAATAAATAGGTGAGGTTGGCCAGGCTGGAAACACAAGTGATAAATAATTTCAAAGTACATGCAGGATCAGATAAAGCTTGGTTAAGATAAAGAGCCAGTGAGAAGAAGAATCAGAACCTGTTATGATAATATTAGTAGAGGAGATGATAGATTGATGGCAGATGTTGATGTTGGACAGATTTCTTTTCAGATATACTCTAAATCAGTGCTTCTCAACTGGAGCTCATATGGACACTGGGAGTCTACACAAGCAAAATAGTAAATTGGGGATCCACAAGTTGTATATCAAGTATCTCAAGAAACAGCTGGGTTTCTTTCGCCAGTGTTTAACATAGTTCAACCTACACAGGTTGATGTGTGAAAAGCAAAATTAGAATTTTGAAAGAAGTATCTAGAAAACTAGGTTTTAAAAAGGAAATGGCTATGGGAGGTGGGTGGGGCTACCAGAGTAAACTAATAATCAAAGGGGTCCATAGGTAAAAAATCGTCAACAACCACTGTTCTAAATTGTAAAAACCATGCCAAAGCTGAAACTGGAGCTCAGAACAGCCCTGTGACTTTCCAAATTGTCCAACTCATGCCAGCATGGAAAATGGACATTAACTAATGAGGATGATGATGTACTATTTTCAGTTATTTTGTAGTGCAAAAACAAGTCCTCAACACATTTTTGTGTCAGAAGTATGTAATGGCAACCTTTGACATTTTAATTTAAATCCAATATTCCACACGCTATTTACTTCAAATTCCACTGCTAAAACTATGTTTCATATCTCTGGAAAATTTATATGTGTGTGTATGTGTATGTGAAGTGGTTAGGGTATTGCCCACATAATTGCTAGATTGTGGGTTCGATTTCCAAACTAGGTAGCACAAAACACTTCATTTCACATTGCTCCAGTTCACTCAGCTGTAAATGGGTGACCCTGTGATGGATAAGCCCTCCAATCAGGAGGAATGTTGGTCTGCTTACCTAGCCAGTCGGGTGGCATCATCTGAAAGCTAAAATGATGCAAAAGCGCATTGTGACTGGTGATGTATAACAACATTTGCTAATCTGGTTGATCACATGATATATACATACATATATATGTATGTATGTGTGTATGTATATATATATATATATATCATGATAGATCGCTAGCCAATACATGTTCTTTATTTTCTCTCCCTGTTTCTTTCTGTGTTCCTTTCTGTGGAAGAGCATAGGCTCGAAACGTTAAAGACTTTTTCACTTCCTCAGTGTTAAACTATTACATCTGTTTGTTGTCTACACCACCTGTCTTTGTCTTTTGTTTTTTTTTGTGAATTCTCCCCCTATATATAGAGAGTAATATATATATATATATATATATATATATATATATATACACAGGATATGTATGTATTGTGGGTATGGGATTTTTTTGCATTTAAATGCAGTTTATACCAGTGCAACAGAACAATGAGATATCATAACAGTATTTCAGTATACCAAACGGTATGAGTTTTGTTGCTGGTTTAGATTTTAATGTTTGACCATATTAACAGATGACAAGACTGAGAAAGGCAGGCATTTAACTAACTACATGGAGAAGCAAAAAGATAATTAACTTAAATTTTTAAAATTAACTGTTGATCAGGCCTTGTTGCTAGACACTTAATTATTTTAGAAGTGTGTTGTGAGTTCTTTTAAATTTAACAATCCCTCATCAGACATGATGTTTGTTCTTGTTAATCATGACAATAAAGGATAGCTAGACACTTGTTACCATTTGTAGAAACAATGCATGTGCTTCCAATCATAATAATAATGAAATTATTATATATATTGCTCAGGGGCACTACAACACTGCTCAAACTATAATAATAATAATACATATCTTTTGAAAGTTATGTGTGTGTGTATTTGAAGGCACATGGCTTAGTAGTTAAAGTGTTACACTTATGATTGCTAGATCACAGGTTTGATTCCCAGACTAGGTAGCACAAACACTTCATTTCACATCACTTCAGTCCACTCAGTCTAGCTGGCACCATTGGCTCAGGGTGGGTTTTAGTTCTTTTTAAAGAAGTTTACTTTGGTTATTCAAAGGTTTACTGCATATTTGTTTTACACTAAGATCTCCATTGTTATTCTTCCTCCACACGTTTTATCTATGTTGGAACACTGCACCGAGTAGTACGAATTTGTAGAAATGTTCCTGAGATTCTGTGATTCTTTGATGCAGTTGTTGTTTGGTAGATGCCAGGTGCTTTTTTGCTCCATTCTTGCTTGAAATACATCAACACAAGATTCATATATATATATATATATATATATATATATATATATATATATATATATTTATGTATGTATGTATATTAATCAAATTATACAGTGTTATAGACCTATTAGATCCAATTTTAGCGATCAGTTTCACACAGGATATTAGATAATCAGACAGATGATTATCTAAGATATTTCTATGTGAAACTAATTTGTAAGATTGGCCATTATAATTCTATATGTCTTGATTAATATACCCACAAATAGAGTGCCTATTTTTTCTGACTTATGGATTTTTAGACAATTGTCTATATATATATAATATCAATCTTTCTCAGTATATATATATATATATATATATATATCAGAGAAACTGAGAGTGAGTAGTTTACCTTTTCCAAAATAGCTAACTTTTTGCGTGACAAACAAAAAGCCAAGATTATTTACTCTTCAAAATTGTCATAAATTCAGTAAAGAACTACCTTCTTGATGGGTTGTTCTACATTGTTTTGTCCGGTGTTAGAAATAAGAGCAATATGCATGGGAAATGGTGTAGACAAGAATATTGAACAGTAGAGGGAGAAAGACTTAATTGAATATTGCATTTCTAAACAGAATCAATACATTTTTGGCTCTTGCCATTATTATTTATTTTTGGCATATTTTGTGTCTTACTTAGATCATTTTCTTCTCACGTATATCTTAATCACCATATTAGCTGACCTATTTAACTGCAGTCTCGCACACTGTTTATTAGACTGGGTTTATCTGTTAGTTTAATGAAACAAACGAAATTTTGCTTATTATATATTTTAAAAAAATACACACACAAAAAAAGAAGAAAAAGATTTAAAAAATTAAATAAAAAATTTTAAAACAAAACTTTATTTTATTGAAACTTAAATTAACCTGATGTATCACTTCAGTTAAAATAGAAAATAAACCATAATGTATGTTATAATAATAATAATAATAAAGTACAAATTTACTTCTTATATATATTTTGCTTTTCTGCAAACAAAAAATACCAACAAAAAAATCAACATATATAGCAAAAGGCAAAAAATAAAAACGATAAAAATCAAATAATTTAATCTTAAATGCTTGAGCTTCTATATATTTCCAAAACAAACAAGCATAAAATATTCATATTTTCATAAAAAAACAAATTTTTGCTCATCCAGTTGTACATATGTAGAATTTTAATTCTTCATTAGTATTCAAGACACACAATGTGTCCTTTTCAATAACAGACATTCTATATCAGACTGTATTCTTTAGAATGGTTAATCACATACTCCAGTGGATACCGTTTAGTAACTGTGGTGCCATTTAGAATAAATTGGTGCTACTTGTAACATTCATTTTATGAAAGATTTTTTTCTCTTTTTTTTTATTATTTCCTTTGTCTTTTCAAAACACAAAAAAAGAAAGGTTCAATTTATTTTCTGAATTGACAATTCTGTCTGTCTTCCTGTTGTTTGTCTGCAGCAGCACCATAGTAAAACCAACTATCTCTGTGACTTTCGAATAATGTTCTTCCCAGACACCTTCTGTTAGTGTACAGAAATTAACTGAATGGATATATATATGTGTGTGTATATATATATATATGTGTGTATATATATATATATATATGTGTGTGTATATATATATGTGTATATATATATATGTATGTGTATATATATATATATATGTGTGTATATATATATGTATGTGTATATATATATATGTATGTGTATATATATATGTATGTGTATATATATATGTATGTGTATATATATATGTATGTGTATATATATAAGTATGTATATATATATATGTATGTGTATATATATATATGTATGTATATATATGAATATATGTATGTGTATATGTATATATATATATATATATATGTAATATGATGATGACATTATATATATATATATATACATTATATGTGTATATATATATAATATATATATAACATATATATATATATATGTTATATATATATATATACACACACATAATATGTAAATGAAAGAGATAGGAGAAAATAACACCCAATAAAACAAACCTAATAATAACTATTGGTACTTTTTATCTGCTGTGGACCCTTTATTTATTCCATTCTTTTTCTCTTGTATTCTAATATATTTGGAGTGGAGAACTAATAAATTGATAATAAAATGAATATCTATTATTCATGTGTGACTTTTATTGTGACTGTTTGTGAATAAGTCACAAATTAAAGTGAAGCATGGAAGAAGTTATAGGCCTGTTCTCTCTAAATTAATGGAATTGCTTATATATTTGATAATCTGTATATAAATTTTGAAAATGCCTTTTTTTAAGGTTTTATTTTTCAGAAGGGAAATACCTAATACTAATACAATCTAACTGTGATGAATTCTGTCTCTATGTTGGTCTGCAGTTCTAACCCTTTAGCATCTAAACTGGCCATATCCAGCTGAAATATTCTATAGATCTGGCCTTTCACACATATCCTTCAATGTCATTCTAAAAATAATGAACCATGTTATCAAAATCCCGAAGCTATGAGATAATACATTATTAATTCAAAAAGTGTGACTTAATAAGCATTACATTTGATAGAGTAATCTGAATGCTAGAGGACTAAGTGAGTTTTAAAAGAGCTTTACCATGGTAACATATCCTGCTAGAAATAGCACTCATATCTGCTCAGCAAATCACATTCCGCCATTTAAAGCAAGGAGTGTAACACTGGAAAATATAAGCCTCAATACTATTAAAACAGCATGATGATCATAGCATGGAGTGCTCAATGAAGTCTGATCTGAATTTAAAGAACAACATGACATTTGAAACTCAGTGATTTTCTATTTCGCTGTGCGGTCACTCATCCTGCTAAAAATAACAGTGAAATTCTCCTGCCATCTAAACAGGCACCAACATTGGATAAAGAAAGCCTGATACTCTGAAATGATGGGATGGATTTAGCTGAATTAGCTTTGATCACATTTGTTCAATCAAGCTGACCTGGTTAACCCTTTCATTACCAACCCGACTGAAACCAGCTCTGGCTCTGAGTACAAATGTCTTGTTTTCATAAGTTTTGAATTAAAACCTTCCACCAAACCTTAGTCACAATTTATGTTCCTAACACTAGCTGAATGATAACTAAGTTATTTTACTAAATTCTTTGTTTGTATTTAAAGTAATTGAAAGAAACACAGAGCATTTCAAAATAAATACAGCAACAAAAGAGTTAAACAACTTGGTATTTGGAACTCAATAAGTCTTGTTACACACTTAAGTCAAAAAATAATTGCCAAGTCTTCCCACTGCCTTAACAGAAGATAAGCCTGATGCTCCAAAAAGATGGGATAGTCATAACTGGAGAGTTTTGACAGTAACTTGATATTCATCACTTGGCAAGTTCTGTTTCTACAATCTATTTGATTTTTAAAGGCATATCTATGTGGTTGCTTATTCTGCTCAATCAAACCTAACTTGGAGTTAAACAAAACTTGATTTTAGGAACTCTGTTTTGATTTTACAAACTCTGACAATTTCATTTCTCCTATTTAGACAAATAATTGTCATCACAGCTAAAAAGGCAGTTACTTGTTGATTGAATTGATATGGTTGCAGAATCAAGGATGTATTTCCTATTCCTAGTGCTTCCATGGTTTCTGTACATCAGTCTCTTTGGCTGTGAAAAGGTACCATAGAGCTGTGCTATTAGTATGTTTAAAAGAAATGTTTATTTAATAGGTGAATTGTTAGCTAGTAATGTTGAACTCAGATTCTTTTATGTGTACAATAAAGGAAGCAATGAGAAACTGACCTCTCCATTGAAACACTACATAAAGACTACATTCAGTGGAAATTCCATCAACTCACTGGATCATGTAACCATTTTTCATTCACATTTAGGAACCACTTAAGTATTCCTTCTCTTGAAATGCTGTGAGGGCAGTCTTGAGTGAAACCTCCAACAGGTCAATAGGACATGAAACATTACTAAAGGCAGTACTCCAGCATTGCCACAGTCAAATGACTGAAACAAGTAAAAGAATTCATCTGTGATACAGATTTCTACAGCTGAGAGTCATATCCTGAAGCTATTCTACTTCAACACATAATTAGAGCATTAACACTAATTAAAGCATCAATTCAGAGCAGTGATGGGGTAGAAAATGTTAGTTCTTGCAGTATGTTTCAGCTTCTTGTAATCAGACAACATCACATACAATAACACTGGTGCCAAGCTTTAATGGCCCAAGTTGGTGTCCTTTCTTTTGAAATAACACTGGTGTTGTGGAGGGAGGAGACAGGCATGTATGTGCATCTATTAGTCTACCTCAAAATATCTTGCCAGGGTTTGTACAAACAAGTGCATGGTCAGCTTTGACCAATAGAGGACCAACTAATTTGAATTAAACATGTTAATATTTACATTATTTACATTTGACGGATATTTGTCCTCATCTTGTTTGTTGTTAACACAATGTTTCGGTTGATATACCCTCCAGCCTTCATCAGGACATATGGCGTAGTGGTCAAGAGCATGGCTACTAACCCCAAGATTCTGAGTTTGATTTCAGGCAGTGACTTGAATAATAATAATAATAATATTAATAATAATGATAACATTGAAAAATACCTTAGGAATGAGAACCCAGGTTCGAAATTTCTCCAAGACACCTGATGAAGGCTGGAGGGCAAGTGTCTTCTACTATAGTCTCAGGCTGACCAAAGCCTTGTGAGTGGATTTGGTAGAGGGAAACTGAAAGAAGCCCGTCGTATATATGTGTGTGTGCATATGTTTGTGTGTCTGTGTTTGTCTCCCCAACATCGCTTGACAACCAATGCTGGTGTGTTTACGTCCCCGTAACCTAGCGGTTCGACGAAAGAGACCGATAGAATAAAGTACTCAGCTTACAAAGAATAAGTCCTGGGGTCAATTTGCTCGACTAAAAGGCGGTGCTCCAGCATGGCCACAGTCAAATGACTGGAACAAGTAAAAGAGTAAAGAGTATTAAATATTTTAAATACTAACTGAACTACCTATGCTAAGATTAACATCTAACCACTGGGGAGAAAATTTACCCTTTTAGTTCTGAGTCATACAACCAAACTACACAACTATTGTTCAACTTATGACATCTTTATTGTGCCAATGTTCTACAATTTCTGGTCACAGCATTTTTTTTGTTTGTTTTTGGAGCTTCAACTTCAGCATTTTTTTATTGTTTTATATTTTGTTTTGTTATTTATAATGATAATCTTCTTCTCGGAAGCTTTCCCAATCACACATCATTATATTTTCCACTTTAGTGGTTTTATTTTGTGTTGCCTCCTTATTTGATTGTTATTGTTGTTGTCAACCCTAAGGTCCAATGATCAAAAGCATTGCAATCATGACCATCCAGTCAATTATTCAGACATAGTTATTGTTTCAGTTATCAGACTGCAGCCATGCTGGAGCACCATCTTGAAAACTTGTAGACAAATGAATCAATCCTAATACCCATTTTTTAAAAAGCCTGGTACTATTATATTAGTCCCTTTTGATGAACAGCTAGGTTATGGGAACCTACACACACCAACACCAGTTTTCAAGTTGTGGTAAGGGTCAAAGACAAACACACACACACACACACATTTATATATATATATATATATATACATACAGCAGGCTTCTTTTAGTTTCCAGCTACCAAATCCACTGACAAGGCTTTGATTGGCCCAAAGCCCTAGTAGAAGATACTTACCCAAGGTGCCACTCAGTGGGACTGAACCCCAAACTATGTGGTTGGAAAGCTTCTTACTACACAGCCATACTTACATTATCCACTGTACCCTAATTCAGTGATTAATGTATGCAGGTCAATAAACAACAACGGAATGGGTCAGAGAGTTTAAGATAATTTTCCTAATGTCTCCAACCCTAAGACTATAAAATGTCAGCTGAATTTATATTATGGCAAGAACAAAACACAAAAAATGCAAAAAAGAAAAAAGAAAGATTCATCTCCAACCTGTCATTGAGATTTTATTTGTGTTCCTATGCTTAATGTTAAATTATTGACATTTATATGAATGATAATGTAAAGATATCATGCTAATCTCTAGAGATACATCATAAACTTTATGGACAAGGCATTTTAGCCATTGAAAAACACACAGAAAATGTTTGGCTATGAAATTAGTGTTCCCATGCAGTAGTTCTAGTTTCAATTCAACATACTGTGTCTGATCAAATACTTACCAGACAAGTACAACTCTGAAAATTTAAGTTGTAGATTATCTCACAATAATTGGGTATGTGAAATCCTTATTTCTTAGTATTTTGTTTGTTTACAACAAGCCTAGAGGGAACTTCTGCATTTGACACCTGGCCAATAAAAAAATACCCAACAAATCTACTAAAAAATCATCATCACCATTATCATTAACATCCATCTTCCATGCTGGCATGGATTCGATGGTTTGACAGGATCTGGCCAGCTGGAGTGCTGCACCAGGCTCCAGTTCTTTTTGCATGGTTTCTACAGCTGGATACCCTACCTAATATCAACCCCTTTACTAAGTACACTGGGTGCTTTTAACATGGCACCAGGTGCTTTATATATGGCACTGGAATGGTTATTTTTTTTTATGTGGCACCAGCATGTAAAATAGATAAACAAAACAACTTGTCCCTGCATCGATAGAGATAGGATGTTTTAAGCCTGAGAATTTTAGATAACATCTATATTCTTCTTTTTCCAGAAGAGTGAGTCTATATGTAAGAGATGTGCACTCAACACTAGTCAATCTGCTTTTATTATTGTTCCCCAGCTTTGTTAAGGCCAGTGTTTTCATTAAATCTGATATTGCATAAATCTGGTCAAATCCCCATTAACTTTAAAAATACGTCTTCCACAGAGTTCTTCTACATAACAGGGCTGCAATCAAACTAAATATTTATATCTAGAAATATTGGTTTCTAATTTTGGCACAAAGCCAATAATTTCAGCTGGAGGGGCTAAGTTGATTGTATTGTCCCAGGTACTCAACCGGTACTTATTTTATTGACCATGAAAAGACAAAAGACTAAGTCAACTCCAGCAGAATTTGAACTCTGAACACAAAGACAGAGGAAATACTGTGAGGCATTTTGCCTGGCATGTTCATGATTCTGCTAGCTTGCTGCCTTTTTATAGTTAGAAATATTGAGTGAACACTCCATTCAACCAACTGACCAACTGTTGGTGTACTATGCTTAATTATTATAATTTTACTCTGATTATTCAATAATAACAACATCAATGCCCAGTGATGTAGCTAGAATGTGCTGCCCAAGGCTACTCTTTAAATTGCCTCTGGGTCCCCACAAGCCTATAAACAGACCCAAAAGTGCCATCCTCATAAAAAACATTACCCAGAGCTTACCACTTCTTGCCCACAGCTATGCAACTGCCAATACCAATATGTTTTAATGTAAATTTAAATAAATACCAGTGTGTGACATGAAAATTTCAAAATGATTTATATAGTTTCTGGAGTCATTAAAGGAAATAAAGTAAACACTTTCATGAACAAGATCAGCTCATAGAGCTTTGGACATTTGCAGAAATCAAATCAGAGAATGGAAAATGAATTTCATACTTTGAGCAATGTCAATTTTAAAAAGTCTGGTATTTATCCCTCCACATTGAGGAAAGTAAAGCATGATTCATTCAGTTGATGTCCATTTTTCTATGCCAGCATGGGTTAGACAAATACATATGGAAGCATTGTTTACAGCTGCATGTCCTTCTTGTTAACCCTTGTTTTTCAAATAAAGGATTTTATTTAATTCCACTTGTCTTTGCAAGTAAAAATCAAAGGATGATTTATGAACAACTTGTCAACATGATGTTATGACTAGTTTTTGAGCAATAAGGATATGGAATGGAAACATTCACAGATACATGCACATGTATATACGATGGGCTTCCATGCAGTTTCTATCAACCAATTCCACTCATAAGGCATCGGTTAGCCCAAGATGTCAGCAGAAGTTACTTACCAAAGGTGCTGTGTAATGAGCTAGAACTTGAGGCCTCATGGTAACAAAGCTAACTCTGTATTCACAGACATACAGTTATACCTACACCTATGATGTAGAATTAAATATAATTCTTAAAAGACACAGAAAAAGTCAGTAGCATCTGATCCTGTGAGCCACATATAAACATTCTTATACTTTCAAGCTAATGGGAAAGCCTCTACATGAAATAGCAGCCAAAACTCATAAGAGCACAGTTTATCATCTTAAAAAGAGGACACATTGGATACTGTGATTCTTGATACACTGTATCTAGAAAACAAAATAAGACAGGATGGTCATGGCTGAAATATTTTTGGACACAGTTCTACTCAATCAGAGCTGACCTAAGGCTAAACAACAACTTCTATATTTTATCTAATTTTATTAACATTATACATTTTGACAATTGGCATAAATCCAGTAGGTTTTTTTTTTCTGTTATTTTTTTTATGCTTTTGTGTGTTAAGCCATTAATTCATGGTTGTTACCCTGGCTACGGATTTAAAAACTGTTTTGTTGATGCGGAATTTCATGCCTGATCTTATATAATCTTTTTCTCCAATCTCTTATACACAGGATTCAATCCCTGAATTTTAATTCATTCAGTTATGCATGAATTAACTATGAAAGGATATCCCCCAGACAGATAGAGAGATACAGAGTAGAGAAGACTTCTTTTTGTTTTGCTGCGTACACAGCAGCCCTACTAATGCTGCTACAATGATAAAATGCTTCCAGTATATTCTATAAAGGAACTGGCAAACATGTGCAAACAATAAAGGATTGAACAGACCTTTTGGTCTTGTCTTGCTCGCAGCATGACAACCTCTCTAGTGCTGGTGCCACAAAATAATAATTGTTTTTTAAAGCTTTAAAGATAGTTTGATAATGTCTTCAACCTAATAGAATTTATATGGCCAGAAAAAAAAAAAGATTCATTTCTAACTTGTTGAGGTTTTATTTTGTTCATATGCTTAATGTTAATTATTGACATTTATATCAATATTGTAATCTTTCTAATCTATAGAGATATATTATAAACTTTAATTTATAACAATTACATTATGGAAAAAGCATTTTAGTCATTCAAAAATATGCAGAAACTGTTTGGCTAAAATAATTTTTCAATGTTGTAAAATTACTTTAATTTCAAATCAACATATTTTCTCAAATATCACTTGTGAGACAAGTACAACACTGAAAATTTAAATTATAGATTATCTCACAATAGCCAGGTATATAAAGGACTTGTATTTAGGTATTTTGTTCATTTGCAACAGGTCTCTGTAAAATGGCTGGTAATTGGAGAACATTCAACTAATGATAGTTTGCTAAAATAAAATGCCTGAGCAAGATGTGATCTCCTGGTATATTTAAGGAGGGCAGTAACTTTGAATAAGAACTGACTCAGAATGTGATAAACCCATCCAGCCTTTGCCAGCATGGAAAGTGAATGTTGAATAATGTTGATGAAATGTTTCTAATTACTGAATCACAACCAGGTTAAAAATTTCTAAATTCAGGTTGATAAGTTCACTGTTCTTATTTCTTTACTGCCCACTAGGGGGCTACACACAGAGGGGACAAACAAGGACAGACAAATGGATTAAGTCGATTATATCGACCCCAGTGCATAACTGGTACTTATTTAATCGACCCCGAAAGGATGGAAGGCAAAGTCGCCCTTGGCGGAATTTGAACTCAACGTAGCAGCAGACGAAATACTGCTAAGCATTTTGCCTGGCGTGCTAACGTTTCTGCCAGTTCGCCGCCTTTTAAGTTCACTGTTCTTGATAACAATGCCCTTCTGATGGTGCATGTACATCATTTTTATGATGACCATAAACTGAAAGAAGGTATATACTAACACAGCAGAATGTTGCCTTCACCTAATTTGATTTCTTACTTTAATTGGTCAAAAATGGTTTTCAATTGTCTTGAAATAACCAACAGTTCTCTTGCTTTTATCAGCATGACTCTTTTTTAAATTATCAAGAAGTCATAAAGGTTTTAAAGGCTCTTTAGTTTCTATTTTTGTTGGAAGGTGGGGTGGGGGCTGAAACATCTTTCAGTAAAACCGACATTACTAGGAGTTACTGGGTATTTTGAATGTACTATGACAATGATAAAATAATCCCTGTCCCATGCAAAATATCTGAAATTTGAAAAAAAAAAGTTAGATATATCATTAGAAAGGCAGGAGAATTGGTATATATAACCTCCAACTGCATTAAATATCCAATTTTATTCTTCTAAATCAGAGGTTCTCAAACTTTTAGGGCCCCACCTCATGGCCACATAATACCCTCAGTGCCCTACCCCTATTTTTATGTATAAATATTTTATATATATACTATGAATCATTTGATATCTAATATAATATATACCTTGTATACAATACTATAATAATATTATAATAAATTCATAGCGTCCTCCAATCGACTGCCTTCCTCTCAACACCTCCTTTTTCTCTACCACCCCCTTAGGTACTAGTGCTCACTGGACTGTCTCAACGCCCATTGGGGTGTGGTAGCATCCACTTTGAGAACCTATGTTCTAAATTGATCTTCAACTAGAATTATAAGACTAAGTGCAAAAGAATTAATAATTATGCTTTTAATTTTATGATGTTAATTATACAATTTGCTATTTCACCATAGTCATGTAAGTCATCAAGTTCCTATCTTTTAAAATTAAAAATTGAATGGTTTTAGTTTGATAATGAAAAAGCACTAAAAGTACACTAACAACAATAGCCACATCATGATTTTAGTAGTACAACCCTAATTTTAAGTTAAATTGCTACTTTCTCTAGAAGTAGGCCAATCTTACATCTTCCACAAACTTAGTAACATTTTCAACACAAGCAATTTACATTTATACATATATTTGCACTCTTTATAAATTTGTTATCATATGAGGAGGTAAAATAATTCAGTAGTCTGTCTTATTAAGAAGCATCACCTCTAATTAACTGAATAAGTGACTGGAAGAGTTGTTGACTGTGTTTGAAAGAAGAGACAAACAAGAAAATGAAGAATGAAGATGTACTGGAGCTTCATAAGAAAAATCAATAATAATAAATGGTACCTCAGAGAAGAACTTGTTTCTAATTAGGTACGAATTGTGCACTTTAATCATAAACATCACTAAGACACAATAGAATGTTCTGAATGATGACCATGACCCATTGCTATTTTTACTGGTCACTTCTTTTTAATATCGTGGAGGCACGGGGCTTAGTGGTTAGGGTGTCAGCATCACGATCATAAGATTGTGGTTTCAATTCCTAGACCGGGCGACGTGTTGTATTCTTGAGCAAAACACTTCATTTCACGTTGCTCCAGTCCACTCAGCTGGCAAAAATGAGTAACTCTGCAATGGATTGGCGTCCCATCCAGCTGGGGAACACATATACTATAGAAACCGGGAAACCAGGCCCATGAGCCTGGCTAGGCTTTAAAAGGGCGCATTTATTTTATATTTTTTTCTTTTTAATATCATTGATGGTGTTTTAAACCTTAATGAGAAATTCAGAAATAGGTGCAGGCATAGCTGTATGGAAAGACTTTTGCTTCCCAACCACCTGGTTCTGGGTTCAGTCTCACTGCATGGCATCTTGGGGAGGTGTCTTTTGCTATAACCCCAGGTTGACCAAAGCCTTGTAAGTGAATTTAGTACATGGAAACTGAAAAAAGCCTCCTGTAGTGTTTCTGTGTATGTGTGTGTGTGTGCATGCTTATGTCCCCTTGACTTACCATTATGTGGTAGTTGTAAAAATGACTGTCAATGTCATATAAGAGGTGTCCTTCATTTACCACATTCTGCAAGAACATGTCTGGACATGGGAAATATTACCATTCTTGAAAATAGGTGAGGGCTGGAGATAGGAAGGGCATCTAACTGTAGAAAATCTGCTTCAGTATATTCCATCCTACTCATCCGATCATGGTAAAGTGGATGCTAAAATGATGATGATGATGAATTCAATCATAAGTTTTCTTCCCATATTTTGGGACATAGTTTTGGATGTCTTCACACAATAATTATGTAAAAATGATATTCTTGTTATTTATTGGCATCAGTTAACTATAATGTCAGAATTTACAATTGATCATCTCAGCTGAATTTTATGCTATAAAGCTGCATCATAAACATATGTTTATATACGATGTTGTAGCTGCAAATGATCATGTTTAATTAATTACAAATAGCCAATCAGATTTCATATACACTGAACCACAAAAGAAACGCGAGACATGTGTGACTGAGAAATATGTTTTAATTTCATTATGTCAGAAATAAATTTTGATAAATCTGATGAAGTCAATTTTTTGGATGCACTTTGACCACAGTCTATGGGTCGTTGTTATGTGTTCTGGTAGTGGGCAGATCCAGCACATTGAGATTGTAGGGTGTGACATGTTCAATACCGTGAATGCCCTCCCTAGGTGTTAAAAATAGACATACACCATCAGTACATGGAGTGCATGAGGCGGTTTACAAAAGCCATTGGTACCTGTGACCACACCTTGAGTAAAGCTGCCTCCAATTTCACACGAGTTGTCAGCTTTGGAACCACCTGGTTCAGCCTTCTCTGGATTTCATCCCACAGGTATTCAATTGGGTTCAAATCCGGGCTGAGAGCTGGCCTCAGCATGGTTCTGATGTTGTGCTGATGCAGGAAACCCATGGTAACCCTGGCTGTGTGGGAGGGAGCATTGTCCTGCTGGAATATGCGGCTGTGGGGACATGCAAAGAAAAGCATGATGTGTGGTCTTAGGATCTGGCCAATGTAGCGCTATGCTCTGATGTCATTCCCTTTGCCCACACCAACATTTTGGAACACATGAGGCTCAGTTCTCTGATTCAGGCCTATAGCACCCCAAACCATGATGTTTTGGCCACCCCACACATCTCTGTAGCGTTTATCCCTCATACGTCACACCTTCACTCTGCCATCCGAGGTTGAAATGCAGTACCGGCTCTCATCAGAGAAGACTACCGAACTCCATTGTTGGTGCCACCAATGTCAGTGGTGTGTGCCCCACTGTAGTCATGCTTGACAGTGGTGGGCAGTGAGGACAGGCTCTTGAGCAGGATGATGGCAATGCAGGTTGTTGGCAGCCAGTCGACATCATACTGTGTCATCACTGATGGGTCACTGCCTAATGCCTATGGTCTTGCAAGCTGTCATGCTGGCTGGTCTGAAGCAATCATAAAGGTGTTGCAGGTGGATAAAGTGGTCCTGCCTGGGCATGGTCACCCAAGAGTGCCTTCTGCGGGCACAGTCTACAGTGCTGTTAGTGTTGTTGTATCGTTGCAGGCAATAGATGGTGCTGACATGAACATTGTAAGCTTTTGCAATAACCAGGGCACGCTGCCCTGCTTGAAAATTGGCCAATAGCTTGTTCTCCCTGTGCTGCTGACAATTGGGTCATACCTGATGTGTCCAGATTATGAATGCCAGGAACGTGGTTCAAGTTGATTTTTATACCCATAACTTCCACGAGATGCATGTGCATTTTGGTTTTCATGACAATTGTTTGCGACTACCACCTATGGCATTCAATGCAGCTGCATTTTGGCATCTTGTTTAGTATTGAAGCAAGTGAAAAGTTGATTTCTTGTTCATAAATTGCTCCAGCATAATAGCTTTATCCTAGGATTATGAAAATAACCCTATGTGGTTGCTCAGTTTGCTAAAATTGGCCACCAAATCCTTCTGCATGTTACAACTTGCCCTCTTAAAAAGGAAGGAAACTTTACATAATGAAGTCCTATATACACTACACCTAACAAAAAACTGAATAGTTGGATGGTCATGGTCAGCTTACCTTTGATCAAATCTTTTCTTGATCAAGGGTAACCTTTGAGCTAAACAACAGCAACAACAAAAGAATTGTTAATTTGTGACAGAATTATTAGAGCATCAGAACAAATGCTTTGTAATATTTCTCCTGACGTTTTATGTTTCAAGTTCAAATCCCACCAAGGAAGTCGACTTTATCATTCATTCTTCCAGGGTCATTAAAATGAAGTACACAGCTACTGTGGAGTGGGGTGGGGAACTGGTCCTCAAAATTTCTGATCTTGTCTCTAAATTAGAAACAATATTGTGAAGAGGATACACACATAAATGTTTGGAGAAACAAGACAGTCAGTTGACAGAACCATTGGCACAGCAAGTTAAGTGCTTAGTGACATTTCTTCTGGTACTTTACATTGTAAGTTTAAATTCTGCTGAGGTCAACTTCACCATTTATTATTTTGGAATCAATAAATAAAGTACCAGTTGAGCACTGAAGTTAATATAATCAACTAACCCTCTCCCTACTAAAGTCAATAGTAGAAACAATCTTTTAAAGTCTGCACCAAATATTCTTTCCACTATTTCTGAAATTGTCCAAATAACAGTGGATTTTGTGAATCTCAAATTATTAGGGAAACCAGGAAATATTTTGAAAAACTGAAAATAATGTTAGCATAATTTGTAAAAAATTTCTGTTGTGATGAGAATGTTCATGTAATGACTTCCTGTTGAGATGTTGATCAGTAGAAGTGGTGTTTGTTGTAGCTCCTTATGTTTTAAGTTTAAATCTCATTCCTTTTAGGTTGATAAAATGAATTCCCAATTAAGTACTGGCAACTGAACAAAGCGAAAAATCTAGCAACTTAGCAGTTGAAATTCCCTTTCCTATCACTTTAACTCTTTTGATATCAAGCCACCTGATAACACCCCTGGTTCTATATGCAAACGTCTTGTTTCAAAGTGATCAAAGTTAAAAACCTTGCATCAAAATTACTAGTTAATTTAAGTTCCAAAAACCAGATTAATACTGACAAAGTTATTTTAATAAATTCTTCATTATTTTCAAAATTAATTGAAATGAAAGCAGAGCATTTCACAGAAATGTGGTAACAAAAGGTTGACTGTAGTAGTTGCTTCCTACCTATCTGTGTTGAAACACAGATGTTCATGAGAGACTCAAGCTACATTTCATGAACATAGATGTTCATCAGAGAGTCAAGTCACATATCATGGAAAGCAGACGTTAAACAATGATGATGATATCAATAATTTAGTGAATGACAAAATAAGGGCATAACAGTTATAGTATCTTTTTTATTATTATTATTCATTGTTTTAATGAAATACAGGATGATGGGTGATTAGTTGAATCATTAAAGTGTTGAACAAAATACCTTGTGGTGTTTGTTGTAGCTCCTTATGTTATTAAGTTTAAATCTCATTCCTTTTAGGTTGATAACATGAATTCCCAATTAAGTACTGAGACTGATGTAAATGACTATTCTTTGCCAAATTTCAAGCCTTGTGTCTATGTTAGAAACAATTGTTTTAATGAAATATATTGATTTTATATTTGATCACCAATTTGTAAAGGAAGTTGGCCAGATTTTCATAATCTCAAACCAACACACAAAATTGTATTTTCAACTTAAAATATACACAAAATATGTATAACAATTTTCATTTTACTACTGGACAATTTTAATACATATAAAGCCTACATGGTTACAGTCACTATAATCTAAAACTGGAACTTTTTAACTCAGTTTCTTTTCTTATATATAATTTCAAATCCCTGTTCAGTTTGCAGTTTGTGTTTGAAAGTCGTGTTAAGTTATTTTGTAATGTTCTTTGATCTACAACTCAACTTCCAATATTTTTTAAAGAAGTAAATTGCTTTATTGGTTTTTTTTCTCCAAGCTATATTCATTAAACTAAAGATGTTTAGGAACTGCATTGAAATGTGTGTAGTCAAAATTCATAATTATATTTGTCTGTTTCTTCTCAAATGTTATTTTGTAATCATTCATTTTGAAGGATTTTTGTAGAAATTAGAAATATGGTATTGCATAAATGATGGAATGCAGAAAAGTTGAATGGATAAAGTGTGAGCTTGAAAGCAAGAATTTAATTCCTTACATGTCCTAGTTTTTCTGTCCCTATTTACTTCTATTCACCTCATATAAGGGTTCACCACTATTTTATTTCTCTTTTCAGTTCCATCCTGTTTACTATAACTCTCTCTCTTCTA
Source organism: Octopus sinensis (assembly GCF_006345805.1). Lineage (NCBI taxonomy): Eukaryota > Metazoa > Mollusca > Cephalopoda > Octopoda > Octopodidae > Octopus > Octopus sinensis. Next base: position 131,314,921 of record NC_043000.1, on the reverse strand, counting down.
TAATGCGAATTGTTATGTAACTCTTCTACAGAAAAAAAAAACTCTCTTCTGGCCACTTCTATCATCTCTGTACATAAAGCTGCTTCCCTAATCAATTGAAGGAGATCTTAATCTTGCAAGCTGCATAATGACCTCACTAGTTTTGGTGTTATGAAAAAAGCAACCAGTACACCTTGTAATGTGGTTGGTATTAGGAAGAGCACTCAGCCATAGAAACTATGCTAAAGCAGACACTGGAGCATGGTGCTGTCCCTGAACCTGTTGATTCCAGTCACACTGTCCAATCAATGCCAACATGGAAGATGGACAATAAAGCATGAGGATTTCCATTCCATTGATGAATGAACCAAATTCGATGACTGGCACCCATGCCAGTGGAGCGCTAACAGCTCCATCCAAGTGGGAACACTGCCAGAGCAGCTGTCTGGCACATAAAGAGCACCATTTGAGCGTGATCGTTGTCATCATCGCCTCACTGGCACTTGTGCTGGTTGCACGTGAACAAAACATTTGAGTGAGGTTGTTGCCAGTGCTGCTGGACTGACTCCTGTGCAGGTGGCACGTAAAAAACACCATTTTCGAGCGTGGCTGTTGCCAGTACTGCCAGACTGGCCCTCGTACTGCTGGCACGTTAAAAGCACCCACTACACTCTCGGAGTGGTTGGCGTGAGGAAGGGCATCCAGCTGTAGAAACCCTGCCAGGTCAGATTGGAGCCTGGTGCAGCCATCTGGTTCGTCAGTCCTCAGTCAAATTGTCCAACCCATACTAGCATGGAAAGCGGACGTTAAACGATGATGGTGATGCTGATGATGATGTTATTGTGGCATCTGTTGAAATGTGAACGTCTTTAATAGTGATTGTTGGCCAGTAGGGGGTCGGCAGTAATTCAAATTCTCTTGTAATCTAATACTTACCATCCAGATAATGTGAGTGCAGACAATCATATTATTTGAACAACTGAAAATGTTGCCAATTCCGATAATTGAAGTCTGTTGTTGCTAGAGAGATATAGAACTAAAAGATTAAGTTCTAATTTGCTATTTTTCACATATATAAAATTTCAGATTTGACACCAATAAAAACGTAGTACTTTTCATCAGTTGGCAAGGCCAACATTCTGCTATCTACAAAAGCTAGGATTTTACTAGTCTCATTAGAACATTCTCACTCAAATGAGGAACATCTGGCAACCCCAGGTTTTAAACTATAATTTGAAATGACTACTATTTAGTTATTGTTGCTGTTTTTGTTGTTATTTAGTTTCAAGTCAACCCTTCATCAAGCTGACCTTGGATGAAAGGCATTCAAGCTATGGCCTCTCTCTCTCTCTCTTTTACTCTTTTACTTGTTTCAGTCATTTGACTGCGGCCATGATGGAGCACCACCTTTAGTCGAGAAAATCGACCCCAGGACTTATTCTTTGTAAGCCTAGTACTTACTCTATCGGTCTCTTTTTGCCAAACTGCTAAGTTATGGGGATGTAAACACACCAGCATCGGTTGTCAAGCGATGTTGGGTGGGGGTGCAAATACAGACACACAAACATACACACATATATATACATATATACGACGGGCTTCTTTCAGTTTCTGTCTACCAAATCCACTCACAAGGCTTTGGTTGGCCCGAGGCTAAAGTAGAAAACACTTGCCCAAGGTGCCATGCAGTGGGACCATGTGGTTGGTAAGCAAGCTTCTTACCACACAGCCACTCCTGCGCCATTAATTTTCTAATTATTTTTCTGGAATAGTGTATATTAGGTTAAAAAAATCCAGTGTATTCTTCTTTTAGGATGATAGGGTATGTTTCAAGGGAGATTTTGCTGTTATTTCTAGAAGGTTGAGCAAGTATGCAAAAGCTCCTTCATTGGCTTGACTATGATTTAGTTAACAAGGGCAGTGAGCTGTAGATACTGTTGTGCTAGACTAAATAGCATCAACTACTCAATCACATTCAAATTTTATATTCTGCATTAAAATCCTGTTGGAATTAACTATTCCTATAATCCTCTTTCTAGCAAGAAGCAATTAAGATTGAGACAGGATGGACAGTCTAATCAGGAATATCTGTGTCTGTACACAAATTTACTTTATGTCTAGTTAAAAGAAATTTTCAATCCACTTAACAGATTCTTGAATTCTGATGAGAAGTCCATAATCAAAAACACCATATTTATTTGAGTTTAATACATACAATACATACCCATAATTTTGGGCAATGAAATTCCAGAAAAAAATATGTACTAATTTTTTCTTAGTATTACAATATATGTGGAGGCACGTGGCTTAGTGGTTAGGGTGTAAGCACCATGATCGTAAGATTGTGGTTTCGATTCCTGGACCGGGCAACGTGTTGTGTTCTTGAGCAAAACACTTCATTTCACGTTGCTCCAGTCCACTCAGCTAGCAAAAATGAGTAATGCTGCGATGGACTGGCATCCCGTACAGCTGGGGGACACATATGCCATAGAAACCGGGAAACTAGGCCCATGAGCCTGGCTAGGCTTTAAAAAAGTGCACATTTTTTTTTAAAGATTTTATTACAATATATGGAAAAAGAATTGTTTAGTCTCATTTATTATAAGTTCCCTGTCTAAATTACACAGTAACAGTTCTCATGCCCCAAATAAAACAAAAAGCAGATTTGAAAGTGATATTTGAATTTACTAGTGTAGGCTGTAAAAGTGCACATGCTGAAAATTTAACATTGTAAAAATCATAGAATCATGTTTTGTTTTTTGTTGTTTTTTTTTCTCCAGAAAATCAATTTATTTTGAAAATCATGTTGTACTTTCATTTTTACTCAATTTTACAATTTAATTTGCACAGTGATGCATACATCACTAACCATGTTGTCTCAGGAGAACAAAGTATTTTTGTTTAAGCATGCATTTTTTTATTAATTTCCCCTAACTTTATTATTTTTATTATTTTTTACGGTCTCTTGATTTTCATTTTGGACATCTGGCAAATGTTTTTAACTTAAAAATAATGTTTTTCAAAATTGAAAAAAATTAAATCTGAATCTTTATAAACTGAAGCAGATTTTAAATTTTTTCTACATTTAAGGACATAATAGGAATAGATATTGTCTATTTTTAGTACAAATGTATGTCAAAATAATGGAGGTGGCATGAACCCAGCCTGCTCTGAAGAGCTGAGGCCTTTACAGAAGCAGTAGAAAATGGCTGAGAGAGGAAACAATGTGCCTTTGGGTCAGAGTCTTTAGTGTGTCTGTCAGTGGCATTATTTAGTATTGACTGCAAATACAATAAATGAATCTAATAAATAAATGTGTATTGGTAACTAGGAGTATAAATGAGCTAAACTAGGGTAAGGTTCTTTCCTACCTACCAGATTACTGTATTTATTTTGAGATGCTCTGTGTTTCTCTCAATTGTTTTAGATATAACAAAGAACTTAGTAAAATAACTTAGTTATCATTAAGCTAGTGTTAGGAACATAAATTGGGACTAAGGTTTGGTGGAAGATTTTAATACAAAACTTATGAAAGCAAGACATTTGTACTACAGGGCTACAGCCGGGTTGGTAATGAAAGGGTTAAAGCTAATAAAGTACTTTTTTTGATTAATCATGTTAGATTATGAGCTCACAAACAGGAAAATGTGAAAAAATCATAATCAGTGTGATTTTAATTAGATAATTTAGGTAAAGGATTTCAGGTAAAACTTAAAAAAGATAGTGAAATTATTTAGTACTTTACATAACTTATATAATTTACTAGCAGCATAGCCCGACGTTGCCCGGGTATGTAAGAGCCCCTAGTAGGCAACGACTAATCCCAATCTAGTCCTTTCCCTCTAGGGAACGAAGGCGCATGTGTAGGTTGCAATGTCTTCTCTTCACTCCCAAATAACTATCAAACAGTTATCGATAATTCAACCCAACCAATTCCTACCAGGAAGAAATTACATTCGAGACTTTACCCCCAACACTTCTGCTAATAGCTGCTGCAGCCGCAAGTTATTCGAATACTTTTTTTGTTTACACTTTCTTTATAACTACCACCCCAAACGTTTTACCTTAAATTTTTGACGTACCCTAAGGGTCCTCGGACGCTACTTGCAAACTCTTGGTTTATTATAAACCGCTTTTGTCGTGTGCACCAAAAAACCTTTTCCATTCGTTTGTTCAGTTTGGTCACCTTTGACTTTTTCGTTGTTGTCACTCACATTGCTGCCCACTTTTTTGCCGTTTTTGTACATTCTTATACATTTTGGGATACTTATCCCACGTGTTCCGAGAGTTAAAAAGGTCGAGTTGCGTCCCCTAGACAGTCTGCAGAAAATGTGTTGCATATAAAAAGCTTAGATTCTCGACCCATGTCGAATTTATCGATTTTTTTCAGAACCGGGGGAACTTTTCAAAATTTTCGCTGCGTTAGTTTTGAATTATGACATTGGGCTATGTGTGTGTCAAGTTTCATCAGAATCGGTTGAAAGCCGTGGTCAGGGTGAGGGTACAACCTGACAGACACACAGACAGACAAACTGCCGTTTATATATAGAGAGATAACTGAATGAAAAAAAAAGTACATACTAAATATTAGTAACTCAACATACTTAACAACAATGAGGTCGTTGCCAAACAAAACATTCGAGCAAGGTCATTGCCAGTGCCGCTGGACTGACTCCTGTACAGGTGGCACATAAAAAACACCATTTCGAGCGTGGCCATTGCCAGTACAGCCAGACTGGCCCTCGTGCTGGTGGCACGTAAAAGCCCTTACTACACTCTCGGAGTGGTTGGCGTTAGGAATGGCGTCCAGCTGTAGAAACTCTGCCAGATCAGATTGGAGCCTGGTGCAGCCATCTGGTTTGCCAGTCTTCAGTCAAATCGTCCAACCTATGCTAGCATAGAAAGCGGATGTTAAATGATGATGACTATGAATACTTGGTACTTTCTTTGAATGGACAAAACCTCAGTCCTGAAATGAAGTAACAACATGATTATAGAGAGTATCACTCAAATATGTTTGTGATGGAACATCACCTCTAATGAGTTCTATACTTGATTACGACTGAAGAGAAGAACTATTCAATTTACCGACAAAACTTGCCTTCTGTAATGTCTTCTATCTGATTCTTTTACTGTTATCATAAGTAATCACATAATATTGAGAATGCGATCTTGAAATTCCGAGCTGTTTTCTTTCCCATTCTTGAAACTGTCTGCTGCATCCACCTTTCAATTGTACCCTTTTTTTGTTTTACCATAAGCATTTTCTCCCTTAAAATATTTTACATATCAACTCATTGAAAACCACCCTTCCTTTTCTCATCCAGAATCCTTTTACAGACTTTATATTTAAATTTAAACTCAATTATATGCAAGAACATGTTTTAATTTCAAATTCCAAATTAATAATTTTGGATTATTTTCAAAAGCAATTCAAATATTTCATAAGAAATATGGTCACAAAAGTGTTAAGCTGTTTGTGAGACATTTTCCATTTATTCCTTCATTTCAATAATTCTTTGTATGTATCGTATCTTCCATATATTTTCCAAAAGCACTAACATTTATTGATTTTGTGTCTTCCAGTTTTTTTTGCATAAGCATTAACATTCAATATTTACAACATTGAGTTAATGACATCAGTCATGTTCAACAGTTTGTACTTTGTATCACTCCATTTCACCAAAAAAAAAAAAAAATTTGTTTAGATTTTAAGATTGAGAAGTAGCAGAATTGGTAAAATGTCAAATGAAATTTTTGTGGTACATATCTCTTTACATTCCAAGTTGAGATCCTGCTGGTGCCAGGTTAGATAGAATAAGTACCTGTCACATATTGAGTCAATTAAATTGACTATATCCTTTCCTGTAAATCTGAAGCAAGGTCTGTAACAAATTATTGGCAGAATTGTTCGAACATTGTAAAAAAATTGTAGTCTGGTTTTCTTCCTGCATTTTATTGATCTGAGTTCAAATTCCACCAAGGTCACCTTTGTCTTTTATCCCTCTAGGATCAAGTATCAATGAAGTTCTGAAATCAACAATATCTGCTAACCCACTCCTTTTAAAAATGCTAGTTTTGTGCTTATATTAGAAACAATTGGTGAGCTGACAGAATGGTTAGCACACTGGGTAAAATCCTTAGTGGCATTTCATCTTTACAGTCTGTGTTAAGTGCCGCTGAGGGTGACTTTGCTTTTCATCCCTTTTGAGGTTGATAATATAAGTACCAGTTGATGTAATCAACTTACTCCCTTCCTAAAACTGCTGGCCTGGCTTTGTGCCAAAATTTGAAACCATTATTATTATTATTATTATTATTCTGTTTGACTTTTGCTTTACATTTGTACAAGTTGGCTCCAAGTCTCACCCAGAGACCTCAAGAGACAACAGGTTGGAAGTTCACGTTGTTGTTATGCCTAGTGTGCCATATATTTGGCTTTGTACTTAGTGTTGTACTAGTGAATGTCTAAAAAAAACAAAAAAACAAAAATTATGTTTGTTTTAAAACTTGAGATTACATAGAAAGTATTTTGCGTAGGATATGAGCAGTTCCCATGAGCACTATCCTTTGAATTTCTGTCATTTTGGGGTTTCCTGGTATCTGAGTTAGGTAGCAATCAGCCCCTTTTGCTATCATTCCCAGGGCACCTATGACAACAGGTATTGTTTTAGTCTTCAGGTTCCACATTTTGCTGATTTCTATTTCAAGATCTTTATATTTGCTCAGTTTTTGGTAGGTCTTGACAGATACGTTTATATCGATTGGGACAGTCATATCAATGAGGAGGCATGTTCTTTGTTTGAAGTCTTTCAATATGATGTCTGGCCTATTTGCATCTATCTTTCTGTCAGTTTGAATGGTGAAGTTCCAGAGGAGTGAGATGTGGTCATTTTCAAGCACTGGAGGTCGTTTGTATTCCCACCAGTTTTTTTCATGGGGCAAATCCAGGTTTTTGCAGATTACCCAGTGAATATATTGTGCAGCTCTATCATGCCTGTTGAGATACTCTGTAGGTGCTAGAAGACAGCTCTTGGAGACAACATGATCAATGATTTCATTTTGTTGTTGACATACACGACATGTTGGGCTACTGCCATTCTTTAATATGTTGGCCTGGTAGTTCCTTGTTGGTAGGCATAGATCTTGAGCTGCTACGATAAACCCTTCTGTCTCAGATTTTAAGCCAGAGGCCATTAGCCATTGATGGGTCAGGGCTTTGTCAACATCTGCATTATTCGCTCTCTTTGGGTATTTGCCATAGAGAGGTTTTTCTTGTCATTTATCATTCAGAATATCTAAGGCAGCAGTTTTAGCACGGGTTTTCATGCGTTTAGCTTTTTCTGTGCTTGTTTCTTTTTATTATTATTATTATTATTATATTATTATTATTATTGAGTGAGAGAGCAGTGCATGCCATCAAAGTGACACTGGGGTAAAATATATGAAGCCCAGTATACCCATCATGACTACCTGTTTGATAAGGGTACACCAGGCACATGCATCACAACCATATGTGTGCAACATGGTGATCTCATATCAAGATAAACAGCACATGACCTTGCAGGTGGGGCTCAGTTAGAATTTTCTTCTGGTCGAGTAGCCCACCCTGCTCAAAAGGTCCCTGAATAAGGATTGTTTAAGGATATTGAAAGAACCACCCATGTTTCCAAAGGTGAATTATCCAAACCTCCAAGAATTCCTTTCTCACATGGCTATGATGCTCCCCTACTACTTCTGCTCATGATCAGAGATGCACATATCGTCAGCCACTAAGGGACATGGTCAATTGGTTAAGGTCAAACAACTGACAAGCAAATCTGTGGTATTGAGCAGAATATTTGCTGTAGCCCATCTTTTATACCAAGGCAATTATTATTATTATTATTATTATTATTATTATTATTATTATTATTCAGTAGTTTTATTTTTATAGCGTGCTTTCACTTCACTACCGAGCACAGCTCTGTGTGCCTTGGATATGTGCTGTGATTTGTTGTGATGCTCTGATGGTTATTGTATGGAAAGTGTTCTGCGTAGGATGTGTGCAGTGCCTAGTAGTGCAATTTTCTGTATGTTATATGTATTGTAAGTCCTGGTGTTTTTGTTATGTATTTGTCTGAATATTTTTTTATCATGCCTAATGCACCTACTATGATAGGAATTGTTTCTGTTTTCAGATTCCACATTCTAGTTACCTCTATTTCCAGGTCTTTGTATTTTGAGAGTTTCTCCATTTCTTTTAGAGACACGTTGTCATCAGCCGGTATTGATACATCAATTAGAAAGCATTTTTTTTCTTCATGATCTCTGACAACTATATCTGGTCTGTTGGCCTTAATTTCTCTATCTGTGTGTATCGGCATATCCCAGAGTATGGTTGCTTTCTCGTTTTCTGTGACCTTTTCTGGTGTGTGCCTATACCATCTTTTTTCTGTTGTTATTCCATAATGTTAGCATAGCTTCCAATGTATGTAGGTTCCAACTCTGTCATGTCTGTGAATATATTCCTTCTTAGCCAGGACTGGGCAGCTAGAGATAATATGATTTATTGTTTCTTGTCCATCTCCACATATTCTGCAGTTACTTGTAATATTTCTTTTCATTACATGTTTTTGGTAATTTCTGGTGGGGAGGCTTTGGTCTTGTGCTGCAATTAAAAATCCCTCTGTTTCTGCTTTGAGTCCTGAGCTTCTCAACCATTGCTGGGATTTTTCTTTGTCTATTTCTTTTGCGTTTAGTTTAGTCCAGTATTTACCATGAAGGGGCTTTTCTTGCCATCGTTTTATCATGGTTCGTTGCTGTTCTATTTTTAGTTTGGATTTCATTTGTTTTATAGCTTTTGTTGTTTCTTCATCTTCTTCTTCTTCTTCATGTTTATTAGGTGGTATGATTTCTTGTTTGTATTTGTCAGCTTCCTTAAATACTGAGAACAGTTTTTTGTTTTGCTCGTGTTTTGCCGCTATCTGGATCAGTTTTCCTTCCTTCTGAAGTAGATATTTTTGCAGTCCTATGGTGGTTATTTTATAGTAGTTTTCCAGCTGTATAAGGCCTCTACCACCTTCTATACGTTGTATATATAGTCTTTCTATGTCAGATTTTGGGTGATGCATCCTAGATCCTGTCATTATTTTTCTTGTTTTCCTATCTATTTTGGTCAGTTCATTTCGTGTCCAGTTAAGGATATTGTAGCTGTAACTTATAACTGGGACAGCTAAAGTGTTGATACCTATTATCTTGTTTTTAGCATTGAGCTCTGTGTTTAGTATTGATCTAACTCGTCTATAATATTCTTTTTTTATTTTCTCTTTCATTTGTGTGTGTTGTGCCTTATCTAGTTCATGGATTCCTAAGTATTTGTAAGTTTGGCTTTGGTCTAATTCTTTTATTTCATTGGTTTTATCTAGTGTGATGTTGTTACTCTTAACTAGTTTTCCTCTTTTCATGGTTACTTTGGCGCATTTTTCTAATCCAAATTTCATATCTATTTCTTTGGTAAATCCATGAACTGTCTTTAATAGTGTTTCCAGCTGTTTGTCATTTGCAGCGTATAGTTTTAGGTCATCCATATATAAAAGGTGGCTGATCGTTTTGCCGTAACATTTATATCCGCATCCAGTTCTATTTAGCATATCAAATAGAGGTGACAGTGCCAAGCAGAAAAGGAGTAGAGAGAGCGTGTCTCCCTGGAATATTCCTCTTCTAATGGGGATGTCTTTGGTTTTCATGAGTCCCTCTTTTGTTTGGAGGTGTAGGACTGTTTGCCATTTATTCATAGAGTGCTCTATGAATTTTATGATTGTTGGTGCTACTTTGTTAATGGCTAGTGTTTCGAGGATCCATGTGTGGGGGATGCTATCAAACGCCTTTTTGTAGTCAATCCAGGCCATACTGAGGCCTTTCTTCTTTCTGTGGCTGTCTTCAGTTATGGCTTTATTAATCATTAGTTGATCTTTACAGCCATATGAGCCTTTGCGGCATCCTTTCTGCTCTTCTGGGAACAGTTTGTTTTCGTCCAGGTGCTTGTTCAGCCTTTGTGATATCACTGCAGTAAATGCCTTGAACATAGTAGGGAGGCAGGTTATTGGTCTGTAGTTTTCTGGTTTTTCTGTTTCATTTGATTGGGAATTAAGATGGTTTTCCCCTTCGTGAGCCATTCAGGCATTGTCTCTGGCTCTGCTAGTACGTTGTTAAAGTTTTCAGCCAGCTTTTTGTGCATTCCTGTTAGATATTTCAACCAGAAGTTGGGGATCTTGTCATGCCCAGGTGCCTTCCAGTTGCTTAGTCTTTGCAGTGCCTGGGTGACCTCTTCAGTTGTTATGGGGGTCCAAAGTTATTCAGATGCCGAGTTTGTTATTTTGATACTCCTTTTTTTTGGTGGTTCATTCGCCGACCATATTTCTCCCCAGAATTCTTCCAATTCTTCTGCCATTGGTGCTGCAGTGACTTCTATTTTATTTTTGCCCAGTTCTTGGTAGAACTTTTTGGAGTTGGAGTTGAACTTTTTGTTTTCTTCAAAGAAGCGTTGGCGTTTCTTGTACCGGCGGATCCTTTGTGCTTTGGCAAGGATATTATTATTATTATTATTATTATTATTATTATTATTATTATTATTATTATTATTATTATTATTATTGTTATTATTATTATTATTATTAATTATTATTATTATTACTATTATTATTATTATTAATTATAAGAAGGGCATTGAATTGGCAGAAGAAACATTAGAACATTAAACAAATGCTGACTGCTTCCTGCTCTGAAACTTCAGACCTTGTGTCCTTCTTATAACATTGTTATTGCATTGGATTGGCAAAATTGCTGCAGTACTTAGTTACAGCTCTCTACATTCTGAGTTCAAATCTCCCTAGGGCCAACTTAACTTTTTCCCTTCCAGGCTTGATAAAACGGAATACCAGTCAAATATTAAAACTTGTATAATCAACCCCTCTCCTAAAAACTTGAGGCTTTGTACCAGTGTTATAATATATATATATTTTATAATAACTGTTACAGACTAAATTAGTTTGCTGGGATGTTGTCTTGAGGTTTGGTAACAAGTTTTCCTCAAATCTCAAAAATTGTTCTTAAGATTTTTGCAGAATACAAGGTTACACTTTTCTGCAAGCCAAAAATGAAAGTCTCAATACTAATCTCTTTCAGTCTCTTAGCAGTTTGAATACTGTGCAAAATGCACCAATTACCACAAAAATATTAGTTATCTTAGTCTTTCACAATCTCTCTGTTTAAGTCCTGATAATTCTCAATTTTTTTAGTTTCTTTGTTATCACTGTTATCATATGGTATTGCAAAGTCTATGATCTTACACTGTTTCTTTTGACTTCTATAATCATATCTGATTTTCTTGATTTAGTTATATAAACAGTCTTTACTGGGAATTCATATAAAATCTTGTAATACTTATTCTCTGTCAGAGCCTCTGGTTTGTATTCATATCATTTTTCTACTATTTTGAAGCCACATGCTCAGTTAACACCTCAATGCACTCTTTTACCTACACAGTCATGTCTGTAACTATACTCTTTTTGTGTTAGCTTACTGCATTCATTCAAGAGATAGTTAATACTTATTATTATTATTTTATCCTAACTTCTGAGTTATTCATGTCACATCTCAGCTCCATTCTGCAGCTTAGAGATGCAACACTTTTCTCAACATGTGCTATTCCAAGTATTGCCGTCTATTCTGTACTTCCTATGAAGTTTGATATTTGCAGCTTTTGATGTCAGAATATTGCTTTCTTTGAGATGGTCCCAACTGCACTGATCACAATAGGTATCACATTCACTTTTGAAGAAGTATGGATGCACTTCACTTCCAATGCTTGGTCTTGGTACTTGCTGACTTTCTCATCCTCCTTCTTCACTATATTTTGGTCTGCAGATATAGCTATATCAATGAAGGTCCTTTCTTTGAACTCCTTCCATAGGAGAATGATATCTGGCCAAGTTATGCTGCAGCTTCTTATTTGTGTTGATTGACATATCCCATCTGAGTTTCACTTGATCATTCTCTGCTACAAGCAAAGGTTGGTACACACACCACTTGGAACATTCTAGTCCATGCTTCCTGCACAACTCCCAGTGTATTCACACTGCCACTTTGTCATGGCATTTTTTGTACCACTTTCAAGTTAGCTTTGAGCATCCACTAATTATATGTCTCACTGTGTCAGATGATTTTTCACATAATCTACACAAAAGTGATACTGCTGTCTTATCAATGGTACACTCAAATGAGCTGGTTCTTAAAGCTTGTTCTTGAGCAACAAGAATCAGTCCTTTCGTCTCCCACTTTAAATAAACCCATGTCTTTACTATTTCCAGGATTCTTCAGCTTCATCTGATGTTTGCTGAAAAAACTCTCCATGTAGAACTTCATCTTCCCTGTTGAAGATCTTTTCTCCATTAGTCATCATTTTGTGCTCCTCGAGGATCTCACCATGGTCACTGATCCCCTCACTGGTGGAATTTATCAAAGAATAAGTTAAAAAAATAAGTTAAAATGTGATGTACCTTTGATGTGTAGAGCAATATGGTCTCTATTTTCTGTGACAAAATATGTGGGAGTATTTGCCTTGGTGACAGGTTGGATTGGTATGTCAAACATCTGTCCAAGTGCTAGGTTAGCCGAACACAAGAGTCACAGGCAAAATTATCACAGTGATATTTACTCCTTGCTAAGGCAGTGAGCTGGCAGAAACGTTAGTATGCTGGGTGAAATGCCTAGCAGAATTTCGTCTTCCACTACGTTCTGAGTTCAAATTCCACCGAGGTCGACTTTGCTTTTCATACTTTCGGGGTCGATTAAATAAGTACCATTTACGCACTGGGGTCGATATAATCGACTTAATCCATTAGTCTGTCCTTGTTTGTCCCCTCTGTGTTTAGTCCCTTGTGGGTAGTAAAAAATAGATATTTACTCCTTGCTTCTCACTAGTGCAATGTGAACAGGAAGTAATTGTAGAGGTAACTGATATGTGGTCAGGTAGGGCCATTCAGGACATACAACTTTAATGACCTTTGAAAACCACATGGTCATTTCAGAGATGTGCCCTGTTTTGTGCATGGAAAAGAAAACAATAAGATAAGCAGTTGGGAGTAGAAAGCTTAGATGCTACATTTGTGGCAGTAACAGCCACCTGAGGGCTTTCTATCTGAGGAACTGGAAAAGCAAAAGAAAAGAGAAAGAAAGAAGAGCAGTAGAAGAACTGGCAACAGCAATAACAGCAGGTTGTGAAGGAAGCTGTTTCAACAGTATCTCCACCTACACTACCAGCTGCATCTCAAGAATGGTAAAAAAGCTTACCTTGTCTTCAGGATAACTAGAAATCCTCTTTGCTGGCCATAACCAAAAAGCAGATGACTTGTGATGATGGGGAACAAATGGAGGCTAAAAAGGAATGACAAACCATCATGGAATGCAAGTGAAATATAAAATATTTACAGAAAAGAATTGTTGAGCATAAGCAAAAAGCATGTGAATATATGAAGAAGCCTCACCTTTATGAGACAATATAAGATGGATAATCATGTAATTGAGTAATATGACACTGAGATCAGTGTCCAGTTGAGGAGGGCCTTGTCTTGTTAGTTGCTTGGTGACCTCACAAGTGCTGGTGCCAGATAAAAAGCACTCAGCAATCACTGTACAGTTGTTGGCATGAGGAAGAGACATTCAGCCGTAGAAACCATGGCAAAGTTGACATTGGAGTTTGGTGCAGTCCTCTAGCTTGCCAGCACCTGTTGAACTGTAAACCCATATCAGCATGGAAAACAGACATTAAATGATGATGAGGATTATGATGATGATGATGATGTATAAATATGCCCATGTGTATAACTATAGTGTAATGTCTTTGTATCTCCTCTTGTTTTATGTATAACTTCGTTCTATCCATTCCCATGCGTATTGTGACCCCTACGTGTAGGTTTTTATTGTATGCATGACAGGCAGTGGAGAATTAAGAAAGATATAATCATTATTATTAATTTTCAAACATTAATATCTGGAGGAAATAGTTATTATGTCTACATTTTTCTTTGCTTTTATTAGAGAGAAGTGGTAATATGTATGTTAATGGCAACAGCTGGATATTCCATACTGCAGATAACATACATAATAATGTTAACTATGAAACCATTTAACCAGATTTTAAATGGGATTGCTGAATGTCTGTGTTTATGTATGTAAGGAATGTGTACCCATGGAATCTTAATTGTTTTGTTGTGTGATTTCCACTGGAGCAGACATGGCATTGTGTTAAGAAGCTTGCTTCACAATCACATGGTTCTGGGTTCAGTCTCACTGCATGGCACCTTGGGCAAGTGTTTTCTATTATAGCCTCAGGCCAACCAAAGCCCTATGAGTGGATATGGTAGATGAAAACTGAAAAAAGCCTATTGTATAAATATAATAATAATAATAATTGTGTACAGTGCTCAGGTGCACTACAACTCATCTAAAGTGTATATATAATCAGGTGTAGTTTCGGCGGATTTCGGAAAGCATGAGGGCCTTAAAGGGTGCAGTGTCATGGCAGTCAACAACTGACGCAGGCAGTTTATTCCATGCTTCAGCAACTCTGAGCGTGAAAAAATGTTTCCGAAAGTCATGGGAGCTGTGTTGTTTTCTGACTTTGTAGGCATGTCCACGTGTGTTAGACACATGGAGATTAAAAAGGTGTTCAGTGTTGTTGTTGGTGAGGTGGTTGATAACTTTGTGGGTGTTTACCAAGTCCGTCGCCAGAATATGTATATATATGTGTGTTTTACCCACCACCACCACCACTTGACAATCAGTGCTGGTGTTTTTACATCCCTGTAACTTAGCGATTCAGCAAAAGAAATTGATAGAATAAGTACAAAGCTTTACAAAAATAAGTACTAGGGTTGATACATTCAACTAATAACAAATTCTATGTTACTACAAAGCAAGTATATTTATACACTAGTATCATCATCATCATCATCATCATCATTTAATGCCCGTTTTCCATACTGGCGTGGATTTGATGGTTTGACTGAGGACTAGCAAGCCAGGCGGCTACACCAGGCTCCAATCTGATCTGGCAAAGTTTCTACCGCTGAATGCCCTTCCTAATGCCAACCACTCCGAGAGTGTAGTGGGTACTTTTTATGTATCACCGGCATGGGAGCCAGTCAGGCGACACTGATGCTGACGACACTCAAATGGTGCTTTTTATGTGCCAGTGGCACAGGTGCCAGTCAGGCAGCACTAGCATTGGTTATGCTCGAACGGTGCTTTATATGTGCCAGTCAGGTGGCACTGGCATCAGCCATGCTCGGATGGTGCTTTTTATGTGCCACCGGCACAGGAGCCAGTCAGGCAGCACTGGCATCAGCCAGGCTTGAATGGTGCTTTTTATGTGC
>NC_043000.1:131294526-131297026 GCF_006345805.1 Octopus sinensis | reverse complement strand
AAATGGGGGAGTTGTGCTGCTCTGAGTATTAGAAAGTATTGGCAATGCAAATTAAAAGAAATAACTAAAAATACCATGTTGCAAACAGTTTTCTAAGCGCCGTCTTGTTTTATGGTATTGGCTAAGTTCTGACATATAAAGCCAATGTATATTATTTTTAGCCAAGTTAATCAATACACCTATACATATCCATGTATACATACATATAAGTATTTATATGTATATATTAATTTGTTTCTTTGTTGTAAGTCTACTTTTACATGCTGGTATGGATCAGATGAAAACTTATCAAGGTAGTATTTCCCAGCCAGACTGATTAACTTTCAGCATGGAGGATAGAATGTATAATACTTGTCTATGAAGTAGGATGTCTTATAGTAGCAAAAAATGGTTACTGAATGTATCAGGTTGAGTAAAAAGTAAGCAACGTTTTGAACCATGAAGAATTTGTACCGGATTTTTGCAGTTTGGAATTTTTTAAAATATTTTTTTTGCAATTGTATGATAATACAGACATGGACTTCCCAAATGCATCAATAAACAAACGTTGATATTTTTTCACTGTTGTTACAATCACCTGAAACAGAACAGTCACAGCACAATATTCAAGCAATTTTGCTATTCAACTCCAAAAAAAGGACATAAAACAGCTGAAACTGCTTGCGATATCAATGAAACTTTTGGTGAGGAAATGACCATGGTCAGTTCGAAAATGGTTTAAATGGTTTTGCATTGGAGTCCTAAATCTTGAAGGTGGTGAACATAGTGGATGCCCATCTGTCATCGATGATGGTCAATTAACGATTGTCATTGAGAAAGATCCACATAAAACCACTTGAGAACTGGCAAAAGAACTTCAAAGTTAGCCAGAAAACTGCCTGCAACCATTTGCATGTGATTGGAAAATCAAAAAAGCTTGATAAATGAGTACCACGTGATTTGAATGAAAATCAGAAAATGCACAGATATGAAATTTGCTCATCACTTCTTCTCCATAACCAGACTGATCCATTTCTTGACTGTATTGTAACTTGCAATGAAAAGTGGATTCTGTGCAATAATAAAAACATTCTTTGCAGTGGTTGGACCAAAATGAAGCACCGAAAACCTTCCTAAACCTGAGCTCTTCAAAAAGAAAGTTATGGTGACTGTTTGGTGGTGTACTGCTGGATTCATCCACTATAACATTTTAAAATCCAGAAAAACCTTTATTGCAGAAGTACATTGTCATAAAATTGCCAAAATGAATGAAAAACTGTTACTCCTCCATCCTAGACAACAGAAGAGGGTGATTCATTCTTCATGACACTGCTCAACCACATGTTTCACTAATGACGCTCCAGAAGTTGAGGGAACTTGGCTATGAAGTCCTTTCTCACCCAGCTTAGTCCCCGGACCTTTCTCCTACTGACTACCACTTTTTCACGCACCTTGATTTTTTTTCCTGTGAGAGAAGGAGTTCAAAAATCAAAGTGATGTTGAAAGTGTGTTCAAAGAGTTCATCAGCTTCAGAACTCTAGATTTTTATGTTACCAAAATAAGCAAACTTGTAACTCGTTGGCAAAAATGTGTTCATCGTAACGTTACTTACTTTGATGAACAAAATTTCTGCATCATTATAATATATATTGTGATGAATTTCAGTTTTCAAAACGTTGCTTACTTTTTACTCAGCCTGGTAGAAGGATAAGCAAAGGCTGGAAAAGAAAAAGCCAACATGCCTCAATGAATGTGTGGTATTAGCATCTTTAAACAACAAAGCATGAATGGGTTTAGAGAAAAACTAGGTACAACAGGAATTATGTTCCCCA
Organism: Octopus sinensis; assembly: GCF_006345805.1. Classification (NCBI taxonomy): domain Eukaryota; kingdom Metazoa; phylum Mollusca; class Cephalopoda; order Octopoda; family Octopodidae; genus Octopus; species Octopus sinensis. Next base: position 131,295,215 of record NC_043000.1, on the reverse strand, counting down.
TGCAAGTGAGCAGACTATGTTGGTATGTGATGCATATGGGAGATAATGTTTGAGAAAAGAAGTGCTAAGTGATCTATTTTAAAAGTACTTGCAGCGAATACATGAGAAAGGGCTGAACCTCATAAAAGAATTAACAAAATATTACAACAAATGACAAGACATTGTGTTAAAGAAAACCTCTCCGATCTATGCAATCATGGAAAAGTAAAAGTAAAAATTATGATGATGATGAGATGTGTGTGTGTGTGCAAGTCTGGCTGTGTAGTCACTGCATTCAATTCCTATGTTGTTTGGAGTTTTATAACCCACTGTGACACTTTGGATGAATGTCTTTTACTTAGCCTTAGGTTGATCAATGCCGTGTAAGTGAAACTGGTAAACAGAACCTATGTATGTATGTATATGTGTGTGTGTGTGTATATATATGAATTTACATCTCATATGTAATTCTGTTTGAACAAAACAGTGCTACCATGTTCATGTTCTCTGTATACATCCTGTAACTTAGCAATTGCGCAAATCAGTCAAATAAAAAGTTCCTTCCATATAAAACAGGTAATAGTTAATGATAGGAAGGGTGTCTGGCTGGGAAATACTACCTTGGTAAGTTTCCAGCTGATCCATACCAGCATGTAAAAGTAGACTTACAACAAAGAAACAAATTAATATATTCATATAAATACTTATAT
>NC_043000.1:131212026-131289526 GCF_006345805.1 Octopus sinensis | reverse complement strand
TAATAAATTTGACCTACTCATCGATGTATAACAAAGTTTACCGAGGATTCACTGTACAAGAATCTGACCTGTTCATTATTTTATGTAGTTATTATTGTATAATGAGGCTGTCCAAGTCATAAAGGACCTAACGAAGCCATCAATATACAATGAAATTTATTGAGTCATTACTTAATAAGGAATCTCTTCAAGCCATCACAGTATAATGAAACTAACCAAACTTCCACTATCTAATGAATCTTGTATAATCATGTAAACTGAAGCTACCCCAATCCCTAATAATTACTTAACTAGTAGAACCCGTGTAAATTGCATGGAATGGAAAAAAATTAAGGGGACCTATTTACGAAAGAAACTAAACTTTAAAGCAACACTTTCCCTTAAACTACTTGTTACAGTGAATGATATTTCCCAAAATTGAACACCATTTATGACTTAGCCATCAGTGAATGATGAATCCAATAAAGCCATCACTGTATAATTTATCAAAGCCATCACTTTATAATGAACATAACCAAGCCATCAATATGTAATGAAGCTTTTCTGACCATCACTATTATAGTTTAACAGTTGCTATATCAAATATACACACAAGTGATATTTTCACTCTGTCAAAGCTTTGTAAAACTTCTCTTGCAGCTAGCTCATATTATCTGTGTATAGTTCTTCAGTTGTATATTCTGTGTTGTTGCACTTTATACCTGCTTCATGCCATAATATAGAAAGAAAGGATGAAGGCCAGTAACTTGCCATCGAACCACACACACATACATAAACACATAGTTATTTTAGCAAACACTGTGATTACTAAAATCTGGATCTAGATGTCACACCAACGAAATACCACTGATGTATAAAGCATCACCTTCGGCTAAACTGTCAGTCTGCAAGATTTAGCCATCACTGGATGATAAATCCAATTTCAACCATCACTGTATTATGAGCCTGGCTTAACCCTCCTGTATAATATATTTGACACACATTTCTGTATAGAAAACCTGGTTAATCACTCACTTCAATATAAACTCAAGATAGCCATTGATGTAATATGAACTGTCCTAGCCCTCAACATATAATGAACAAGCCCTACTATCATTCATAACGAAGCTGATCTATTCCCCACTGTACAATATATGTCCTAGCCATCATCATAAAAAGAATCTAACCAACTGTTATTGCATAATGAAACTGGCTTGGTAGTCATTGTCCAATATATGTCATAATCACCATATAATAATTCTAACCTACTAATACTGTTTAATGAAACTGACTTAATCCTCTGAACATTATATATATACTCAGCCTTCACTTTATAATCAGTCTTTTCTAGCCACTGCTGAAAGTTGGATCCATCCTAGGAATCATTGTATAACATTTATATCAGATACATCATGACATTATGGATCTTTCCTTGCTGTGACCTTAAAATAAAGCAGTGTTACTAATTACTACATAATGAAGCTCTTTTAGTGATCACTCATCATCATCATCATCATCATCATTTCACGTCCATTTTCCATGCTAGCATGGGTTGGACAGTACAACTGGGGTCTTGGAAGCCAGGAGGCTGCACCAGGCTCCAGTCTGATCTGGCAGTGTTTCTACAACTGGATGCCCTTCCTAATGCCAACCACTCTGTGAGTGTAGTGGGTGCTTTTTATGTGCCACCAGCAAAGGTGCCAGGGGAGGCTGGCAATGGTCACGATCAGTTGGTGCTTTTTATGTGCCAATAAAAATGAACCATTTATTGTTGTATAACAAATTCCTCTGAATCATTACAATATAACAAACCTCTCCTGCTTATTATACAATTATCTCTCTCTCTTAACACTGTATAATGGAACTCTCCTAGCCATCAATCCACATTGTGATCAGTATTTTATGAACCTGAGTATACTGTCACTGCATAATGAATCTCTCCTATATATGACTCAATAATGAACCTTTGCTAACAATCACTGTATAAAAAGAATCCATCCTTGCCGTCACTGTAGAATGAAGTTCTCTGACTTACCAGTACATATTAAATCTTTCTGAGCCATCACTATATAATGTATATCCTATTCATTTCTCCAAGCCATCATTTTAAACTCTCCCTGTGAAACTGACCTCTGTCATAGTTATTGACCTCGGTATGAATTTATAACAAAATGAACTTAGCCATCATTAGATAATGAATATGATATACATAGCAATTTGTGAAGCCACAACTTGAAAATGAACCGTCCTAGCTTATATTTTATATTTTTTAATGAACCTGATCTAGCCATCACTTAATGGTAAACTTATGCTTGTCATAAGTACATAAAAAAAAAGCTCACCTAGTCATCATTTATAAAAGACCCAACTAAGCCATCAATGTTTAATAAAGTTAATTAGTCATCACTTTATAATGAATCCCTCTGATACATCACTGCATGAAAAACTTTGACCTAACTATCTCTATCCAATGAGCCTGATGTAACCATGTCAAATGAAAATTCATCACCACCACCACCACCACCACCACCATCATCACCATCACCATCATCCCCCCCACCCCACCATCATCATCACTTTCACTGACCTCTTTTTCATGTTTGCATGGGTCAGACAAAGTCTGCCGAGGCAAATATTTTTACAATTGGATTGCCTCTTCCTGTTGCTAACCGTCATCTGTTTCTAATCAAGGTAATATTTCTCCATAGCCAGACATGTTCTCATAGAATATTGGAAATGAATGACACTGCTTGTATGACAGTGGCACTCATTTACAACTATCACATGATATCAAGATAAGGAGACAAAACCACACATGTATTCATAGTCACCTCCCTCCATACACACACATATGCATGCATGCAAATACACATACATGATGGAATTCAGTTTTCATCTACCATATCCATGCACAAAGCTTTAGTTGGGTTATAGCAGTAGATACTTGCCCAAGGTGCCTCACAGTAGGATTGAACCCAGAACCATGTGGTTGGGAAAACAAATTTCATAACCATGCAACCATGCCTGCATCTATCAATTCTACAATAAACTTAATCTAGCCATTAATGCATAATGAAACTGACCTAATCGTCATTATATAATAATCCTGGTAAAACCATATTTATATAAGAAATTTAATAAGTAGTAAAATTATCCTGAAAAGTCACAATACCATAAGATAAACACTGAAAAGCATTACGTGCACTTCATTAATTATGTATCTTGTGCTGTATCAATTTATCCTGGCTTGAAAGTATAATATAATGATATATTATGAAAGCTGATATCTTGTCAACTGACCACACACTTAGTTTTTTTTAAGCAACTGATGTGATTATTGAAGAACAGAGCTAGCCTTAACACCAGTGAAATGTCATTGAGCTGTATAACACCACTTTCACTTAAGCTGCTTGTCACAGTTGATGATATTTCTCTGAGCTGGACTCCATTTAACGACTTCACAATCAATTTATGATAAACCCGACAAAGCCCTCACTTTATAATGAACATAGCCAAATCATCACTATAACATGAAGCTGGTCTGGCCATCACTGTATAATCATCCTAGTCTGTCATAAACTATAAGAAACTTGAATTATCAATCGTAGTACTGCTGTAACATATCCAGAAATACAGACAGCAAAATTAATCATTAATGTAATATTTTAATAATTATTATATCAAACATACACACAAGTAATATTTTTACTCTTTCGAAGCTTTGTAAAACTTCTGTTGCAGCTAGCTCATATTAACGGTGTATAGCTCTTCAGTTGTGTATTCTTTGTTGCTGCACTTTATATCTGCTTCATGCTATAATATAGAAGTAAATACTGAAGGCCAGTAACTTGCCACCAGAGCTCACACACATACAAAATTATTTTAGCAAATACTGTGATTACTAAAATCTGGATCTAGACTTCCCACCAACGAAATATCACTGATGTATAAAGCATCACTTTTAGTTAAACTGCCAGTCTGCATGATTTAGCCAACACTGGATGATAAGTCCATTTTTAACCATCAGTGTATTATGAATCTGGCTTAATCCTCCTGTATGATATATCTGACACATATTTCTGTGTAGAAATCTGGTTAATCGCCCAAGGTAATCAGAACCCTATGTAGCTATTTATGTGATATGAACCGTCCCAGCCATCATTGTATGATGAACCTGCACTGCCCTACTTTGCACTATAAAACTTGACCCTGTTATTTCTGCACAATGAAACTGACCTTGTCCTCACTGCACAATATATGTCCTAGTCATCACCATCCAATGATCTAGTCAACTTTTACCTTGTAACGAAGCTGACCAAGTCATCTTTGTACAATATATATCCTAGTTGTCCCTATAAGATGAGTCTAATATGTTGTCACTGTATAATAGAGCTCGTATTTTCATCACTTAGCACTATGTCATAGTTACCACCATATAATGAACCTCTCCTAGTCATCACTCTACAATAAATCTCTCCCAGTCATCACAGTAGAATTAATCAACCTCACAGTACAATGAATCTCATTGAACTATTAATGTGTAATGAACCTATCCATGCTGTTACTGTACAATGAAGTTTACCTAGTCACAACCAAGTATTGAACCTCTCCAACTCATCCCTGTATTATAGCAATTATCCAGGTCATTCCTGAATAATAAATTTCTCCTAGCCATTCATGTATGGTAAACCTACCCAATTCATAATTGTATTATTAATATACCACCCTGTTAATGTGTAATATTTGTCAGAATTTTTGATGTTATTTGAAATTGTATTCTATTTAAAATTAACACTTTGATTGCTGTTACAACATTTTATATATAATTTTCTGTAGACTTATATTTACTTCTTTTTTCAAACAGATATCAGTTTAAAATGAAATTCAAAACAACTGAGCTCCCCTACTCTCTTTCTCCCTCTTTATATTTTATCATCAATACTAAATTAAAAGCATTATTATATTAACTAGAATCCACAGAATAAATATTTACAACCAACTAAAATCACTGTATAATGAATGTCTTCTTGTCATCACTGTATAAAAAGAATATCAACTTCAAGTCCATTGAAGACAATGTTTTAGCATCGTCACAGTTCAATGGCTGAAATAAGTGAAAAAAATAACTTCATGTTTGGCATTTTATGGGAAATGATGTCAAGGAAAATAAATCAATAAATAAAAACTCAAAGACTTTCTTGCTACTGTTTCAAGGACCAATTTAAGCTTGAACTGAAATAAGCTAACTTCTATATCAGCAACTGGTAATTTGTTTCTGGTGGAAAAACTTAGTGAGCAACTGCCAGAAGATACATAGATTCATGTGAAGATCTTGCATATCAAGGAAACAAACTCAAGGAAGGAAAATCTGTCACATTCAATACTTCACATTGTTTTAAATTAATCATGCAGTGTCTTGTAACTTAGAGATTTCGATGACATGATTGTATTTTTTTAGAATTACATTGTAGGGTAGATGTAAAAGGCCAGAATTCGAGAATTTGAACATAAAACAGGTAGAATATTTTGGTTAGATGTGACCGGTTTAAATGCTAATGAGTTAAGCAAGGTGAGCGGAGGTGACGACAAGTGATCGAAACCTCTGGCGATTTGCTATGCTTGAGAAGACACATCAAGCCAAGGGAAATCGTAGTCATGGCTAGTGATGGTGACATGTAAAAGACACCAATGCGAGTGGCACATAAAAGGCACCTACTACACTCTTGGAGTGGTTGGCGTTACATCCTCAGTGATGGGAACATGACTGTTGTCATGAATCACGTTGTAAATGATAAATAATGTAATAAAAGATAAGGGGAGATAACTCTAAATTTTACTTACTCAAACATAGTGTAATATTTTTATAAGCATTCTTATATTGATAAATCACATAGGTGTTAGCCATTCAGTGATGTATTCCCAATAAATAAAAATTTCCTTCTTAGAGAAAGAAAAAAAAGCTGAAAAGCAAAAAAAAGCAAGCTGAAAAGCAAAAAAAAAAAGTCACTGAGAAAAGATGAGATACATTTCAAGAAATTTAAAAGTAATTTTTTTAAAACAATAATGGAAAATCTGATGTTTGTTATCAGGAATAGTGTCAGCAACAGTCATGTTTCTATCTCACTGAACCTCATCAGTGCTGCATAATCAGTTTGAGTTTGTTTGTTTACTTCAGTTTTGTTTTTGTAAAAAAATATTTTCATAATTAACAAGAGTTGTGAAAAACATTTTTAAAAATTCACACAAAAATAAAATTCATGTTTTGCCTTTACTGAACAATTTATACTATTATTATCATTATTATTATTATTATATTATTGTTATTATGATTATAATGGACTGAGGTAACTCCTCCAGAAGTTATACACAAATAAAAAATAGAAGAGTACCATAGCTATCATGTGAAATTGGTTGAATGATATTTCAGCATTATTATTATTATTATAGTTATTGTTATTGTTGTTGTCGTTGCTGTTGTTGTAAGGTGGCGCGCTGACAGAATCGTTAGCATGCTGGACGAAATGCTTAGCAGTTTTTCGGCCGTCACTGCGTTCTGAGTTCAAATTCCTGAAATTCCTGTGAGGTCAACTTTGCTTTTCATCCTTTTGGGGTTGATAAATTAAGTACCAGTGACAACACTGAGGTCCATGTAATTAACTCGCCCACTCCCCCCGCAAAATGGTGGTCCATGTGGCAAAATTGGAAACCATTATTATTATTATTATTATTATTATCATTATTATTATTATTATTATTGTTATTATTATTATTATTATTATATATTTCTTTTTTTTAAAAAGGATTGACATAACTCTTCACAAAGGTAAACAGTCAAGACGAAGAGCACGATTCGATTGTAAGATATTTTATTAGTTGAACGATATTTCAACAGTACTTCTGTCTTTGTCAAGTTCAAAATAAGAAGTGATAAGAATTCAAAATTATAGAAATTTAAAAGTAAAGTATGAACAAGAGCAACCAGTGTCCACACGTTGTCTCAATTTCTGATTCATATTTGAATGGTACGAAATCCATTGGCCCAGGATTGGGTTCAACACTGGGGTCTAGTGAAACTAACAGGGCTGACAAGCCAACTGTGAGAAGGAATAAAATGCAAAAGCTGTAATTTACATTATGATTTTCCTTAGACACCCGGCTAAGACAGACGTACTGTTGAAATATCGTTCAACTAATAAAATATCTTACAATCAAATCACGCTCTTCGTCTTCACTATTATTACTATTATTATCATCATTATTATTTTTATTATTATTATTATTATTATTATTATTATTATTATTATTATTATTATTATTATCATTGAGTGAGAGAGCAGTGCATGCCATCAAAGTGACACTGGGGTAAAATATACGAAACCCAGTATACCCATCATGACTACCCGTCTGATAAGGGTACACCAGGCGCATGCATCACAATCATATGTGCGCTACATGGTGATCTCATATCAAGATAAACAGCACATGACCTTGCAGGTGGGGCCCAGGTAGAATTTTCTTCTGGTCGAGTAACCCATCCCGCAAATAGAATTCACCAGAAATTCCAAATGTTATGAATATTTCATTCAAAATAAAATATCTATATACATACATTTTATTAATGTAAACATGCAGATGTGCTTCACATGGATACGGCTTGGATTGTAACCTTTTATATATATTATTCAGCTCTAATATAATCTACTTGAAAATTTTATTTTAATTTTAAAGACCAAGGGGCATTTCGTTTAAAACATTTTACTCCCATCAAACTCATGTTTATACTCTTTCCTGTTTCATCATCTCGACCATTCTGCCTCTTCTATTCCCTCTTGGTCATGATTGTTTTAATGAACAGTGGCTCTGTAGAGTTAACTCATTCATCTTGCAGGGAATAAGGCAACCTCTCCAGTGTTGGTGCCATAATAAATTGCATCTACTACACTCAACAACATGGTTAGCAAGTGAACAGAAATACTGTTGAGTAGACAGGACTCTACTCTAGTGCACGCTGTAACTTTTTTCTCTTCATCAGCCTTGTTATCTTTACCATTCAATGGTTGTGGTGCTTTATGTACTTTTGTTACATGGATTGTTAACTGTTAATCCTCTTTTACATCTGATATCCATCTTTGAGATCATAACCCATCTTATAACCATATTTCATGTCCCTCTTGAATATTAATAATTGTTACTACATTTCTTTGATAATAACCTCAATTTCATTTCAGTGAATTGTCATTGTAGAGAAACAACGAAAAATACAGCACCCCATCATTATCATCATCATTGTTGTATTTTATATGAAAAACTTTTGCTGTCACTGTTGCTGATAATATAAAGAAAATGTTGTTCATAATATGATGATATAATGTATATACATATATATATATATATATATATATACACCGGAGTAAGCACATAAGTGTGAAACAAGGTGGAAAAAAGAGTACTCAAATACCAGAAGTAGAATAGGATGCTTTATTTAAAAGCAGTAGAAATATAACAAAAGCTGTTACTCAGAGTTTCACGTTCCTGTTCGTCAGACAGTTTTGTTATATATATATATGTGTATGTATATATATATATATATATATATATATATATATATATATATATATATACACACACACACACAATGTCAGCATTTCCCCCACTTATTTTCAAAAGTTAATCCATTGGAAAAAGGTTGTGATTGTTTATAAATGATGGCATTGAAGTTGCATGACAGTTTTGATAATAAAAAAAAGGGGGATTTTATATATACAGGCAATTATTATACTCGAAGTTCAAGTTTCAGCATTAAAAACAATTTATTTCATGTCTTTGAAGTTCCTAAACTCTTATGATGCAAACAACATACATATTATATATATATATATATATATATACACACACATATATATACATACATATATATATATAAACATGCAAAACAGATGTTAAATGATTATATATATATACATATACACACACACACAAGCGGGTGCTGAAAAGTTCCTGGTTTTGGGTAAAAGAAAATACAGGAGGATAAGTTAATTATAATTTTATTCAACATATTCCCCTCTCAGATTCACACACTTATTGCAGTGGTCCTTCAGTTTTTCTAAGCCCTGTAAAAGAACTCAGAAGGTTGGACCTCCAGCCAGGCATTTCATGACACCCTTAAGGCCAGGAACTTTTCACTACCTGCCTTGTATATATATTCATATATATCACTAGATAGCTATTTTCTCTTTATAAAAACGTAATCTCCTGGAAAATGGTTGTAAAGTTGTCTTCGGTTATTTTTGTATCTTAATTTCTTGGTTAATAAACTGTATTAGAATTAATGAATGCCTACAAATATTTACTGGATATAATTTTGCAAGTTTTTTTTGTCTTGTCTTACTTGTTTTCAGTCATTAAACTTTGGGTATCCTGGGGCATTGCTTTGAAGGGTTCAGTCAGACAGATTAACATCAGGATTTATTTTTTAAGCCTGGTACTAATTCTATTAGCTACATTTGCTGAACTACAGAGTTATGGGAACATAAACAATCTGACACTGGTTGTGAAGCAGCATATATATATATATATATATATATATATATAAGACCATAGCGGATCTTCTTCAAGCATAATGGATGTCCACTTACAGGTCAACCTTCTTATATGTATGTAATATTGTTTTTTCTGAAACTTCAGATTTTTCAATATGCTAGACCACTGGTTTTAAATTGACATTAATCAAATTAATATTCAATTTTTCACCCTTATTATTTTAAATTTAAATTTATATATATATATATATATATATATAAATATATATATATACATCATTTGGTTTGCCCCATCCTTCTCACTCAACGTTGAGATGTGTAGAAAGGATTTTCCTTAGATTAATAGATAAGCATTTCGCATAGATGCATAGATACAGGCATTTATTTAACAGGCACAACCTAAGAATCTCCTTTAGTTGTGCACCTAGCATAAAAAGTATTTTAACAAACACCCACAAAACCAGGGAGGAGGCATGTTGCTCTTGCAGGGTATACAATAACTCTCCAGTAGGAGGCCAATGCGAGGCCAAAGGAATCATCTATGTAGCTACAGTGATACCTAGACCTGCTATCCACATTACCAGCAATGTACCATCTAACAGTAATGATAGCACCAGAGGTGATGACAGTAGCAGATTAACCAGCTCTAATGCCAGTACAGTTTCCACAGCCAAAGATGATATCCAGTCTGGGACCAGCGACACAGAGGACCCCATAACCAACGACCCCAGTACCATCAACACAGATGATGAACAAACCATTGTCATTGACGCTGATAGAGTGACTGGCCCTGCATCATATGTTACCATCAGTACAATCGCCACAGCTAGAGATGATGGTCAGTCCGGGACCAATGGCACAGAGGAGGTAACCAGTGGCTCCAGTACTACCACCACAGACAATGACCAAATGATTATCATCGACACCGATGGAGTGACCAGCCCCGCACCATATGTTACCACCAACCACACATACACTAATGTCAGCATCAACACCAGCCATGTGACCAGAAACAATAACCACAGGATAACAACCACAATGACAGCAGCTGTACCAACACTGCCAGATCATTGTACCATAATGACAATGTCAGCAACACAGTTACTAACAGCATCCCCAGGCCCAGAGCCTACATGAGATATACCAGGAGTGTGAATATAGCCACCTCCCAAGCTTGTAAATATATCAGATTAGCCAGGACATCTTTCAAGCAACACTTCCACAACCACCAGTCATCCTTCAGAGTTCTAGGAAGACGTTTTGTCACTTCCCTAGCCAGCTATATGTGACACCTCAAAGATCAAAGGACACCATATGATATCAAGTGGAAGATCATTGAACCTCGAGGCCCATGTAATATAATAATGAAATTATTGTATACAGTGCTCAGGTGCACCACAACTTGTCAGAAAGTGCATATAAAGTACATGCAGTAATGTAGAAATGTCTGGAAAGCGAACAATGTATGAGTCAGATACATGCCTCTGTGTGTATGGAGGGGAGAAAATCAAGTTGTAGTGTTGGCGAATCTCAGGAAGCATGGAAGTTTTGAAGGATGCAGTGCTCCGACAACTAACAACTGATGCCGGCAGTTTGTTCCATGCTTCAGCAACTCTCAGCGTGAAAAAATGTATTATTGGGAGTTGTCGTTACAAAATCTGCATTGTGGATAGACCCAAAATTCTTAAGGACTATGCTAAATATGTTAAATAGTTGTACAGAAATTTTCTCAAAATGTGTCCATTTCAAGCACTACCTACTGGAAAATTGGATCTCCCTGTTTGTTGGTTATGCTATTAGGAAATTGTAAAGGTTTTTTATCCTCTGGTCCAGGGGAGATAACTTCTCCTCATTATCGTCTTTATAGGTTAACTGTCAAGCTTTGTTATCCTAGCATTTCCTCATGCCTGCAAGGTAGAAAGTTAAATTTTGTCTTTGTATAGAGTCTTATGGGTTGTCCACAAGTCTGTAGCTTTCATGGATAAAAAACCATTGGTCACTCTATGACCAGAATTTAACTTCTTGTTTTAATACTTACTGCTCTATTCTTTAGAGTGTGCTTCTTTTTCTGGTATATGTTTTATTAACAATCAATCAATCAATATATAAATATATATATCATCATCATCGTTTAACGTCCGCTTTCCATGCTAGCATGGGTTGGACGGTTCAACTGGGGTCTGGGAAGCTCGAAGGCTGCACCAGGCCAGTCAGATCTGGCAGTGTTTCTACAGCTGGATGCCCTTCCTAACGCCAACCACTCCGAGAGTGTAGTGGGTGATTTTATGTGCCACCGACACAGGTGCCAGACGAGGCTGGCGAACGGCCACGCTTGGATGGTGTTTTTTACGTGCCACCGGCACGGAGGCCAGTCACTGTGGTACTGGCTACGGCCACGTTCGGATGGTTTTCGTATGTGCCACCGGCACTGGTATCACAAAACTACAAATTCCATTAATGTTCATCGAGTTTGCTTTTGATTTTGTCCATTTTCACTTGCCTCAACAGGTCTTCACAAGTAGAGTTATGTGTCCCAAGAAGGAAGATATGCATAGGTGCACTGACTACGTTCCAGGTAGGAGCCATGGGTTATGGCCTCACTTGTCCAGCCGGGTCTTCTCACGCACAGCATACTTCCAAAGGTCTCGGTCTCTGGTCATTTCCTCGGTGAGACCTAAAGAGCGAAGGTCGTTCTTCACCACCTATATATCCAAATATATATATCCATATATATATCCAAAAAATGGAACAAGAACATAACGAACATCAATGAAAACATACAGACAGATGAACGATACAAAGACGGACAGGAAAACTAGGAGGGAACATTCGTGGCTTTCTATTCATCAGTCAGGCTTCCAGTTATCACAACAGTTTTGGCCTGCTACACTTGAGACTGTTAAAAATTGGTAGGCCCCAAAAATCTAAGCTAAGGGAATTAAATTTTTGGAAGAACGTGGGCGAATATGTGTGACAACATGGACAAAAAAAACAAGAAAACAGAGAAAATATTACAAGATTACAAATACAAACAACAAGAATAACAAAAGGTGTCTTTCCACTGAAAGGACAAGTTAAGCTGGCATGGGAAGTGGAAGCCTTGTGACAATAAACATAGGTGAAAGTCAGGAAACAGGAAAATAAGGTGTTGTGTGAGCGTGGGTCAAACCAAGAAAGAAAGATCATGCTTGGCTGAGCACCGGTCACATGGGAGGAACAGAGAGAGGTAGGGAGCAGAGGGATTGAAGAAATAGGAAAGGAACATGAGAGAGAGAGAGAGAGAGAGAGAGAGAGAGAGAGAGAGAGAGAGAGAGAGAGAGAGAGAGAGAGAGAGAGAATGAGAGAAACTTTGCTCTAGCCTGTTATCGTGACCAAATTTTTTTCAATAACAAAGAAATGGAAATCATATAAAATCCAACAGAATTACCTATCAGACAAGCAAAGGACAGACTATAAAAATCCTATTATTTCAGTAATCTCTATTTGAACATACTAGGAGAAACAACGCCCTCTAGACGTTTTTTTTCTTTCTACGTTTATGTTCAAAATCTGTGTGTATGTGTTGGCGCAAGAGTAGCTGTGTGGTAAGGATGTTGCTTTTCAGCTACATGGTTTCGGGTTCAGTCCCACTGTGAACCATCTACTATATACACATTGGATACTTTTTCCTGTTTGTATAACAAAACACATGTGTATGTATATGTGAGAGAGTGTTTGTGTGCGAGAGAGAGAGAGAGAGAGAGAAAGAGAGAGAGAGATAGAAATAGAGAGAGTTAGAGCGTGTGTGTGTGTGTGTGGTGTGTGTACATGCATGCAATATATGTATGTGCATTTGTAGGAATGTAATCTCACTAAAACACTAGAAAGTTCAGCAATAAATCTACTGAAATATAATATGCAAATAAAACAAAGTGCCATGTTATTAATGAGCCTCTATGATACTAAATGTGTGTGTGTGTTTGTGTGTACATACATATGTACGTGTGTGCATTTGTATATGTGTATATATGTAAGTATGTACATATATATGTATGTATGGACAGATGGGTGTATGCATGCATGTATGTATTTATCTATATATCTATGTATGTAATATGTACAAACATATGTATGTATGTATGTATGTATGTATGAATGTTTGTATGTATGCATGTATGTATGTATGTATGTATGTATGTATGTATGTATGTATGTATGTATGTATGTATGTATGTATGTATGTATGCATGCATGCATGTACGTACGTATGTATGTATGTATGTATGTATGTATGTATGTATGTATGTATGTATGTATGTATGTATGTATGCATGTATGTATGCATGCATGTATGTATGTATGTATGTATGTATGTATGCATGTATGTATGCATGTATGTATGTATGTATGTATGTATGTATGTATGTATGTACGCATGCATGTGTGCATCAGAACAGTAGCAAAAGAAATGTTAGGATGTATGGACATATTCTAATAAGTACAAATTTTTAACTGTTGAATGTATTTGGAAATGAAAAGAGGTCACCCTTTTTTAATTACTCAATTTCCCTGGGCAGAATATTTTAATAGCAGAACGTTCTTCAAATTAAATTACAGCTTATAGTTTTAATCTTCCACAGATCTTCAGATAATGTCTTATAATCCACAATTATGCTGTAAACAAGTGATTGACTTGTTAGGTTTTAAGCTGAAGGATTAAGAAGAATGCAATGTCAATTAAAACTATTGATGTTGACGACAAAGGTGACATGCACAAATACATATACATCGCTCTCTTGCACTTCTACTGTTGGTGGAATGTTAAAAGTGCATCTGAATGTGACCGCTGCCCGGGCCACGGATTGGATCCCGTGCCGGTGACACGTGAAAGGCACCATTTCAGCGTGATCGTTGCCAGCATCGCCTTACCGGCACATGTGCTGGTGGCACGTGAAAAACAACATTTGAGCATGGTCGTTGCCAGTGCCACCGGACTGGCTCCCATGCAGGTAGCACATAAAAACACCTTTTGAGCATGAAGGTGGTCATTGCCAGAACTGCCTGACTGGTTCCCATGCTGGTGGCCCATAAAAAGCACCCACTACACTCTTAGAGTGGTTGGCGTTAGGAAGGGCATCCAGCTGTAGAAACTTTGCCAGACCAGATTGAGCCTGGTGCAGCCTCTGGCTCAGTCAAACCGTCCAACCCATGCCAGCATGGAAAGCAGACGTTAAATGATGAAGACGATAATGATGATGATGAATGTTTACATGTTGATTATTAAAATTGCAATGATGATATCAGGGGTGGTTGTGTGGTTAAGAAGTTTGCTTCCCAACCAGGCGGTCTGGGTTCAGCCACATTACATAGCATCTATGTCTTCTATTGTAGCCCCATGATAAAATTGCGTTTCAAAACACAACACTTAGAGCGGTCATTATTTTCGGAACAACCTAATAACATTCAGCTCTATTGTCCATATAGAGTACTCTTCTTTCTACAGAGGCATTCGATACTATCTATCTATCTATCTATCTATCTATCTATCTTTCTATCTATCTATCTGTATCCATATGAATGTGTGTATGTGTATGTGTCTGTGTGTGTGTATGTGTGTGTCAACCGATCGTGGCCGATGCCAGACCCCCCCTGGCACCTGTGCAGGTGGCACGTAAAAAGCACCCACTACACTCGCGGAGTGGTTGGTGTTAGGAAGGGATCCAGCTGTAGAAACACTGCCAGATCAGACTGGAGCCTGGTGCAGCCCTGGCTTCCCAGACCCCAGTCGAACCGTCCAACCCGTGCTAGCGCGGAAAACGGACGTTAAACGATCATGATGATGATGATGATATATATATCATCATCATCATTTAACATCTGCTTTCCATACTGGCATGGGTTAGACAGTTTGACTGAAAACTGGTAAGCTGGGGAGCTGAACCAGATTCCAATCTGATTTGACACATTTTCTAGAGCTGGATGCCTTTCCTAATACCATCCACTCCAAGAGTGCAGTGGGTACTATTAATGTGCCATTGGCATGGCTGCCATTGATGAGATACTAGCATCACCACAACTATGATCTCACTTGGTTTGACAGCTCTTCACTGGCACAGTATATTGTCAAAGGTCTTGGTCGCCTGTCGCTGCCTCTGTGAGGCCCAGTGCTCAAACTGTGCTTTTTACATGCCACCAGCATGGGTACCAGTCAGATGGCACTGGCACTGGCCATGACTATGATTTCACTCAGCTTGACAGGTCTCTTCAAGCACAGCATATTGCCCAATGTTTGAAGGATGCTTTTTACTAAGCAGTTATGCAACACTGGCATTGGCCACAACTATGATCTTACTTGGCTTGATGGGTCTTCTTAAGCATGGCGTAGGCACAGGTGTGGCTGTGTGGTAAGAAGTTTGCTTCCCAACCACATGGTTCTGGGTTCAGTCCCATTGCATGGCCCCTTGGGCAAGTATTTTTTACTAAAAACCTCGATTTGACCAAAGCCTTGTGAGTGGATTTGGTAAATGGAAACTGAAAGAAGCCCATCAAATATATATATATATATATATATATATCATCATCATCATTTATCGTCCACCATCCATTCTAGCATGGGTTGGATGATTTGACTGAGGACTGGCGAACCAGATGGCTGCACCAGGCTCCAGTCTGATCTGGCAGTTTCTACACCTGGATGCCCTTCCTAATGCCAACCACTCTGAGAATGTAGTGGGTGCTATTATGTGCCACTGGCACGAGGACCAGTCTGGTGGCACTGGCAACAGCCACACTCAAATGGTGTTTTTTACGTGCCACATACATATGTATATATTTATGTGTCTGTGTTTGCCTCCTCACTGTCACTTGACAACTGATGCTGGTTTGCTTATGTCCTTATAACTTAGCAGTTTGGCAAAAGAGACCAATAGAATAAGTACTAGGCTTACAAAGAATAGGTTCTGGGGTTGATTTGTTTGACTAAAACCCTTTAAGGTAGTACTCCAACATGGCCACAGTCAAATCATCATCATCATCATCATCGTTTAACGTCCGTTCTCCATGCTAGCATGGGTTGGACGGTTCGACCGGGGATCGGGGAAGACAGAAGGCTGCACCAAGCTCCGGTCTTATCTGGCAATGTTTCTACAGCTGGATGCCCTTCCTAATGCCAACCACTCCGTGAGTGAAGTGGGTGCTTTTTACGTGCCACCTGCACTGGAGCCAGGCGAGGCTGGCATCGGCCACGGTCGGATTGGTGCATTTTATGTGCCACCTGCACGTAAAACAATTAAGATTAAAGAATATATATGTATAAATGAATTGCTACTCCTCACAGAAATACTGCAGCTGTTTGAGGTTTATATCCTTATCTCCCCTTAACACACAAATAGCACTATGAAAATTCACATGAGAATCTCAGAGACAGTCTCTTGCTTGAAGTATCAGTGAATTTAACTAATCTCATTACTTAGTTGGTGCATTATTTTTATCAACCCCCAACCCAGTTCTAGATGGATAGTCAAAGACGATGTTGGCATTGATCCAATTTGGACTCAAAACATAAATGGCTATAACAAATACTGCAAGGAATTATATTGAATGCTCTAATGATTCTGCCAGTTCACTCATATTTCTTCACCCCTCGCACATAAAAATTTCATGTAGGACAATTCTCAGGAATTTCCAAATAGTATCTGTCAACAATATAACATACACAGGCTACTTATGTATATAAATCTAGACATGTTACAACCTGCCACAGGTAATCTTAATCAGATCTTACTGGCAAGATATAAACTTAATGGAATGCATCAATTAAAAGCCGTTTGTGGTCCTGGCTTTCATGTGTATAGATAAATAGATAGATAGATAGATAGATAGATAGATACATGCATACATACATATATACATATGTATGTATAAGTACAGTATATCATCATCATCAACATTTAATGTCCATTGTAGATGGATGTGTGTGTATGTAAATGAATGAATGGGTATAGATATACATACCTATAATCACACATGTCTATACATATATACATACATAAGCAGTGTTTTACTCTCTGTTATGTTGATATATATGCACACGTCACCATTAAGTGATAGAAATAGTGTATAGAAAAGAAACAAACCAAAGAGTATTAAATCCATTTCACAGGTAAGTGTTTTAATTGTACATTATATTACCTGTAACCATTTTTTCTATAATTTCCAAGAACCACTAATTTGTATTTGTATTTTGAATAAGTTAAGAAATATAAAAAAGGAAAATGATTGTTCTACTAAATGATGTGTGTGTGTATTTACATATATATATATGTACATATATGTGTGTGTGTGTGTGTGTAAATGAATGAATGTGTATAGATATACACATCTGTATTCACACATGCTTATACGTATACATGCATAAGCAGTGTTTTACTCTGTTATGTATAAACATAGAAACACGTATATACATATGTATACACATATATGTATATACTTAAATGTATGTGTATATATGTATACACATATATGCATACATACACACACACACATATATATATATATACATGTTCATACATATATATATATTCATATATAGAAACACAAATATATACATATATATACACATATGTGTATATATACTTACATAAACATACATACACACACACAGGGGTATATGCATGCACAAACAAAGACACAATAGGAATACAAAATGGCTGACCATTAGTAAGGAAAACACACAAAAAAGAAAGAAGAAAGCAAGGACCACTGAGGAGGTCACAGAAGTGTGATGAAATGACTCTGGCTGAAATACGAATATTCTCTACATATATAAACGGCAAAATGTCTGTGTGTGTGTCCTGTATACAAATCCACAATTTTTTACTTAGAAGGCTCGCACTTTCTATGGTCATTCAAAACTGTCCAAGGGTGGTCGTGCATATCTTTACATTTCCCCAGTCACCGTGCAAAGCCATTAAAAAATCAATAGAAGTGAATTTTCTATCCAAAACTCATTGAAAATGCCCGAAATTTGATATGCCAATTGAATACCAGCTAGCTGTATGTGATTGGTCAGAGATTTGGACTGTACTCACGTGTATGTGTGCATGCACGCAGCTGTATATGCATGCATTAGCACTATGACCCGGCATTGCCGGGTCATAGTGCTAGTATAACATAAAGCTGAAACTAATGAACAACAAATATATAGTGTGTGTGTTTTTATTGGCTAAACTGGCAACATGACCATCCCCAAATGCAACAATATATATATATCATCATCATCATCATATATTAAATGATGATGATGATGATATATATATATACTGCTGTGTGGATGCCCCCAGACAATGACGTAGACTTGCCCAATACATAGATATAGAAGGAGATGTCTAGACGTCAATGTAGACTAGAACAGAGTAGAGTAGTTGAAAACAGAGTTGAGTAGCAGTCGGAGGAGTAGAGTAGAAGGTGTCTGAACGTGTGGTATAACATATACATATTAGCATGGAAAACGGACGTTAAACGATGATGATGATATATATATATATATGTAGATACATATACATATGTACATACATATACATGTATATACATACATACATATACATACATACAAACATGCATATACATACATACATACATACATACATTATGGCTGCCCCCTTGTTATCGAGTATGGCCATTGCATGAAGCTTAACTGTTACTGGTGCTGTGATCGAATGTGACTTTTTAGCCCAGCTAAAGATATACAATGTCTTGTACAAAATTGGCAACTAAAGCCTTTACTGGTAATAGCCGGCTGTAGTTGTAACTGGGCTTCATGTACCCTTGCATGTCGTTTAAGTCCTCCTGCTGAATTACACTCTCTTCCACATGCCCGACAGATATGATTAGTATGGTGTGTTACACCACCACCACCACCAGTGGCCAGGTTGTCACTCATCTGTCTCGTTTTATGAAGATAACTCATGAGTCCAGCTTTACTGTGGCAGGATCTTGCACAGACATTGCATGTCAGAATCAAAGGAAGACCCTTCCCTTCTAGAAGTGTAACAGCGATGCCCTTCCTGACATCCCTCCTTACTTTCTCATGTGCAACTCGAGATTTCTCAAACGTGGCTGTCCCCTCATGCACAATCCTTCTCCACCTGCTACGATCAATAGCTATGCCTTCCCATGGGTCAGGAGAGATGCAAGCATCTCTCAAGGAAGCCTTCAGCAAGTCCTTATACCTCTTTTTTGGTTTATGTGGAGGTCATTCTCCTTTAGCTAACTCTCCATAAAAGAGTTGTTTAGGCATCTTTGAATCCTTCATTCTGACCAGATGACCACTCCATCTGAGCCTTTGCTTTAACACAAGAGCTTCTATACTTTCACACCGAGATATATATATATATATCATCAGTAAAGCATAAATCTGAAAAAGAAGCGGACTGTAAGTTATAGAGCAGTATATAATATAAAAGTTATATTATATAATATATTATATAATATAAAAGTTATATTTTATAATATATTATATAATATAAAAGTTATATTATATAATATATTATATAATATAAAAGTTATATTATAAAAGTCCGGTTTATAGAATAAACTGGATTTATCTAACTCTATTTATATAATATTTATATAAATACACACACTCACACACACACACACACACACACACACACACACACACACACACACATATATGTTTATGGATATATATATATACACATATGTGTATATATATATAACAGGAAGCTTTACGAAAATAAACAAAAGACGAAGGCAGGTGGAGTACAAACAAACAATTGTATTTGTATGGTGCTCAGGAATAGAAATAAAACAAGTTTTTTACGTTTCGAGCCTACGCTCTTCAACAGAAAGATACACAGAAAAGAAACACGGGGAGAAACAAGGAGAGAAAAAAAATGCATGCAGGAGCTAATGAATCAACATGGCAGTCTGTATATATATATATATATATATATATATATATATATATGTATATATGCGTATTTATATATATGTATATAAATGTGTATAAACATGTGTGTGTGTGTGCATACATAAGTATGTATATATATGTGTATACATATATATGTACATACATTTAAGTATATACATATATGTGTATACATATGTAGATATGTGTTTCTATGTTTATACATAAAAAAATGAGAGACAGAGAATGGAACTCATATGATTCTTTATTCAGAACCACTATGATTGTTTCAACTCATTATGTACACATACCTTACAGATGAGATTCTGTACAATCCCATTGTTATGCATAATGCTCTCTAACCCGAGTTCACCTTCTGTTTTGCCCAATCAATTGGTCGTGTTGATCTGGATGAGCAGAGACAACACTGAGCAAATGTGAACTTTTTGTCTTGTGGGGTACATGGTAAATTCTCTATCACTAGTGCCACAATAAAATGCATCCAGTATTTTAAGTAACATAACTGGTGAACAAGCAGAGAGAGTATGGGGTTTATAGGATTTTTTAGTGTTGGCTTGTTAAGCATATGAGGACCTCTCTAGTGTTATTGCCACAATAAAATGCACCTGGTACACTTTGTAAAGTGGCTGGTGTTAGAAAGGACATACAGCATAGAAACTCTGCTAAAATAAATAAACCAAATGTGGTCTCTCAATCATTCATCAGTCACTTTGAATTAGAACTGAGTCAGACAAGCACAACTCATCTAATTTATGCCAGTATAGAAAGCAGATGTAAAACAATGATAATAGTCATATACATACATGAATGTATCATCATCATCATCATCATCATCATCATCATCATCATCATCATTGTTTAACGTCCACTTTCCATGCTAGCATGGGTTGGATGGTTTGACTGACGACTGGCAAGCCAGGAGGCTGCACCAGGCTCCAGTCTGATCTGGTAAGGTTTCTACAGCTGGATGCCCTTCCTAACATCAACTACTCTGAGAGTGTAGTGGGTGGATTTTTTTATGTATCACCAGCACGAGAGCCAGTTAAGTGGCACTGGCAATGACCACTCTCGAATGGTGCTTTTAACGTGCCACTGGCATGGGAGCCAGTCCAGTGGAACTAGCATCAACCGCACTCAAATGGTGCTTCCTATGTGCCACCAGCATGGGTGCAAGTCAGGCGGTACTGGCATCATCCATGATAATGATCTCACTTGACTCAACAGGTCTTCTCATTGCCCAATGATTGAAGGGTACTCTTAAATGGGCAAGTTATGCGACACTCTTGTGTCACAGAGGCTATAGCTACAGTCTCACTTGAGTCTCAAGCACAGTGTATCTTCAAAGGTCTTGGTTACTTGTCATTGCCTCTGTGAGGCCCAACATTCAAGGGTCATGTTTCACCAGCTCATCCCTGGTCTACCTGGGTCTACATCTTCCACAGATTCCCTCCACTGTTAGGGTGTGACACTTTTTTACACAGCTGTCCTCATCTATATATAACACATGACCATACCAACGCAGTTGTCTCTCTTGCACACCACATCTGATGCTTCTTAATTCCAACTTTTCTCTCAGGGTGCTTTCACTCTGTTGTGTATGTACACTGACATTACACATCCAGCGGAGCATATTAGCTTCATTTCTTGCAAGCTTATGCATGTCCTCAGCAGTTACAGCCCATGTTTCACTGACATGTAGTATGGCTGTTTGCACACATGTGTCATACAGTCTACCTTTCACTCTTAGCAAGAGACCCTTTGTTACCAGCAGAGGTAGGACCTCTCTGAACTTTGCTCTGGCTATTCTTATTCACAGAAGTGGTAATAGATTAAAATAGCCATCTGTATATCATACTTAATGTAAAGACATCGTGTATAGCAAATTTACTGCAGTATTCATCTGGAAAAAATATCTCTTACGGCCATGTTGTATTTAAAAATACACAACGCATAAAGGGTGCAAACAAAAATCATTCCTGCTGTGGCTAGTGAGTACATTTGATGCATTTCTGCCTTGTTAAGCTTTGTCAATAACATGTACTCACAGCCAACTGCATTCTTAGATGAAATCTATTGTAACTGATACATGGTAAAATAGTGAATAAACAGTCACTGATGTCGCAAATAGCCACCCAACTGGATAAAATCTGATACTGTTTGTGTAGCACATAACAGATTTTTATTCAGCTTGCTTATCCACAGCAGCTGAATAGTAAATGAGTAAAAGAGAGCAAGTGATGAGGTGCCTGAGTCAATGCTGTTCATAAACCTCCATCAAGATTAGTGAAATTGATATCAGCAGTTTAGGGAAGGAGTGAACTGTGTGTTTGGTCTAAATGTTTGCAACAGAATGAACTCCACAGGAGACATCAGAGACTAAAAGCATACTATTAAACCAGATTTTATGTTAGACCTATTCCACACCTGATAAAGATATATCTCAACTAACAAAATCTTTACATATTACCTTATTTTTTTACATTTTTGTTTTTTAGAATTGTATACAGATATACATTTGTCATGTAAACTTCTATATGGCTATTACATCTACTTGGCAGTTTTTAAACAGCATTTCCTTGAAACATTATATTCAACAGTCAGATAAAGTTTGAAGAATGACTACTGAGGGACCTTCAGATACCACAGGTGTTGAACAACACAAACCTGACTCACCATTCAATAGCAGAGAATTCTGGTCACCATGGTTTAATAACAGGTATGTCTAATGATTGATGAATGTATAGAAAAAGTGATATTTTAGAATAACTGCTTTAACTATTAACTGGTAAATAAATGCTTGTTTCTCTATTGAGAAATATTCAAAGAATATGTTCAATTGAGCTTCAGTATCTACTTTTGATGCACATAAAAGTAATATAACCAAAACCATTTTTACCACATGTCCATAGTATTGGAGCTGTGATCTCACATTTTGGAGAAGTAGTGGTTCTGCTTGGAGCACCATTATGATCTCTGAGCTACACACTCTACTGAGTAGCATTACTTCAAAGACACATCAGAGAAACCCCATTTCTGCTGTTTATATTTTTATGGAAGACTGCAAAAGAATGCCACTGCCTAGATGATGACACACACACACACACACACACACATTCACATCACATTTCATAGTTGGCCACAACAGACTTCAGCCATGTCCTTGCTGTATTCTTGAGATATTCTTTTGTCTGTAAAATTACTTTTCATCTGATGGTTACGGTTTTTTTTTTTTGGAGTAATGTTGTCATTCTTCTACTAAAAAGTCACATAAGAAACAGCTGTAATGAGCTGACAGTTATCCATTGTATGTTATTATTCATTTTATTATAATACCCCAAAGGGATTTACGACTTGTTGGACATCCTAGAGTAAATCAACAACAAACTATTCAACATACTACACACACACGCACACACACACACATATATATATATATTAGAAGGTTTGGAGGTGATGCACAGGTATTATATATTAGAAAAAATAAGGTACTCAGAAATCTGGATGGTTTTATATTTACAATATTTACAGATTTTTATTAATATGTCACATGTTTTTTATAAATCATATATTAAGGCTTGCATCTACTCTAGTAGACTCTCCAGATTTGAATGGATTCCACATCTGGAGAGTCTACTAGTGTAGATGCAAGCGTTAATAAATGATTTATAAAAACATGTGACATATTAATAAATATCTGTAAATATAAAACCATCCAGATTTCTGAGTACCTCATTTCTCTAATATATCTATACCTATATCTATATCTATATCTATCTATCTATCTATCTATCTATCTATCTATCTATCTATCTATCTATCTATCTATCTATCTATCTATCTATCTATCTATCTATCTATCTATATATATATATATATATATATCTATATATATATATATATATATATATATATATATATATATATATATATATATATATATATATACATATCAAAATACACATACATATGCAGACATATATGTGAGCAAGATTGCGTATACACATGTATATGTGTATTTGTGTGTATATTTACGTCTTGCATATATATGTTGCATATGTATGTAATCTGTGTACATCCATCTGTGTATTTTGATGGTTTAGTATGCATATATATATATGTGTGTGTGTGTGTGTGTGTGTGTGTGTGTGTGTGTGTGTGTGTGTGTGTGTGTATGTAAGTGTGTGTATGTATGTATGTACGTATGTATGTATGTATATTCATTATAATGTTTGTTTTGTTCTATTGTAGCCATAGAGAAAATCCTGTGAGGTTATCAGACGAACTTCAGCCTCATGATGAATTGAAACGCTATAGACAGGCAGTGCGCAGGATGGGAGAGGACATTCTGGCACTCAACAGCCAAGTGGCACAGCTGCAAGCAGCCAACATACAACTGCAGAATATTGTTGCACGGCATGAAAATCTGACAGACTTTCATATTGAGTACAGTAACATTGATGGAATCACCAAAGCTGAGATGATGGAAAATTATGGTTAGGAATCAACTAAGTTTTCCTTATTCTTCTTTATGCTTGAGAGAGAGAGAGAGGTGGGAGAGAGAAAGAGAGAGAGTGGTGGGGTAGAGAGAGAGAGAGGTGCAGGGAGCACAGACAGACAGAGATAGAGAAAGAGGATTGGAGGAAGTGAGGAAGGGAGAGAGAAGAAAAGTGAGATGTCACAGTAATTTCTTCCATAAATATGAAGAACTTTGGTTGGTGTGAAGATATAGATTACTGAGTTTACTTAACCCTTTTTTTACTGTATTTATTTTGAGATGCTCAGTGTTTCTTTTAATTACTTTAAATATAACAAAGAATTTAGTAAAATAACTTAGTTATCATTAAGCTAGTGTTAGGAACATAAGTTGTGACTAAGGTTTGGTGGAAAATTTTAATTCAAAACTTATGAAAACAAGACATTTGTAATACAGAGCCAGAGCCGGTTTCAGCCGGGTTGGTAATGAAAGGGTTAAAAGATTGAGAATCAATGTCAGCGTGAGTGAAATATGAACTCACAATGTAAATGCTCAAAACTAGACATTGCAAGGCATTTCAGTCTAGTGCAATACTCTACCAATCAAGTCATTGCCTGTTCTGGTGTCTATGGGATAATCTGTTCTATTATAGGCACAAGGCCTGAAATTTGTGGGGAGGTGGGGGCCAGTCGATTAGATCAACCCCAGTATGCAATTGGTACTTAATTTACTAATTCTGAAAGGATGAAAGGCAAAATCGACCTCGGCAGAATTTGAACTCAGAATGTAGTAACAGGTAAAATGTCACTAAGTATTTTGTCTGGTGTGCTAACGACTCTACCAGATCGCCCCCTTGATGTCTATGAGATAATAATGAGAAAAGTCAGGTTGTTGTAAACATGGCATTAAGATGAATATTTTGAAGAGAGAAAAAAATCTGAGCCGAAGCTGGGAATTAAGTTTTATTTATAAATTAATTGTATATTCATATAACTGTTCATGTATACAAACTAACTCCTACATGCACATACACAGAAATCATAAACGCAAGCAAATACAGTTACACAGAACATATACATGCATACGTACATGCACACACACACATACACATACAGATGTATATATATATATATGCATATATATACATATCTCTCTCTCTCTCTCTCTCTCTCTATCTATATATCTATCTATCTATCTATATATAGGGAGAGTTTACGAAAAAAACAAAAGACAAAGACAGGTAGTGTACAAAACAAACAGATGTATTAGTATAACGCTCAGGAATAGAAAAAGTCTTTTACGTTTCAAGCCTACGCTCTTCTACAGAAGGGGACACAGAAAAAACAAGGAGAGAAAAAAATGTATATATATATATATATCTTGACAATGTAAAAAATAATGATTACTCCAAAGAAGCAATAGCATTATCTTTAATTCTATAATTATATACTGCCTTACTCATCATTGAGAAGAAGACCCATCAAGCTGAGCAGAATCACAGTCGTAGTAGATACTGGTGTTGTGCAAATGGCAACCATGCTGGTGTCATGTAACAGCATCCTGGTGTCACATAAATAGCACCTGTGCCAGTGGCATGTAAAAGCACCCATTACACTCTTGGAGTGGTTCATATTAGGAAGGGCATCCAGCCATAGAAACCCATGCCAAATCAGACTGGAGTCTGGTGCAACCTTCCAGTGTGCCAGCCCTGTCAAACTGTTCAACCCATGCCAGCATGGACAACAAACGTTAAGTAATGATGATGATGATGATAAAATATACATACATACATACATACATACATACATACATACATACATACATACATACATATATATATAATATATATATATATATATGTATATATATATATATATATGTATGTATATTTTTTCAATGTATACAAATAACATGGAAAAAATAAATAAATAGTTACCAGGGTAGCAAACATTCACATAAGTGCCAAGGATATTACAGCCTAAAATTCCAGGGTTATGTGAAATGTTTTTGTATAAACATGGATAAATTAAGAATTGGAGTCGAATGCAGATGTTATTAAAATCATTTATACTTCCAACATATGTTTTGAAGAAAGCATTGAGATTATTCTGGACTGAATAAAAATAACTGAGGGCAAAGATTTGAACTTCTAGAAACACCTTTACACAATATATTTCTATTCTCAAGAATGCTGATGAGTCAGAAAATATTGAAATGAATGACTTGCTAAAACAATTCTTAGTATGAAAAAAGTTAAACAGTAAAACTTTAGCTATGAGTAAGCAAAAACTGAAATTAGTATAGTATACTGGTTTCAAATTTTAGCTCAAGTTTCGGGGGAGGGATTAATTTTATTACATTGACCCCAATGCTCGACTGGTACTTATTTTATTGACCATGAAAGGACGAAAGGCAAAGTTGACCTTGGCAGAATTTGAACTCAGATGGACAAAATGCTGCTAAGTATTTTTGCCTGGTGTGCTAATGCTTTTGCCAGCTTGCCACCTTAACTTAGTATAGAGTGTTAACACATGACAAATATTATGGTCTATAACAAATTACAATCAGTTGTATATAGGATGTTTATTTCCAAAAAAATGAATAATGATTTGTAAGAACTGTATAATTTAAAGTGTCCCAGGATATCTCTGAATTTCTTAGTCCTACATTAAAACAAGTTTCTTTCTTTTAATCAAAATACAAAGGAAAATCAAGGTTGAACTAGAGATACTTTGATTTGACAACCCTTAAATTAAATAACTGGACATAATTAGAGATTGGAAATGGTGAAAAATGTCTCCTGTTTGCAATAGCTCATAGCATTTTATCTTTTATCTTTTACTTGTTTCAGTCATTAGTCTGTGGCCATGCTGGGGCACTGCCTTGAAGAATTTTTAGTCTTTTAGATCAACCCCAGTACTTATTATTTAAAAAAAACTTGGTACTTATTCTATTGGCACCCTTTGCTGAGCTGCTAATCTAAGGGAATGTAAATGCACACTAATATCTGTTGTCAAGTGGTGGTGGGGAACACAGACACAAAGACCCCCCCACCAACACTGCCACCACACACACACAGCACAATGGACTTCCTTCAGTTTCCATCTGCCAAATCCACTCACAAGGCTTTGGTCGGCTTGAGGCTATAGTGAAAGACATTTGCCTAAGGTACCACACAGTGGGACTAGACCCAGAACCATGTGGTTGGGAAGCAAACTTGTTATCACACAACCACACTTGCACCTTGTTAAAATATTTTATTACAGTCTCCCACAATGAACAGCAATGTTGTAATGTCATTGCAAACCAAATTATAGTTGCATGCTATACCTCTTTAGCAAAACCATCTTAGGAACATCTCTAATAAAAAGACAAAATTAATTTTGGATAGTATTGTAGTTTGCTTGAAGCATTGTGTATTGTTTGCGAAATATAATGTGTTTTGAATGGCACAACAATGCCATGTGGCCTATAATAACTGTTATAATTTAATTATCCATAATCTGATACAATAATATTTCGGAATACAAAAAATCCTTCTTCAAATATCGCTAGAAATTGATTGAGTCACTGCTATAATCAGTTTTCCAATGGTTACTGAAATTTTTTATTTTTTTGGAAGCGTCTCTGCAGTGGTCTCATGAAGCTCCTTTCACAATTCCTCATGATAAGTGCATGTCTCAAGCTCGTGTGTGTTGGCACATATGCAGTGCTGCTTTTAAGTTATGTATTACATGGGCAGTTTCTTTCTTTCTTTTATTTTTATAATACATAACCATGAAGAACCCATAGAAAATATTATATATTTATGATAAATAATTTTACTAAGTACTCTATTTGATGACATAAATGACATATAGACATATTAGATGCACCCCAATTTCAACTGTGTATATTTATGATGAAGTTTTTAGTGCTTTAAAGAATATAGACCCAACTTCACGTACAGGATGTGAGGTGATGTTTAAGACATTCTTTGTGGAGAAAAAGCATCTTATGTGTCTTATATGCCATCAAATTGATGGCATTTAAGATGCACTTTTTCTTCCCAAATTTGAATTAATCTTTTGAAAATATATGGCCACCTTGGATATATCCACACCTTGTAATATCATGCTGCAATCTTGTAGCATTATTACAAAAGCCCAGCAGTTAGTCATATGTATTATAATCTTCTTTAAAGATAAGTCTACTAGCTTCTCATAGTCTGAACTATGGAAAAGAACCGTGAGAAACTCTTATCAAAAATGAATATGTGAGATAGATATTCTGTTGTGTCTGGGGAGAGTCATTTTCTTTTTGTGCCTTATTATTTAACACGCTCACCGGTAAAATTTCCACTTATTTCTTATTTTTATTTTCCTAAAATTTTCGTTGTGTGTTGCAACCTTTTCAATAGTTTTGAAACTATAGTTTAGAGAGTCAAAACTATTGAAAAGGTTGCAACATGCAATGAAAATTTTAGGAAAATAAAAATAAGAAATAAGTAATTGCAAATACTTTAGTTGTAAAAGATGCATTTATTGTGTTGTGTCTGGGGCAAGTCATTTTCTTTTTGTGCCTTATAATAAAACACACTCACCGGTAAAATAGTCAAGACTATTGAAAAGGTTGCAAGACGCAACGAAAATTTTAGGAAAATAAAAATAAGAAAAAAGTGGAAATTTTACCGGTGAGTGCGTTAAATAATAAGGCACAAAAAGAAAATGACTCTCACCAGACACAACAGAATATGCTTCAACACACGAACTCATATAAAGAATCTTGCAAACCAAATTCAAAAGCGAAATATGAGTTAGATATGTTTCCTAATTATTTATTTCATCATGCTTACACTACATACCTGAAATTGCCAGTCATAAAAAACAGTACCAACTTGCAGGAAATCCCAACCGGACTTCTCTCAAATCACAGCCTGTCTACAATCTTAGAATAGAAAAGAACACACTTGATAATATAATGCTAAACATTCACTAAAAAGAGGAAATGGTCACAGCTTGAATGTCTTTCATCATAGGATAGCTCAGTTAAGCTGACTTGAGGCTCAACAACAAATGCCTTATGTAGGGGCAGAGATACAACTAAACTAATTTGTCCTCTCTGGCCTGTATGGAGCCAAACACCTTAGAGGGTATCCAATCACCTATGAAAAATCCGAGACATTTATTTCAATAGCTTTTGGTGTCATTTAGGTTTTATAGAAATATAACAATAGAGACTGGTTGAAAAGAAACTTTTGAGGGGAATTTCTATTTCTCAGACACTAAATGCCAGTTTTACTTGTATGTGAATAAAGATAGACTTGAACTTCCTTTGTAAACATGATTAAGCTCTACCTTTGCCAACTCTTCATAACACTAATTATATAGAAAATAAACCAATAATACTATCATTTATTGGCCATTTAGGACCCATTCAAGCATGAAGAGTGTTCACAAGTATTGTAGGAATGTATATCACCACCACCACCACCACCGCTGCCACCACCACCACCACCACCACCGCCGCCGCCACCGCCGCCTCCACCCTCCCACCACACACACACACACACACACACCACCACCACCACCACCACCACCTTTTAGATTTCTATAATTCATTTAGATTTCTGCAATCAGATGCCCTTCTTGTTGCCAACCCTCAGTTGTTTCCAAGCATAGTAATGTTTCCCCTTGGCTGAACATGTTTTCACAGAAGACTGGAAATGAATGATACTGTTGGTATAATGGTGACACTCACTTAAACCATCGCGTTATGTCAGGAAAAGTAGACAGTCACATACATCCGTGTATATCTATTTCTTTACTACCCACAAGGGGCTAAACACAGAGAGGACAAACAAGGACAGACAAATGGATTAAGTCGATTATATCGACCACACTGCCTAACTGGTACTTATTTAATTGACCCCAAATGGATGAAAGGCAAAGTTGACCTCGGCAAAATTTGAACTCAGAATGTAGCGGCAGACGAAATACCACTACAATTCATTTACAATTCATTTTGCCCTGTGTGCTAACGCTTCTGCCAGCTCGCCACCTATGTGTATTATCTGTGTACATCCATGTATACATCCGTGTATATCATCATCATCATTGCTGTTGTTGTCATTATTGTTTTCATCATTCAATGTCCACTTTTCCATGCTGGCATGAGTCACATGAAATTTACTGAGGCAGGAAATCTACAGCTGGGTGCCTTCCTGTCACCAACCCTCACCAGTTTTCATGCATGGTAATATTCCCCCACGACCAGGTATATTTTCATTGAAGACTGAAAACAAACAACCTCACTTTATGATGATGTGTGGCTGTGTGTTAAGAAGCTTGCTTCCCAACCACATGGTCTGGGTTCAGTCCCACTATGTGGCACCTCTACTATAGCCTCAGGCCGACCAAAGCCTTGTGAGTGAATTTGGGAGATGGAAACTGAAAGAAGACCATCGAATATATATATGTATATATGTATATGTTTGTGTGCCTGTGTTTGTCATCCCAAATATTGGTGTGTTTATGTCCCCGTAACTTAGCGGTTTGGCAAAAGCAACTGATAGAATAAGTACGAGGCTTACAAAGAATAAGTCCTGGGATCGATTTGTTTGACTAAAGATGTAGCTCCAGCATGGCTGCTGTCAAATGATTGAAACAAATAAAAAGAAAAAAAGAGTAATGCTCATTTGCAACCATCACATAATGTCTAGACTAGACAAGAGTACACACAAACACGCATGCAAATACACACACACACACCTTAGGCTTCTTTCAGTTTTCCTTCTTCCGAATCTATTCTCAAGGCTTTAGTCAGCCTGGAGCTATAGTAGAAGACACTTGCCATGCAGTGGAACTGAATCCCAAACTACCTAGCCACACCCCCCTGCCTGTGCTTGTAAATGTATGCATGTAGTTATATAAAAATGAGAGATGGAGAAGGATGATATGCAATATCAGGGATCTGCAAGGTGTAGATGTGGAAGTCTTCAAAAAACGTCTAGTTTTTATCTGCAATACCGGATGAACTCACATCACGACAGGAGGCACAAAGAAGAGCAGCAATGTCCAAGTTGCTACTTCACCAGAAGCAATGCTGGAAAAATCCCTGGATGCAGTAAAGGCACTGCACCAGCATGGCCTCAGCCTTTGGTTGAAACCCGTAAAAATAAAAAATATATATATTTCTTTATTGCCCACAGGGGGCTAAACATAGAGGGGACAAACAAGGACCGACAGGAGAATAAGTCGATTATATCGATCCCAGTGTGTAACTGGTACTTATTTAATGAACCTTAAAATTTTGGGGACATTTTTTGCAATTGTCTGGTAATACAGACATAAACTTGCTCAAATGCATCAAGAAATTAACATTGATATTTTTTTCACTGTTATTACAATCATCTGAAATGGAACTGTCAAAGTGCGACATTTGATTCAATTTTGCTATTCAACTTCATAAAAGGATGTAAAGCAGCTGAAAATGCTCATGATATCAACAAAACATTCCGTGAGGAAATGACCAGTGAGTAGTCAGCTTGAAAACGATTTAAATGATTTCACAGTGGAGTCCTGAATCTTGAAGGTTGTGCGCATAGTGGATGACCATCTGTCATTGATGACAGTCAATTAAGGATCGTCATTGAGAAAGATCCATGCAAAACCACTTGAGAACTGGCAAAAGTACTTCAAGTTAGCCAGAAAACTACCTGCAACCATTTGCATGCTATCAGAAAATCAAAAAAGCTTGATAACTGGGTACCACACTATTTGAATGAAAATCAGAAAATGTACAGATATGAAATTTGCTTGTTGTTTCTTCTCCATAACCAGACCGATCCATTTCTTGACCGCATTGTAACTTGTGATGAAAAGAGGATTCTGTACAATAATAAAAAACATTCTTCGCAGTGTTTGGACCAGATGAAGCACTGAAAACCTTTCCTAACCCTGAGCTCTTCAAAAAGAAGGTTATGGTGACTGTTTGGCAGTATACTGCTGGACTCATCCACTATAACTACTTAAAACCCTGAAAAACCATTACTGCAGAAACATTGCCATGAAATTGCCAAAATGAATGAAAAACTGTTACTTCTCCATCCCAGACTGGTCAACAGAAGAGGGCCAATCATTCTTCATGACAATGCTTGACCACACGTTTCACTAATGGCACTCCAGAAGTTGAGGGAACTTGGCTATGAAGTTCTTTCTCACCCAGCTTATTCCCCACACCTTTCTCCTACCAACCACTACTTTTTCAAGCACCTTGATGGTTTCCTGCAAGACAAGTTCTAAATTCAAATCGATGCTGTTAGTCTGTTCAAAGAGTTCATCAGCTCCAGAACTCCAGATTTTTACGTTACCGGAATAAATAAACTTGTAACTCGTTGGCAAAAATGTGTTGATTGTAATGGTACTTTCTTTGATGAATAAAATATCCACATTGTTGAAATATATTGTGATGAATGTTGCTTACTTTTTACTCAGTCTGATATCCATCTGGTTTGATTCAGACACACATGCTTCTAGGTTCAATCTCACTTTGAATGAGTGCTTTGTTTTTTTAACTATAGCTTCTTATTGGACAAATACTTTTATGAGATAAATTTAGGAAATGGAAAGCATGTTGAAGCTTGTATGTATGTATGTGTGTTCATTATTGCATATTTTTAGTGTAAATTGGTGTAAATTTCTTACAGCTGTAACACTCTTTAAGAAGGTAATTTCCTAACAAACTATTGTTGAGGTTGATATAATTGATATAAAAGCTCTGAATGTAGAAGGTGAGAGGTAGCAGTCTAACATATGAAACCAATAAGAGAGGTAAGAGAATGAGCAGGTGGGCGTAAAATACAACCTGTATATTTATAGAAAATGTACACATATTCAAGGTACGTATTTAAATGTGGCCATTAAATGCTTTCCTGTATATATGAATGAATTCCAGTATTTTAAATCCGGGTTCGTCTCCGTTAACGGGAGTGGCTGGATCTACCTCACTCTTACAGCAACCACTCTCACACCATCTCATCATCTCACCTGGTTTTGGGCATCCTCCCTCCTCGAGTCAACCCTCCCAATCTCCTCTTCCACCTGTCCCCTCCACGTTTTCTTTGGTTGACCTCGCCTTTGAGGTTCATTCACTTTAAACTCAAGCACTCTCCTCAAAACATGATCCTCATCCCTCTTCAACATGAGACCATACCACTGCACTCTAATCACCCTCGCCTGCTGTTCCACCGATTCCTCAAACCCCAGCATCCCCATCAAGTCCTCAGCCCTCATTTCATCCAATAGTTTCGTACCACACATTGCTCTCATCATTGCTCTCTTGGTCCTTCTCAAAATTGCCATTTTGCTTACCCTCAGACACCATGTCTCACTCCCATGTACATAAAGTAGTGAATAGTGAGAATAAACTGTTGTTTCTTTCTTTTCTTTTTGTTTTTCACTTTAAAGCTGCATTGAAGTTGAAGATGATTAGTCAGACAAATGAGTTGAACAACTACAAACAGAAAATAGTACAGTTGCAGAATGAAATAATAAAGGTAATTAATAATAAAAATAATGATGATGATAATAACAACAATAATTCTTTCTTTATTGGCTGTGAAAAAATCTACCTCAATAAACTCTGTCCAACCCATGCAGGAATGGAAAAGTGAATGTTAAAACAGTGATGATGATGATGATGATGATGATGATTACACAGGTCTACAGAATTTGTGAACAGAAAGGTGTCTGTTGAATAGACAAGTGTTTCTGAGGCACTTTTTTGCACCAAATCCAGATATGCTATTTGTTATTACCAATTACATCAAAATCTTTGTAACCACACAACCTTGGTTTTTCACTATTAAATTTAGTTTGATCTGACTTTGGAGCAAAGGGCTAAAGTGTGAAAAATGCTTTGTTGTCATGCTTCCCCCTTGCATAAAAAAAAACTAAAATTATGAATGTAGCTGATTTTGTGCACAGATAGTTTACCTGTGCAGGTGCACATAAAAAGCACCATTTGAGCGTAGCCGTTGCCAGTACCACCTAACTGGCCCTCATGCTCATGGCACGTAAAAGCACCCACTACACTCTTGGAGTGGTTGGCGTTAGGAAGGGCACCCAGCTGTAGAAACTCTGCTAGATCAGATTGGAGTCTGGTTTGCCAGACCTCAGTCAAATTGTCCAACCCATGCTAGCATGGAAAGCGGACGTTAAACGATGATGATGATAATTTAATTATAGCAAGATTTTGGCTAAAGTGGTGATATTTTTGGCCTATGATGGAGAAAATACAAAAGGTGGCCTAGGATCACTCTATTCCATTGATACAAGGTTTTAAAAACAAAAAGTCTGCCAATTGTATTCAATAACATGATAACTCCTGAAAATGTAAAATACCAGTATGAAGGAAGAAAGCTCTGTTTCTTAGGCATCCTGGAATGTTTTAGCTTTGGGCATCCCTTTTTATACTCCAACAGTAATCAACCATCGTATTCACATCCTATCTCTTTTGCTATCCCTCCTCTATTAAATAATATAATAATAATAAAATTATTGTATACAGTGCTCAGGTGCACCACAACTTGTCAAAAATGTGTATAAAGCATATGCAGTAACGTACAAATGTCTGGAAAGTGAAAAGTGTATGAGTCAGATACATGCTTGCATGTGTATGGAGGGGACAAAATCAGGTGTAGTGTTGGCGAATCTCAGGAAGCATGGAAGTTTTGAACGATGCAGTGCTCCAACAACTAACAACTGATGCCGGCAGTTTGTTCCATACTTCAGTTTGTTCCGTACTTAGTGTGAAAAAATGTTTCCCAAAGTCATGGGAGCTGTGCTGTTTTCTGACTTTGTAAACATGTCCACGGGTGTTAGACAGGTGGAGTTTGAAAAGGTGCTCAGAGTTATTGTTTGTAAGATGGTTAATAATTTTATGGGTGCCTGCCAAGTCAGCTGCCAGATGTCAGAGTTTCAATGTATCAATGTTACCTTCATAACTTGGTGGAATATTTCTCCCTGTTCATCAGTGATATCTTCCACATTCTGAGGGAATTGATTCAAGTGACTGAACAAACAAATGTATCTCAATACTCATTTAGCATCCCAGCGAATGAAAAGAACAGAATATTTTTTCAATGATTTCCTTGTAATTGGTTGCTTTGTTGCTGCCAAGAGAGTTCTTTTAGGGATATCATGTTATAGGCATATAATTTGCAGATTTTGTTGTGTTTAAGATTCTGCATCAACAGAATTGAATAACCCTTGGATGCCTTTTGTATTTCTTCCATCATAGACAGAAAACATTCCTATTTCTGGCTGACATGCTACTACAGTTAAGCTATCTATGCACAAAATCAGCTATTCTTTTATTCTTTTACATGTTTCAGTCATTTTGACTGTGGTCATGCTGTAGCACTGCCTTTAGTGGAATGATTCAACCCCAGGACTTATTCTGGATCTTTACCTTTTGACTGGCAGATTTAGAAAATAATTTTTTGTAACTAAACACTTTAAAACTTCGTATACTGGTAGAATGTGCCATATAAGACATCTTTTTCTCTTAGCATTTTTGAGATAAGTTTATATTTACGAAGTTATTTCATGTTAAAGTTGTTGTATTTCGGTAATTTTATTCAGCTGAATACACGTCATTGATTGGTCGAAATTACCAAAATACAACAATTTTAACATGAAATAACTTCGTAAATATAAACTTTTCTCAAAAATGCTAAGAGTAAAAGATGTTTTATATGGCACATTCTACCAGTATACGAAGTTTGAAAGTGTTTAGTTACAAAAAATTATTTTCTAAATCTGCCGGTCAAAAGGTAAAGATCCCTTATTCTTTGTAAGCCTAGTACTTATTCTATCGGTCTCTTTTGCTGAACTGCTAAGTTACGGGGATGTAAACACACCAACATTTGTTGTCAGGTGATGATGATGGGGACAAACACAGACACACAAACATATACATATATATATATGACGGGCTTCTTTCAGTTTCCATCTACCACATCCACTCACAAGGCTTTGGTCGACTTGAGGCTATAGTAGAAGACACTTGCCCAAGGTGATTCATAATTTTATTATACTTTATGCAAGGGAAGGGTGATAATGAAGGTTTTTTCACATTATGGCCCTCTGCTCCAAAGTCAGATCAGGACATAAAATGAATGAAAACTATGTTTTTATGATAAATCAAGGAAGTGTGTATACAAATATCCTGATGTGATTGGGGAAAATGAATAGCATATCCGGATTCAGCTTGAAAAAGTGTTTCAAAAATATTTTTCTATTCAACAGAAACAGCTCTGTTCCCAAATTCTGTAGAATACATTAACAATGTATCTTCATTGTTTTGCATGGGTGGATATGGATGGATAGAGATTTAGCTGCTATTTTATAAAGTTACATGACAACAAAGAGATTTTCCTTTTTGGCTCAAGCTTTGTGTACATACCTTAATGATAGTGCAGTTCACTCTGAGACACACATTAAAGAAAGCAGGTGTCACAGAAAGATGTGTCGAGATCAGACTCTTTTACTCTTTACTCTTTTCCTTGTTTCAGTCATTTGACTGTGGCCATGCTGGAGCACTGCCTTTAGGCAAGCAAATCGATCCCAGGGCTTATTCTTTGTAAGCCTAGTATTTATTCTATCGGTCTCTTTTGCCGAACCGATAAGTTACGGGGATGTAAACACACCAACATTTGTTGTCAGGTGATGATGATGGGGACAAACACAGACACACAAACATATACATATATATATATGACGGGCTTCTTTCAGTTTCCATCTACCACATCCACTCACAAGGCTTTGGTCGACTTGAGGCTATAGTAGAAGACACTTGCCCAAGGTGATTCATAATTTTATTATACTTTATGCAAGGGAAGGGTGATAATGAAGGTTTTTTCACATTATGGCCCTCTGCTCCAAAGTCAGATCAGGACATAAAATGAATGAAAACTATGTTTTTATGATAAATCAAGGAAGTGTGTATACAAATATCCTGATGTGATTGGGGAAAATGAATAGCATATCCGGATTCAGCTTGAAAAAGTGTTTCAAAAATATTTTTCTATTCAACAGAAACAGCTCTGTTCCCAAATTCTGTAGAATACATTAACAATGTATCTTCATTGTTTTGCATGGGTGGATATGGATGGATAGAGATTTAGCTGCTATTTTATAAAGTTACATGACAACAAAGAGATTTTCCTTTTTGGCTCAAGCTTTGTGTACATACCTTAATGATAGTGCAGTTCACTCTGAGACACACATTAAAGAAAGCAGGTGTCACAGAAAGATGTGTCGAGATCAGACTCTTTTACTCTTTACTCTTTTCCTTGTTTCAGTCATTTGACTGTGGCCATGCTGGAGCACTGCCTTTAGGCAAGCAAATCGATCCCAGGGCTTATTCTTTGTAAGCCTAGTATTTATTCTATCGGTCTCTTTTGCCGAACCGATAAGTTACGGGGATGTAAACACACCACCATCAGTTGTCAAGCGATGTTAGGGGGACAAACACAAAAACACAAACGTATACACACACACACACACACACACCACACACACACACACACATACATACATATATATATATATATATACATATATTCAACAGGCTTCTTTCAGTTTCCGTCTACCAAATCCACTCACAAGGCTTTGGTTAGCCCGAGGCTATAGTAGAAGACACTTCCCCAAAGTGCCACGCAGTGGGACTGAACCAGGAACCACGTGTTTCGTAAGCAAGCTACTTACCACACAGCCACTCCTACGCCTATCATGTGAATGTTGAAACAATTAGAAAATGGAGACAAAATAATTTTAAAAAGTTTTGATTTACATATTTTTTGTATTTATTTATTGCAGAAAAATGACCAAGAAAAATATTATCTTAGACTTTCTGAAGCTCATAAAAATCAGCAAAACCTCATTCAACGATTACAGGAGAAAAGCAAGAAAATTTATGGTTTGGAAGATGTTTGTGTTAAACAAGAGAAAGTCATAGAATGTCTTCAGAATAAGATAGAAAACCAAATTACAGCATCAAAGCTTTGTACGTAGATTCTTATTGTTTTTAACTGACTTGCTTTTATTTCCTTGACAACCACCACCACCACCACTACCGACAACAGCATGAGCCAATGAAAGTGTGTATGTGGTTGCCTGACTTACTAGAAACAACAGCCAAATCTCTCTTGTACTGAAAACAAAAGAGATGCATTAGATAATATAATCTTAAATATGTTGAAATAAAGATAGAATGGTTATGGGGATGAAGAGAAACAACAACTAATGCATGCATCTGAGGAGAGCCTCATTGGGATCACACAATTTGTTAGAAATAACAGTCAAATCTTCCTCTTATCACATCCTGACATCTAACCCTTTAGTATTTAAACTGGCCATATCAGGTCCTAATATTTTACTTGCTTTATATACAAACTGGCCAGATCAGTCCTCTCACATTAACCCTACAATGTCATTTTAATAATAAACAATCACATCATTGAATTTGCAAAGCTATGAAATAGTGCATGATTAATTCAAAACATTGTGAATAAATAGACACCACATTTGACAGGGTAACCTGAATACGAAAAAGTAAAGAGAAAGACACATTAAATAATGGATGGTTATAGTGAGAATGCCTTTGATATACTGGTCTGTCTTATCATGGCTGATCCGTGGCTAAGCCACAATAAATACAGTCAATGTGATCCAGTTCAGTTGGCTGTGAAGTAATATAAAAAGAGGAAACAGAGTTCACAGGAGTAAAACAATTAACAATCCTTTTTGTAAGTTGGTAGCGGTAACCAACATAAATTTTTCCATGATTAATTCAACTCCACAATCTCTGTTAAATACTTACCTGTTGTCAAGGTAAGAATAATATTGGCAGGCCTACTTATTATCATCAAGGTTATCTCCAGCTCACTCCTGTGATTAATTACACTACAACATAATATATATGTCTTAGGTCATTTAGATTACTTCGATTTTTTAGCAGTCAATCAGTAAGAATTTTCATGGCAGTCACTATATATTTCTTTACTACCCACAAGGGGCTAAACACAGAGGGGACAAACAAGGACAGACAAACGGATTAAACCTTTCGTTACCAACCCGGCTGAAACTG
This sequence comes from Octopus sinensis, assembly GCF_006345805.1. Classification (NCBI taxonomy): domain Eukaryota; kingdom Metazoa; phylum Mollusca; class Cephalopoda; order Octopoda; family Octopodidae; genus Octopus; species Octopus sinensis. Next base: position 131,249,472 of record NC_043000.1, on the reverse strand, counting down.
GCTCTGGCTCTTTAGTATAAATGTCTTGTTTTCATAAGTTTTGAATTCAAATCTTCCACCAAATCTTAGTCACAATTTATGTTCCTAACACTAGTGTAATGGTAACGATGTTATTTTACTAAATTCTTTGTTATCATCATCATCATCATCATCATCGTTTAGCATCCGTTTTTCATGCTAGCATGGGTTGGACGGTTCAACTGGGGTCTGTGAAGCCAGAAGGCTTCATCAGGCCCAGTCAGATCTGGCAGAGTTTCTACAGCTGGATGCCCTTCCTAACGCCAACCACTCCGTGAGTGTAGTGGGTGCTTTTTACGTGCCACCCGCACGTAAATAATTGGAAGAAACACAGAGCATCTCAAAATAAATACAATAATGAAAGGGTTAAGTCGATTACATCGACTCCAGTGCATAACTGGTACTTAATTTATCGACCCTGAAAGGATGAAAGGCAAAGTCGACCTTGGCGGAATTTGAACCCAGAACATAACAACAGATGAAATACTGCTGCACATTTCGCCTGGAGTGCTAACGTTTCTGCCAGCTCGCCGCCTTTATGACAGTCACTATAGACCAGCTAGCTACATTACTCCTTACTAAGTGGAAGTAACAATATAGAAGTAGCACTGTTTCCATTATTTTTTTCTGCATGAATATTATTGTATTATGTAGTTTAGTAACAGATTTTTCTCTTATGACACATTATCTAAAAATCATGTTTATGTCTTGTTTCTTCCTCCCTCTATTTTTTTTTTCTTTGTCATTTCCCACTGACTTGGTATTGGAAAGTTCCCAAACCTCTTCTGTTTTACACTACATTTTCACACACATACCTGACATTCAAAAAAAGGCAAAAAAAAAAGAAAAACAAACAACAAAGTTAAAATACATTTTTGAAGTGCTTTCACACCAAGAAAACTCTTTTCCTAATTTTATTATGTACATATAGGAACAGAGAGAGAAAGGAGGGGGGAGGAGAAGAAGAAGAAGAAAGAGAGAGAGAAAGAGGCCACCTGGCGACCTTTACATGTCATTTTGAAATGACAGCAATTAATAAATAAAGTCACAGTTGCCCAGAGCAAAGCAAAAGCATTCAAAATTGGTTCTCAACTCTTTTAGTCGTTTACTTGTTTCAGTCATTTGACTGTGGCCATGCCGGAGTACTGCCTTTGGTCGAGCAAGTCTACTCCAGGACTTATTCTTTGTAAGCCTAGTACTTATTCCATCATTCTCTTTTGCCGAACCGTTAAGTTACAGGGATGTAAACACACCAGCATCGGTTGTCAAGGGATGTTAAACACAGACACACAAACATACACACACACAAACATACACACACACATACATATATATATATACATATATACAACAGGCTTCTTTCAGTTTCTGTCTACCAAATCCAGTCACAAGGCTTTGGTCAGCCTGAGGCTATAGTAGAAGACACTTGCCCAAGGGTCCATGCAGTGGGACTGAACCCGGAACCATGTGGTTGGTAAGCAAGCTACTTACCACACAGCTGATCCTTTTCATTACAACATTACTCTGGCGGACTCCCATAGCCATTCCATGCTTAAAACCTACTTTTTATAGATATTTCTTTCAAAATTTTTATTTTGCTTTTTACACATTAACTTATGTAGGTTGAACTATGTAAAACAGAAAGAAATTTTACTGTTTCTTGTAATAAGTACTTTTTCATGGACCCTTATTATACTACTGCAGTCTCCTATATAATATTTTGCTTGCTCGGACCCCACAAAATCTTACGTGGACTTCCAGGGGTTCATATGGACCTAGTTGAGAACCACTGATTTTTAGAAGACAAATAGGTTAGCAAGTTAATTGGCAGCTTCAAAATTCTTGTAGAAAATATGCAAAGGGAAAAAACACTCACTAAAATGAATAGAATTTTAAAGGATCAGACATTTGAGGACAAACTTAAGCAATTTGCTGTGCTTTGATTGCTTTACAGATGGAGTGGGAATATTGATGTATAGCTATGAAATAATATTAAAGTCAGCCTCATTTATCCTCATTATCATCTCTTGACATCCATATTGGTTGCTTTGTTGCTGCCAAGAGAGTTCTTTTAGGGATATCATGTTATAGGCATTTAATTTTCAGATTAAGATTCTGCATCAATAGAACAGAATAACCCTTGGACACCATTTGTATTTTCTCCATCATAGACAGAAAACATTCCTATTTCTGGCTGACATGCTACAACAATTAAGCTATCTATGCACAAAATAAGCTATTCTTTTATTCATTTACTTGTTTCAGTCATTTTAACTGCAGCCATGCTGGAGCACTGCCTTTGGTCGAATGATTTGCATGAAAATATACATTTCAGTGGACACTATCATATATAGTGAGCCAGAATTAATTTTAAATGGATTTGGATTATAACTATAAAGAGGGGCGTAACCAGTCCAATAATGCTTGCCTTTCCTTCATTGAACACTAAATTCTGCTTGCGAAGACCTGTTGAGGCAAGTGAAATTGAAATCAAAATCAAATCCGATGACTGGCATCCGTGCTAGTGGAGCTCTAAGAGTACCATATGAGTGAGATCGTTGCCAGAGCAACAAGCTGGCCTCCGTGCCGATGGCACATTAAAAACACCATTCAAGCGTGACCATTACCTGCATTGCCTTACTAGCACTTGTGCTGGTGGCACGTGAAAAAAACCTTCAAGCGAGGTCGTTGCCAGTGCCACTGGACTGACTCCTGTGCAGGTAGCACGTAAAATGCACCATTTGAGTGTGGCCATTGCCAGTACCGCCTGACTGGCCCTCGTGCCGGTGGCACATAAAAGCAGCCACTACACTCTCAGAGTGGTTGGCGTTAAGAAGGGCATCCAGTTGTAGAAACTCTGCCAAATCAGATTGGAGCATGATGCAGCCATCTGGTTCGCCAGACCTCAGTCAAATCGTCCAACCCATGCTAGCATGGAAAGCAGACATTAAACGATGATGATGATGATGATGAAAGAGAAGAAACTTCACAAGTGTTAATGAAAATTATTCTCACAGGAGCCAAGGGAGAGGACACTAAAATTTCAGTTAAAATATTTTAAAGTCAGGAGTAGTGTATCTAATTTTTGGTAGTTATAGTAACAACTCTAGAAATGTTTTGGTCTAATCAATCTTCCTCAGTGAAGCTTAGTTTGTAACATCCTTTGAATATTCAGAAAAAGTTAAATCAACATTTAACAACTTCGCTTATCAGACATAACAAGGAAATGGTATTTATAAGGTTAAGTTTAGGACCATTTTAAGTACAGAGCAAGACACCTGTGCTTATCGCTCTATCATACTTCAATCACTCAGCATTTAGAACAAAGCCACCAACCCCTCCCAGATAATCAGACCCGCTTCATCATGGGGTGGTATTTCCCATTCCTTTTATGTCTTACAAATTACATAGCAGCTTCACTAGTGCAGATGGTACATAAAAAAAAAACACCTAGTTTACACTGTAAGGTGGTTGGTGTTAGGAAGGGCTTCGAAGCCAAAGAAAATGCACCAAAGCTGACACTGGAGCTAGGCACAGCCCTGCAGCTCACTGAGTCTTGTTAAACAGTCTAACCCATGCTAACATGGAGAATGGATTATATACAATGATGATGATGATGATGATGATGATGAACTTTGTACTGAGTTACCCATACTTGCCAAAATCAGATTAAAATAACATTACTCATTAAGGTAATGTTTTTGTCTCCTTGCTACATAAGTATTATCAATTATACCCTCTTCTTCCCTACATTAAGCATTACTCAAACTTGACTGTTATTTTTCATGCAGATAGCATCAATAAGAAATTTTCTTCATTACTCATAGAAATTACTTAGGCTGAGGTGATAATATCTTTAGCTCAAATAAATATCATCAAAATATCATTTCTGCAATAAGGAATCAGAAATCAATATCATTGAGTGATATTACTGATTTCAAAAGTTGAAGAAATGAGAGTTTTTTGATGTTCTTAGGAAGTTCTGCAATAATTTGTATTTTTGGTGATAGTAGCAGTAGTAATTGTGGCAATGCTGATGGTATTAATAACTGAAAGTGGTGGTGGTCATGGTGAAATCTTTACAGAAATTAATGTTCTTTCAATTGCAGGCAACGAAAAACTGCGGCAGAGCAGTTCATTGAAGTTGAGAAATAAACAGTTAGCTGAAGAATGTGATAAACTCCGGGTAGGTAAAAGGTTTTGTGCACCATCCTGCTTTTCGTCTCCAAGAATGTAGTTAAGAAGTCTCCTTCACAATCACATGGTTCTAGGTTCAATACTACTGTGAGCCACTTTAGGAAAATGTCTTAAGAGTGAAATTCAAAAGAGGAAAACTATGCAAAAGCCCATAATTGTTTATATATGTATGTGTGTAAGTGTATTCAAGTATATGTGTGTGTGTAAAATTGATGCAGCAAGTTATACCCCTTTTTGCAAAAAATATAAAATTTAGCTGCCTTCGAGCGAGGTTGTTGCCAGTACCGCCTAACTGGCCTCCGTGCCGGTGGCACGTAAAAGCACCCACCACACTCTCGGAGTGGTTGGCGTTAGGAAGGGCATCCAGCTGCAGAAACTCTGCCAGATCAAGAATCAAGATTGGAGCCTGGTGCAGCCATCTGGTTCGCCAGCCCTCAGTCAAATCGTCCAACCCATGCTAGCATGGAAAGCGGACGTTAAATGATGATAATGATGATGATGATGATGATGATGATGATGATGATGAAACTGAAATAAAGACTGGACTTGATATGACTAAGTGGTTGTGCCCCAGCTTGGCCACTGGTCAATGACTGAAACCATAAAAAGAAACAAAGAATTACATCATGTCAAGTATAAATCATTCAGTTGACCGAGAGAAACTTTAGTATTTATTCTATTTTCAGGATGAACTGAATCAAGAATTGTTATCAAAGTCAGCCGATCAAGAGAAATTTGAATTGTATGACATCATCAAAGAAAATGAACTGAAGATTGCAGCCCTTGAAGAACAGGTTAATCCCTCTTTACTTTTACCTGAATACTTCTGGTCTTAGTTTCCTCACACTCACACCCACACCCTTACCAAGACAGCTAACTCTCTCACACTACTCCACTCTCAGTCTTCTTTTCTCTTTCCCTTGGCTGCAATTCCTTTCTTTACTTACCACCATCCCACACAGCATGATTTCTCACTTTTGTTTTCATTCGCCAAGATCTTGTTTTATTTTGTCACATATCTTAGTAATAATTGCAAAAATTGAGAGGACATGCTTTGATTTTATTGATTGACCTAATGTAAGGTATCAATAAGGTACCTAATGTAAGGTACCTTATATTGGGCACGTATCATATAGTATCTTAATATAGCAAAACCAATAGTATACCATCGATGAGAAGGCCATAATACAAGTAACTGAAGTGGCTGAAACTATTATGAACTATGTTATGCAATGGCTGAGAAAAATGAAAACTTTGCATGTTTTTGTGAAAATCTTTGCTGTAACTGACAGTCCTGGTAAACTGCTCCGGTGAAAATCCTCACACACTTTACAAACCTATAAATCATGCTGATAACAGGCAAACGTTCAAGTACACATTCCACCAACTCCTGTATCCTTACAACAGCCTAAATGATAAATAAAAAAAATATTCAGCAATTTGCACCCTCCTTTCCTTCATTTCTTTTCTAAGTGACTGTATGTCTATTTTACATTACGGAAGAAAGTCTCTCAATCTGATCTAGAATATATGCCACTAAGTGAAAAACCAATGCAAGATATTGACGAGATAGCTGATGATAGAGAGAAAGCCTTGCCTTGTGGATAGTTTTTCAGTGAACTTGATAAGTCAACTTTTAGTAGTTGGTATATTATAGTCCTTAGTAGATTTTTGTTTGCTATGTATCTGAAAGGTAATATGAAAAAGGTGACAATTTTGCAATGTCTGGAGGACTATTTGAAGCAATTATATTCCTCTAGGATATTACAGCAGTAACTCCTTATGGTGTACCAGTAGTAGTTAGCTGGAGGGAGAAAATGATATTCTTCCATGCACATACTGTTCATTGCTTATTAGACACTTTCTTATATCTAAGAAACTTAGCACTGAACTATGTGATACCTTGAGGCAGGGCCAAGATAGTTTAAAATGTTACAGGACAACAATGGAAATTATGATTCTGGAAAAAGCCTTATGGCAGTTGATTTCATTTTCATTTTACATGTTTGATTGCATGAGATTCATGTGTCTATTATGTACAAACCCCATTTTCAACCAATGAGGGTTGTGTGTTCAAGTGATAATCCCAGAAAATTCCTGTAGTGGTGGCTCTATAAGAAGCCAATTTTGGTGCAATATATCAGAGACAGTTCTGACTTTCCTTGACAAATTCTCTTTCCAAGCTATTTTCACAGATAAATACTCAAACCAGCACGATTCCCCTAATAGCTATTTTCACAGCTAATTACGAATCCGGAGATGAAGAAAAATCAATGCCATTTGTTTTGGCAGCAATCAGTTTAACCCATAAGATTTCAGCTTCTATAAATATGACATTCTTATAATTTGATATCATCTGTTTTTCAAGAAGCCCTGTACAATTGTAATAATAAATATGTATATAAATTGCCATCAAGTCTTGTCATAACTACTTGATACAATCTTTTTCCCAAAATTTCAATTTTTTTACATTCTTCCTCCCATTTCTGTACCCTTTCCATTTCCCATGCAGTATAGGACTTCAAGGGATGACTATTCCAAAACTCCACCAAAAAGAATTGGAGAATCTGAGGGAAGAAAATCTCAGTTTATTCATATAGAAACATACACGGTTTCACCATTTGATGATTGCAACTAATGATAAATTATAATGATATCATTATGTTTTAGTAAACAATATGGATTAGGCAATAAAAAACTAATTATATATAATTATATATTAGTGAATTGTATTTGATTGTATTATTTTCATTTCTTATATGAATGTCTGCTTTCGACTTAAACATTCAAATTATCCCTTAATGGTTAGGGGACAAACAATCCCCTGAGTTGACTGAATAGCTTTGAAGATCCCTGTTGCAAAGCATGGTTATGATCGAGGATTATCTTATCAAATTAGGGTTAAAAGGTTTGGTAATTTATAGCATTTTTCAGCATTTATATTCAGATTACCAATAATCTTTTTTTATTTTATGACATATAATTTCATAATTTATTTGTCGATTTTGTTCTGAAGCATAACTTTGAATTTATAAAAAGAATTAAGGATAAAATCGCTATTACCAAGAGTGAAACTTGAAACCATATATATTTCTTTACTACCCACAAGGGGCTAAACACAGAGGGGACAAACAAGGACAGACAAAGGGATTAAGTCGACTACATCGACCCCAGTGCGTAACTGGTACTTAATTTATCGACCCCAAAAGGATGAAAGGCAAAGTCGACCTCGGCAGAATTTGAACTTGGAACGTAACGACAGACGAATTTCGCCCGGCGTGCTAACGTTTCTACCAGCTCACCGCCTTTTGAAACCATATATGATTAGTCGAATTCCTTCTTCTTGTTTATCTGAAGAAATTTCATGCTAATCTTAGATTTTCTGTCTTTGTTTTATCAGTTAATTAGCAACAATGAAGAATGGAAAAAAGAAAAGGCTGATCTCATGGTTGAACTCAATGAAGCAAAACATGGCTTTGTACGCGGTGTGGAGATGACTCTACCTTTGGTTATGGAGTCTGTAAGTATAAAATGGCAGAGTGGGTGATGCATGGAAAGTGATATATATTTCTTTACTACCCACAAGGGGCTAAACACAGAGGGGACAAACAAGGACAGACAAACGGATTAAGTCGATTACATCGATCCCAGTGCGTAACTGGTACTTAATTTATCGACCCCGAAAGGATGAAAGGCAAAGTCGACCTCGGCAGAATTTGAACTCAGAACGTAGCGGCAGACGAAATACGGCTACGCATTTCGCCCGGCGTGCTAACGTTTCTGCCAGCTCGCCAAAGTGATATAGGACATTAGAGTGATGTGAAAGAGGAAAAGACATCATTGACAAAGCAGGCGCTTCAAGTGTAATTTCTTTTGTTCGGACGTGGGCGATTAAGAAGTCATCAGGCAGTCTATTTACTGGCTAAGTGGGTAGGGTGTTTCTAGGTCAAACAGCAAATTCCAATCAACTCTTGGTGAGTTCCTTTTCGGAGTCATAAAAATATCGAAGACCATTGTTGATACTTACGTCAGTGGTCTAAGAGTTAACGAGAAAAATACTATGAATCAATATAAATACTATAATATGCAAAACACCCAAATACATAACATTTTTTTCTTTTCTTACCTATGCACAAAAGTCTCAGATTTACAATAGTTAAAAAATGCAAATTATATATTAGATACACGTTTTCTTACAATTCAAAGGTCGCTTGTTAATCATCCAACTCTTTTGCTGTTATCAAAGACAAAATCAGTTCATTTAATATTCTACTTATTACTTCACATTTTAGTGAATACTAGCAGTATCGCCCGGCGTTGCTCGGGTTTGTAAGCATTTTTAGAGAGTTATAGCCAAAAAATAGCAAAAAAATGCATTAAAAATGGGAAAAAATGATGGTAAATATATAATAGCGAAAAAATGCATTAAAATGGAAAAAAATAATGGTAAATTATTTTTAAAATCGTAGACTCATCGTAGACGCGCGCTAATACCCAGAAGGGCTCGATATGAATCACGACTATCAGATACCCGGTTTTGGTTAAACTGCACCGCAAAATGTGGGAGTAGTTAGGAATCTAAATCGTAGGAGACAGACACGCAACTTCACTTTTATATATAAAGATTACGCTTATATTTTCTACCTTAGAAAAGCTTGAACTGAAGAACTCTACACATCTGACTCAGCAACATAAAATATTGATACTGGTGCATTTATTCTCTATTTGAGTGCTTTGTATCGTACCAGAGGACTTGTGTGTCTAGGATTACATTATTCAATTATGTCCTTTCTGTTTTTCAGAATAGGCGTAGGAGTGGCTGTGTATTAAGTAGCTTGCTTACGAACCACAGGGTTCTGGGTTCAGTCCCACTGCGTGGCACCTTGGGCAAGTGTCTTCTACTAATAGCCTCGGGCTGACCAAAGCCTTGTGAGTGGATTTGGTAGACGGAAACTGAAAGAAGCCCATCGTATATATGTATATATATGTGTATGTGTGTGTGTTTGTGTGTGTCTACCCAACATCGCTTGACAACCGATGCTGGTGTGTTTACATGCCCGTAACTTAGCGGTTCGGCAAAAGAGACCGACAGAATAAGTACTAGGCTTACAAAGAATAAGTCCTTCGATCTGCTTGACTAAAGGCGGTGCTCCAGCATGGCCACAGTCAAATGACTGAAACAAGTAAAAGAGTAAAGAGAGAGAGAGAGAGAGAGAGAGGAGAGAGAGAGAGAGTACGTTGTGATGTCAAATGACTGCGTAAAGTTTTCCTTATTAGCATGACATTAGAAGGGACATGACTTGTTTTAAATCGCTGTTTCACAAGTAATGTACATACAGACATATATATGCACACATTTTGTTTGTTCCTTCTCGAGCCACGCCTGGCTCATAGGTCCGGTTTCCCGGTTTCCTTGACATGTAGGTTCCTCACCTGGACGGGACTCCGGTCCATCTCAGGTGAGCTTCAAGATGCAGGAGGAAAGAGTGAGAGAAAGTTGTGGCTAAAGAGTCAGCAGAAGTTCGCCATTACTTTCTGCCGGAGCCACGTGGAGCTTAGGTGTTTCACTCATAAACACACACATCGCCTGGTCTGAGATTCGAACCCGTGATTCCTCGACCGCGAGTCTGCTGCTCTAACCACTAGGCCATGTGCCTCCACATGTGAATTTGTTTGTGTTAACTACATCCCAAAGATGGGGGCCTTGTATCTTTGTTGGAAACTGGCTCCATCCTCTGTGGAAGATATATGATTATTAAAAAATAGAAGAGAGATACATACAGACAGACAGAGTTAAACAAATGCTTCACAATACAGCTCTGTATTGTTATATTTATGTACAAGTGAATACCTACGGAAAATCCAATACGTAAAAAACCCACTGGTGGTAAATCTTTAGTTTTATGTGGAGAAACATCAAAGGCTCTCATTTATTTCGTTGGAACAGATATGTCGCTTAGGTTGATGTGGGAGATGAAATTATACTGACATGTTTTGAGGTTGGAGTGTGACATAAACCACCACTACAAAAAGATACATTTAGATGACCAAACAAACACATAGTCTCACACATATATTCATTATAGTTAGGATAATAACTGAAGTGACAAAAAAATTAGGACGTACAATGCCTGGAAAAAAGTTAACCTTCCCCGAAAATTGTGCAACATTCACTCAGCACCGCAACTCTTGTAAGACTACCCTCTCACCTGTGAAAGATGCTTCCTTACCTTGGAATATCCAATGACTTTACAGAATTATCTTTTCCCTAAAATTGGACGTACTCTAGGCCAGAGAATGATGGCTGAGAGAAGATCCTTTCCTTTAGTATTCAAGGTGGTCTTTGAATTAGGAGATTCCTTAATTGGCCCCAGGTGGCTGTCCCTTCTATTCAGGACATTTTTTCGAACTTATTTTATTGCTATTTCCCGTGTGCACAATTTCATATTAACACACCTGTTTGTACCTCGTCTCTTCTACTGTTCTTTGTGTCACCACACCCAAAATGTTTAGTAGTAATACGGGAAGACACAATAATCAATTAAATCGACATCAGAAAAATAAAAATCAAAGATGACCTCGACAAGATTTGAATTCTGAGTACAAAAGGCAGTAGCTAAAAACTGGCAAGTTGTTCTAACATTTCTACCAACTTACCACGCTATATAGGAACAATAAAAGCGTTACATGTTGCCTGTAATCAGATTTACACTAATTCGTGTCACGTATTTCATGCCATCATTGTAACAACACCTATTTATAGAACTTATACACCCTAGCTAACTATAAAATGCTTGCGAGGAATAATGCTTCATTGTGTTTTCCTTATTAAGCAAATCCGAAATACCGTGAATCCTGCGTACGTATTGACAATTGTAATGGTTTTGCTTCTAAATGTATCGAGCTTTCACACCCACAGAAAGAAATGCCTGACACATTAAATGCAAACGATAACACACTAAAATACTTGTTGTGCTTAGATTCGACGTAATGTCGCCCTTTCATTTTTTATGGCTTTTATTTGGACTTAGGTGTGGATGTCAGCATTACTCATTTTCTCTTTTTCTTTATACCCGTGAACTTTAAATCACGGTATATCATTGAACTTCATTATTTTGCTCATTATAACTATAAATTTCGTGCTAGACATATATCTAGTGGGCAATAAAAAAGTGAAGGATAGATTTTATTGTCAGCGCTGGCATGGCTGTGTGGTAAGAAGCTGGCAGAAACGTTAGCACGCCGGGCGAAATGCTTAGCAGTATTTCGGCTGCCATTACGTTCTGAGTTCAAATTCTGCCGAGGTCGACTTTGCCTTTCAACCTTTTGGGGCCGATAAATTAAGTACCAGTTATGCACTGGAGTCGATGTAATCGACCTAATCCCTTTGTCTGTCCTTGTTTGTCCCCTCTGTGTTTAGCCCCTTGTGGGCAATAAAGAAATAAGAAGCTTGCTTCCCAATCACATGGTTCCGAGTTCAATCTGAACGACAAGAATGTGAGATTCGACCAGTATACACCATGCTCACTGACATAAGAAACCCCCGATGCTTTGTACTATAATTTATTGAGCGTTTAAAAAAAAAAGCTCTCCATAGGAGTAAACACCTACAAAGAGAGGGACCATAAGGAAGATATGTGCGGTTACTCTTCATTAGCATCTGGAATCAGCCAAAGCGCAGCGATGGTGGTTAAGTTATTATTTGCAATACCATCGATCAATGATGAAAAAGATCAACCAACATCTATTGTCTTTCCTTAGGGGAGATTGCTCAATCTATCTGTGTTCGATAGTTTATTTATTCGGTTCAACCAATCAGTTTAAATATTGAAGATTGCATATGGCATTCAATACTTACCCTGTTATCCATGTATAGCTTGGAGCTTTGATCGTCAAACCAAACAATAGCAATGCCTTTACGATATGAGGTTATTGACCTACCCTAACCAGTGACGTAGGTAGATAGTGCGCTGCCCGTGGATGCCCTTGAATCTCCCTGTGGAATCTCAAGTCTATACATGCTTATACAGTGGACCTAAAAGTTCCGCACCAAAAAAGCGCTGTCCGGGGTGGATTGCACCTTCCCCACCCTAGCTGGCCGTTCAAGAATTTGGACCTGGAGATCTCCATTTCCAGCGACTTCGAGGGCCACCTCCCAGTGGTGTCGGGCGTCAACGAAGAGCCCTCGACTACAACAAGACGACCAAATGTTTTTTCCCAAGGTCTGGGGTCTTCCGCCCTTAAGCCCTAGATCATCACCTAATCACCCTTACCCGTCTTGTTGCTTAACAACAACAACAACAACAACAACATCCTAGCTGCGTTACAGACACTAACATTGTCAGAGCCAGTGACCTTGTTAGTTTGAAGCGGCAAGTGGTACCTTTGAAGTTTGTGTGCATGTATGCAAAATGATATGGTCTTTGGAGCTGTTGAAAGTGATGGAAAATTGATGTCTCCCAATTTTATTGAAGTGGGTCTTAAAATCAACACAACAGAGTGTCTCAAAATCTTAAAATAAGCTTTGTTGCCTTGGATTAGGAATCATTATGATACAAGTCGAGTCATGTTCGTACAGGACTCCGTGGCCGCCCATTCTTCGAAAAGAGTGCAAGAATTTTTGAAGAAGGAATTGCCCATGCTTGCCCCAAAATATATCTGACTTTCTCGCTCTCCGGATTTGAATTTCTGTAATTTTTGCCTAAGCGGCACAGTTGAAGCAATGTCTAATGCAAATTCTCACAACAGTGTGTCTTCACTAAAGGTTTCGATCAAGCGAACATTCAGTAAAATGAAAAAGGAAGAAATAGTTAAGGCATGCGCATCATTTCGGAAATGGATTGAACTGGTAAAGAAAGCAAATGGCAGTCAAATTGAACTGAAATAAATGCTACACACCTCACAATAAATTGGCATAAACATAAAATTTGCAGTGTTTGCTTTTCTCAAGTTATACCAATAATGATAAAGATATTTAAATGGTCATAATTTACCTGTCACACCCTATATATATCATCATCATTATCATCATCATCGTTTAACATCTGCTTTCCATACTAGCATGGGTTGGATGATTTGACTGAGGACTAGCGAACCAGATGGCTGCTCCAGGCTCCAATCTTGATTTGCAGAGTTTCTACAGCTGAATGCCCTACCTAACGTCAACCACTACGAGAGTATAGTGGATGCTTTTACATGCCACCAACACGAGGGCCAGTCAGGCGGTACTGGCAACGGCCACGCTCAAATGGTGTTTTTTACGTGCCACCTGCACAGGAGCCCGTCCAGCGGCACTGGCAACGACCTCGCTCGAATGTTTTTTCACGTGTCACCAGCACAAGTGCCAGTAAGGCGATACTGGTAACAATCACGCTTGAATGGTGCTTTTTACATGCCACCGGCACGGAAGCCAGTTAGCTGCTCTGGCAACGATCACGATATAAGCTCCATCTATCTTATAAAAATATCCTAGATAGGAGTGGTTGCTTCCCAATCACATGGCTCCGAGTTCAGTCCCACTGCATGGCACATTAGGCAAGTGTCTTTTACTATAGCCTTGGGCTGACCAAAGCCTTGTGAGTAGATATGGTAGATGGAAACATGAAAGAAGCCCGTCGTATACATATATGTGTGTGTGTCCACCATCACTTGACAGTCGATGTTGGTGTGTTTACGTCCCTGTAATTTAACCGTTTCGGCAAAGAAGAACGATAGAATAAGTACTTGGCTTACGAAGAATAAGTCCTAAGGTCGATTTGTTCGACTAAAGGTGGTGCTCCTGCATGGTCGCAGTCAAATGACTGAAACAAATAAAAGAATAAAAGAATATAGGCACAGAAGTGGCTATGTGGCAAGAAGCTTGCTTCCCAACCACATGGTTTCGGCGACAGTTCCACAGTGTGGCACCTTAGACAAGTGTATTCTACTATATCCTCGGGCCGACCAAAGCCTTGAAAATGGATTTGGTAGACAGAAACTGAAAGAAGCCCATATATATATATATATATATATATATATATATATATATATATATATATATATATATATTATATATATATATAATATATATATATATATATGTATATATGTATATATATATGTATGTATGTATGTATGTATGTATGTATGTATGTATGTATGTATGTATTTGTGTGTCTGTTTGTCCCCCAACATCCCTTGACAACCGATGCTGGTGTGTTTACGTCCCCGTAACTTAACTGTTTGGCAAAATAGACTGTTAGAATAAGTACTAGGCTTACAAAGAATAAGTCATCGGGTAGATTTGTTTGACTAAATGTGGTACTCCAGCATGGCCGCAGTCAAATGACTGCAATAAAAGAAAATATATACACTCGACGGGCTTTTTTCACTTTCCGTGAAACAAATCCACTCACAAGGCTTTAGTCAGACCGGGGCTATAGTAAAAGACATCTCTGCCTAAGGTGCCACACAGTGGAACTGAACCCGAAACCATGTAGCTGAAAAGCAACATCCTTACCACACAGCTACTCTTGCGCCAACACATACACACAGATTTTGAACATAAACGTAGAAGGAAAAAAAAAACGTCTAGAGGGCGTTGTTTCTCCTTGTATGTTCAAATAGAGATTACTGAAATAATAGGATTTTTATAGTCTGTCCTTTGCTTGTCTGATAGGTAATTCTGTTGGATTTTATATGATTTCCATTTCTCTGTTATTGAAAAAAATTCAGTCACGATAACAGGCTAGAGTAAAGTTTCTCTCATTCTCTCTCTCTCTCTTCCTATTTTTCTCTCTTTCTCTCTATATATATGAGTGTGTAGATAGATAGATAGATAAATAGATAGATAGATAGATAGATAGATAGATAGATAGATAGATAGATAGATAGATAGATAGATAGATAGATAGATAGATAGATACATACATACATACATACATAGATGCATGCACGTATGTATGTATGCATGTATATATATCATGTGCTTCGTGTGTGTATATAGGCGAAGTATATATAGACAAGAAAGTTTGTATATAAACTTCTTTCCAAGTAATAATAACTAACAAAATAACAGAAGACATGTCAGCTTGAAAACTCGAAAACAATTGACGAGTCTACCACCAGAAATAGAGACATGTTGGGAACAAAGGCTAAGAGCTGTATAGAACGTATATGTTGAACAACTGAGAACGACATTGTCAAAGCCGAGCGATACAAAGAACTGGACAAAGCGGTAAAAATGCAAAAGAACTAAAGCGTATAAGACAAAACAGAACTTCTAGAACATAAATAATAGTCTAACCTTTTTAAGTTTGTCTGTGAAACGGAAGGAAAGGACAGAAAAAAGGCGTTCAGTGCAATCATGAATAAAAGCGGTAACATAAATACAGCTGAGGTATTTCAATAATGCAATGATTATTTCGAACAAGATCTTAACATTAAATTCCCAAACAACTTAGAAATAATATCAGAAAGTGGATTCTCAAGCAAAAGTAGGAAAAGAAGAAATAAAAAAAGCTATAAAATAATGAAAATCCGTAAAGCCCCTACTATGAAACATTATCCGTGTTGCAGTACTCAGAGTAGAAGATTATCATTAATATATTGTACATAACATTTAACATTGAAAATAAGTCTGTGAGCGGGCAGAAAGATTAGCACAACGGGTGAAATGCTTAGCGGTATTTCGTCTGCCGCTACGTTCTGAGTTCAAATTCCGCCGAGGTCGATTTTGCCTTGCATCCTTTCGGGGTCGATTAAATAAGTACCAGTTACGCACTGGGGTCGATATAATCGACTTAATCCGTTTGTCTTTCCTTGTTTGTCCTCTCTGTGTTTAGCCCCTTGTGGGTAATAAAGAAATAGAAATAGGTATTTCGTCTGCCGCAACGTTCTGAGTTCAAATTCTGCCGAGGTCGACTTTGCCTTTCATCCTTTCGGGGTCGATTAAATAAGTACCAGTTACGCACTGGGGTCGATATAATCGACTTAATCCGTTTGTCTGTCCTTGTTTGTCCTCTCTGTGTTTAGCCCCTTGTGGGTAGTAAAGAAATAGGTATTTCGTCTGCCGTTACGTTCTGAGTTCAAATTCCACTGAAGGACATCCAGCTGTAGAAACACTGCTAGATCAGACTGGAGCCTGGTGCAGTCTCCTGGCTTCCCAGACCCCGGTCGAACAGTCCAACCCATGCTAGCATGGAAAACGGACGTTAAACGATGATGATGATGATGATGATGATGATGACAAAGGACATCATGACAAGATGTAGAAATAATTCGTCAGATAATTCACTCTATTAGACTTATTGGATCTTTTCTTTTTGAAAGCCAGATTTTTCAGATTTTTCTAGTTAACTAAATAATTTGAAACTTCGTATACTGGTAGAATGAGTCAAAAGAAAACAATAATTTCAACTAGTTTTTTTGACAAAAATGTATTTTATAAGTTTAAACGTAGTTTAAATCTGCGAATTTTAACCAATCGTATTCTCTGTATTGAGTTGAAATTATTTGCTCCGTCTGGCTTTCAAAAGGAAAAGATCCGAGTTATTAAGAAAGAAGTGAATGAACTGGCCCAAAAATTACGTAACACGAGCTAGCCAACAATAATGTAATGCTAAGACTTCTCACTTCACACATCACGGGAAAAACCGTCAAGATTGTGAACTTCTCATATTCGTGACGATACAGCGTTACCACTCTCAAAAGCGAAGAACAAAGCATCCCATTGAAGTGGATGGTTATAATCCAGGGCAAGAAAAGGTGGGGCTTCAAAGACGACTGGGTAAATAAACTGTGATTAAAATCAAGAATAGGCGCAAGAGTGGCTGTGTGGTAAGTAGCTTGCTAACCAACCACATGGTTCCAGGTTCAGTCCCACTGCGTGGCATCTTGGGCAAGTGTCTTCTGCTATAGCCTCTGGCCGACCAAAGCCTTGTGAGTGGATTTGGTAGACGGAAACTGAAAGAAGCCTGTCGTATATATGTATATATATATATATGTGTGTGTGTGTATGTTTGTGTGTCTGTGTTTGTCCCCTTAGCATTGCTTGACAACCGATGCTGGTGTGTTTATGTCCCCGTTACATAGGGGTTCGGCAAAAGAGACCGATAGAATAAGTACTGGGCTTACAAAGAATAAGTCCCGGGGTCGATTTGATCGACTAAAGGCGGTGCTCCAGCATGGCCGCAGTCAAATGACTGAAACAAGTAAAAGAGTAAAGAGTAAAGAGTAAATATGAAGAAATTACATCGTGGAAGAGCCATTTTAAACAACTAAAAGCACAAAAGTCGTTATGTTTATTTTTAATTTACTTCACGGGGTGTCCCCGAAATATATGCGAGGAGAATAAAACAATTTTTTGTGTTTTTAGATGGCTCTTTCTACAAATGTTATTGATTCTATTTTAACTCACAGCTTCAATGGGCTCAGATTAAGTCACTTGCCAATCAAATGCAATGCCGAAAGGAGAGCACGCGCGCGTGATACGCATACATACATACATACATACATACATACATACATACATACATACATACATACATACATACATTCATACATACATACATGCATGCATACATACATACATTCATACATACATACATACATACATACATACATACATACATACATGCATGCATACATACATACATACATACATACATACATACAGGCATACATACATACATGCATGCATACATACATACATTCATACATACATACATACATACATACATACATACATACATACATACATGCATGCATACATACATACATACATACATACATACATACATACATACATACATACATGCATGCATGCATGCATGCATACATACATACATACATACATACATACATACATACATACATACATACATGCATGCATACATACATACATGCATGCATACATACATGCATGCATACATACATACATACATACATACATACATACATACATACATACATACATACATACATACATACATACATACATGCATGCATACATACATATGTACAAGATACATTCCAGAAGTTTTGATACTTTTTTAGGAGAAGCAGTTATAACTGTCTTAGGTTATTGTAATTTTAATATATTATTACTGTACATATATTATTACTAGGCGTAGGAGTGGCTGTGTGGTAAGAAGCTTGCTTACCAACCACATGGTTCCGGGTTCAGTCCCACTGCGTGGCAGCTTGGGCAAGTGTCTTCTACTATAGCCTCGGGCTGACCAAATCCTTTAAGTGGATTTGGTAGACGGAGACTGAAAGAAGCCCATCGTATATATATATGTACATGTGTGTATATGTTTGTGTGTCTGTGTTTGTCCCCCAACAACCGATGCTGGTGTGTTTGTGTCCCCGTAGCTTAGTACTAGGTTTACAAAGAATAAGTCCTGGGGTCGGATATCATTATGGTTTCGACATCTGGGCAGTACCATCCAATCTGGTGGTGTCAACAGCACTAAAATAAGTGTTGTTTGGGAACAAACAAATCAAAGAAACCGCAACTTTCAAACACTTTCAAACAGTGACAACTCTATTAACTCTTCCGGAGTGTAATATAAAATCAAAGCTAAATAACCACATTATTTAAAGGCAGGATTAAACTCTAACCTTACTAAAACTACAACAAGAGACATTTAAACCAATGTACATTGTATCGGTATCAATATATCTATACATACACAAAAAATGGAACAAGAACGTAACAGACGACGATAATACATCCGGACAGATAGACGATACGAAGACGGACAGGACAAAACAAGGACGGGCTATTTGTGGCCTTCTCTCCTCAGTCAAATTCCTTACAACTTTGATATATATATATATATATATATATATATATATATATATATATTATATATATATATATGTGCGTTTATGTGTGCGTGTATGTATGTATGCATATGTGTGTGTGTCCATATATATATGTATACATACAGTCATCTCGACATGTTAGACTGTTGAACTCTGCACAGTTTCTCTCTCTCCGTTTTTTTCATTTTCTAGCCATTTTTTTTTTTTATCTTAATCCTTTCTGTCGAAGAGCGTAGGCTTGAAACGTAAAAGCTTTTACGTTTCAAGCCTACGCTCTTCGACAGAAAGGATTAAGATAAAAAAAAAAAATGGCGAGAAAATGAAAAAAACGGAGAGAGAGAAACTGTGCAGAGTTCAACAGTCTAACATGTCGAGATGACTGTATGTATACATATATATATGGACACACACACATATGCATACATACATACACGCACACATAAACGCACATATATATATATATACATATATATGTGTAGGAGGGGGAGAGAGGGACAGACGGACAGACAAACAGATAGACAGATAAACGGACAGGGACGATGTGAGAGACGGAAAGTGTTACACTGTTTAATTATGAACAGTTATTCATTGAAATCCAATTGTTTTAACAAGTAAATATTTGACTTCGTTTCAGATACACAAAGATCAGCGATCAACAAACATTGTTGAACCCAGAGGTTGTTCCAGAACAGCAGCTCACAGACAGCAGCGAGTTGGCTCCAATCGATAATAAAGAAAAGGACGGAGATTATGACCACACACATACATGCGATCACGCACGCACACACACACACACACACACACACACACACACACACACACACACACTCACGAAAGAATAAATTTCTGTAAATCTATGAGTACAGCATTTGTTTCTTTTTTCTATAATCGTATATTATTATATGTTCAATATGTCCATATATCAGAAATGTATATATATAAAGTAAATAGAAAATGGAGAAATATTGCTCAACAACAATTGACTTACATCAATCATTATTTTTTAATTCAATACAAATAGACTGCATCCCATCTAACAGCTGTTTCTGCTTCCAGTGTTATATGATATTGCCAATGATATTCTAAAATTAATGTTCATCAATAATGTTTAAAACTACTTGGTTAATAGAAGAGTAATAACTATCAATATCAATTTGTATTTAATACCATTATACCAATTTATTACTTCGTTGGTACCAGACCAAATTTTTTTTAACGACCGGTATATACGTATCTAAAATAGCCTTACTTAGTCTACCCAAGTCAAATTTCCCTGGGCAAATCGATCTTACTTTAGGGTTGCCATAAAAATTGTATTTGTGGTCCTTTAAATAAATCTAGGTCTTTTAGGAACGAAAAGTTCGGTTCTGTCATCCGATTTGTAATTCTTCATTATCTTTCTGGATATTAAGTTGGTAGTTCGTAATACAATTTTTTGGGTTATTTTATAACTTTTAGTAATTTCCTTTTTTAATAGTTCATGATAGTAATTTATTTCCAGTTTATACAAATTACTAGTCTTGTCCGAATGTACGGTTATCCCATTTTTACTTTTAAGGTCCGATACCATAGATTTAAGCTTCCTCGTGTGCTCATTTCCTTTGTGGGGATATTTCTTAATTCAACATTTTTAATAACTTTCCACAATTCGTCCTCAAAACATGCAAGATGACTATTTGATGGTGGGTATCTTTTAGTCCTAACAATTTCTAATAGTTGACCAGTCTATTAGGCGCAGGAGTAGCTGTGTGGTAAGTAGCTTACTTACCAACCACATGGTTCCGGGTTCAATCCCATTGCGTGGCACTTTGGGCAAGTGTCTTCTACTATAGCTCCGGGCCGACCAAAGCCTTGTGAGTGGATTTGGTAGACGGAAACTGAAAGAAGCCCGTCTTATATATATGTGTATATATATATATATATGTGTGTGTGTGTGTGTGTGTGTGTGTGTGTGTGTGTGTTTGTCCCCCAACATCGCTTGACAACCGATGGCAGTGTGTTTACGTCCCCGTAACTTAGCGGGTCGGCAAAAGAGACCGATAGAATAAGTACTAGGCTTCCAAAGAATAAGTCCTGAGGTCGATTGCCTTGACTAAAGGCTGTGCTCCAGCATGGCCGCAGTCAAATGACTGAAACAAGTAAAAAAGAATAAATGAGTCTCTTTGGTTTTGTTATCTATGGGTTTTTCTTGTCAAAGTAAAATGCTTCTCATCTGAGTCTATGGATAAATTCAGCTGTTTTATGTATTAGATCCATAATGTACTCCTTTTTAGGTGGAATTGAAATGTCCTTCATAGAAATGTCACCCTCAAGTTTCTCCATTTTACTGGTGGAGTCTTATATTAATCTACTTCTGTAGTTTAAATTTAATTAAATCATAGATATAAAATCCTCTTAAAGGGATGTCAGCATCCAAGTTCCCCAGTATTATCCAGTTTATAAGTAAAAAACCATAGATGTTTGCTTCGCTTTGATGGATAAGCAAATTTACTTATACATATACTTAAGTAAGGGCTTTTTAAATACATTGGATGCAAAAACACACATATATGAGGCTACCAAGTATCTGCTAACATATTGGAATGTAGCACCTTTCTATCAAATTCTTCCCCTGGCGAACTGTCCAATTAGCTATATTCAATAGGAAACTATCCTCTGTGTGAAAAGTCTGACTGCATCCGAAAAAATATATATTATGAAACAAAAATAAACCCAAAATTTATTACACGAATCTGTTACCACCACGACAATCAACTATTTGACGCCGAACACGAGTTTGATGTTGAATACATACACGAATTTTCCGCTCAGATAGCTCTTCCCAAGACTGCAAGACGGCTTTGTGCAATTCATGCCTCGTTGTAGGGTTTTTCAGTTCAACTTTATCGGCCAAAACTAAAGTTAATAATGATTCTGCTAATTCCACGTGTAAACCTGTGTTGAATAGAACTGACTGAATAAATCTTAATTAACTATGTTGTCAATTGTATGCACCTGACATATATATGCTAACGTGTATGCAGCCAGACTTTTCACACAATTTAATTGAATCTATTTTAGTTTCTCAAATTGAATTAATTGGGCATGGAAACAGCTATAGGTGCTAAGAGTTTGTTTTTGTTTGGAATTAAATATGTTATCATAAATTGATGTCTATATCTCAATTTCTCCGTTTTCATTTTCTCTCTCTGTCACACACACACACACACACACACACACACACACACACACACACACACACACATACACACACACACACACACACACACAATAAAATAATAAATCAACAAGGTTGGTTAGCTGCGTGCAAGATCGGGTTTCAAGCTTAAAATTAAAATATTTTACTTACTGCTCTCAGATCTTAACACACTACATGTGGGTATATAAAAGAAAGGTGTGAATTCTACTTGGCAGTATATTTTTACGAGTCTGGATGGATATTGGTCATGCGATGTCGCCGATCGCATGCATATTTTGAGATACTTGTAAACTTATGCTTTGGAATACTGTCGCTGATGAGAGCAGTAAGTAAAATATTTTTATTTTAAGCTTGAGACATGATCTTGTACGCAGTTAACCAGCCTTGTTGATTATTTTTTATTTTGCTCACCTACAATATAGTGTGTTATTCTTGGAGATTTTAAGGTGGTAGTAGGGGCTTTAGCGTCCATTTCTTGCAGTGCGTGGTGAGGCATAAAGCCGATCCCTTGTTATAATTATGTATGTAATTATACATACATACATACATCCATACATACATACACACACACACACACACACACACACACACCACACACACACACACATATATATAGGGAGAGTTTATGAAAAAAACAAAAGACGAAGACAGGTGCTGTACAAAACAAACAGATGTATTAGTATAACGCTCAGGAATAGAAAAAGTCTTTTACGTTTCGGGCCTACGCTCTTCTACAGAAAGGGGACACAGAAAAAAACAAAAGGAGAGAAGCAATATATATACATAAAACAATATATATATATATATATATATATATATATATATATATATATATATTATATATATATATATGTATGTATGTATGTATATATATATATATATATATATATATATATATATATATATATATATATATATATATATATATAACAATATATATATATACATATATACATACATATAGGAAAAAGGAAAATTGAGATTTTGAAGTTGATAAGAGTTTATTATCTAAGGGTATATTTTTTCCCTCTGAAAAGGTTATGCTCAGAAATATGAATTTAATATTTGATAAATTTCACTGTATATAATTGAAACAGCTGTAAGGCATAATGATCGATTTGTTGCTGATAGTAAACTCTTACTAACTTCAAAGTCTGCATTTTCTACTTTTTCCTTTGTATGAATATAAACTACTGTTTATATGCAAACCTATTATTTTAATGAAATCAATTCCCCACGAAATATTAGATATTGAACTAGTATTTCCTTGGATGGCACCAGTCCTTCATGAGGCAAACATAACCTCTAACTGATTTGTATTGTGTGTATCGTTGGCGATTTTCTTTCTCCGTCTTCCCTTTTTGGACTTTTTCTATATTTCTGATGAAGAGCTGTGCTCGAAATGTGAAATCCTCTTTCTTTTCCTGAGTGGCCAATAACACTTGCGTTGTTGCTTTTTCTTGCTTGTTCATGTTTGGATTGACCACACACACACACACACACACACACACACACTTTATTAATAAAGCTGCAAAGACATCACAGAAACTGTTACTCAGAGTTTCACATTCCCATTCATCGGACAGATTTTGTCTAGTTTTTGTGATGTCTTTGCAGCTTTACTAATAAAGCATATTACTCTACCTCCGGTATTTGAGTACTATTTTCTCCACCTTATTTCACATTTATGTGCTTACTATGGTACACACACACACACATATACATTATAATGATGATGATGATGATACACAAATACACACATACACACACAGTGTAGCCAGGATAATGGACTGTAACTGTTATTCTGATAACTAAGTACATACTTGCAAATATACCTGCAGCTACAAACACATACGTGCACAATTATACAACTATATACACAAATGCAATGTATAAATCATTTGGGTGTATGTTTAATCTTGTGCGTGTTTGTACGTATGGATATGTGACATCACACAATAGGATTACTACATTCATTACATTTATTAAAACTGAAGTTTCAAAATCTCAAAGGATTGAATACAAAGATTCCGTGTGCAAAATAACACCTGTGAAAATAAAACGGAAACTCATTTCAGGAAAGATTTAATGATAAACCTCCTATCATACTATTCAAACATTCCCATCCGCGCTAAAACACACGTAACATTTGTATTTATACACCCTTCTCCACAAACATAGACAAAGACATATACATATGTATACTCTTTTGAGTGTGCACACAAATAGGCATACTCATCGTGTTATGTCATTTTATAAGAGAAATTTGAACTATATCCCTAGCAGCAATACAATTTGTGTGTGTGTGTGTGTGTGTGTGTGTAAATTTATCAATTTCCTGGTGGCAGAATTTAAATAAAATGGACAGAAAAGCAAATGTTACTTTGCACAGAGTTGCGTTTATGTAATCTTTATATATAAAAGTAAGGTTGTGTGCTGTCTGTCTCCTACGATTTAGATTCCTAACTACTCCCACATTTTGCGGTGCAGTTTAACCAAAACCGAGTATCTTATAGTCGTGATTCATATCGAGCCCTTCTGGATATTAGCGCGCGTCTACGATGAGTCTACGATTTTAAAAAAATTTACCATAATTTTTTCCATTTTTAATGCATTTTTGGCATATATAAGGGAAGTAACTCTCTAAAAATTTATTATTAAATCTCAGAACGTAAAAAGCTACAACCCCCCTCCCTTTGTGGTTAGCCTTATTGAGATGGCTATTATACGTTACATCTCTAAAAATGCTTATATAGTTATTTCCCTTACAAAACCGAGCAACGCCGGGCGATACTGCTAGTCTATAATATAAATTGGACATGGGCGATCGTTGTAGTCTTTCTTGTCTTGAGGTTCACAGCCAAACGGCCGGGTGGATTTGCATGAAAAATGGCACACATGTGGAGACAGGTGCATAGATTGGAATGCAGTTTGTATTTTTTCCCTACCCCCCCCCATACTTACCGAGAAAATCGATTAAAACTTTTCTAATGGAATTTCCCTCTTTCTTTTGCCATTAAAACAACCAGTTGCTTAGGAGCTGTTTTCTGACGGGGTGGGGTCAGGAAATTTTCATATAGCTGGAGGCCCCAATCTAAATAGGGGACCTGAAATGATAAGGTTGACAAACGCTGTTATAGATTATGCCTAACCGAAAACGATCACAGCCACATCATCCAAACAGACCGGGTGAAACCGGGCTTAGCTGCTAGTCTAGAATATAAATTAGACGTGGGCGATTGTTGTATTCTTTCTTGTCTTGAGGTTCACAGCCAAACGGCTGAGTGGATTCGCCTGAAAAATGGCACACCTGTGGAGACGGGTGTATAGATTGGAATGCGGTGTGTATTTTTTCATAGCCCCCGGAATTATCGAGAAAATCGATTAAAGCTTTTTGTAATGGAATTCTCTTGTTTGTTTCGCCATTAAAACAACCAGTTGCTCATACTGCCAGCATATACCATTTCGCTAGCAACAAGGGGAGTACAGGATGACAGTCAGGCAAAACTTTCGCTATGCTGTCTCTCTTTTTTCACATCTTTGTGGGGTTAATAATCTTAATCTTTAGTTACAGTTTCTCATTCAAACTATATCATAGGCAGAATTGTCGGATTAAGACAGTAGGGTGCTTTGAGGGAGATTTGGCCGCTATTTCTACCAGATCTAGGTACCATGTAGAGGTCTGAACTTAATTTTCATTCACATACTTGCATTTCAAAAATTTAACATAACCTTTTCCATAAATCAACTATCATAAACATACACACACACACACACACACACACACACATACACACACACACACACACACACACACGTCCATTTCATATATCTTCTTTCAATTTCTGCTCTCTGCAAATAAAATTTTTACGGATACAACTGCTTACAAAAATAGGGATTGATGTATAATTTCTTTCCATGTTCATAATTAAATGAATGTATTAATGATTAGACAGAGGTCCACTACAATAGCTCTCAGAAACAGACTACGTACAAATACGTCAATCATCACGACACACACCTTCACTCACTCACTCTCTCTCTTTCTCACTCTCTTTCTCTCTCACACACACACGCGCACGCGCATCCCCATCCCCACACACATACACACACACACGTTCATTTTATATATCTTCTTTCAATTGCTCTCTGCAAATAAAATTTCTATAGATACAACTGCTTACAAAAATAGGGATTAATGTATAATTTCTTTCTTTGTTCATAAATCAATGTTTTAATGATAAGACAGAAGTCCAATAGAATAGCTCTCAGAAACAGACTACGTACAAATTCATTCTTCACTCCTGAAGCTGTTTTCTGACAAGGTGGGGGTGTCAGGAAGGCTCCATTTGAAACAGGGGAACCGAAATGAAAAGGTTGAGAAACACTGTTATATAACCAAAAACGATAACAGCCATATCCTCCAAAAAGACCGGGTGAAACCGGGCTTAACTGCTAGTAGTATATAAGTAGGCGCAAGAGTGGCTGTGGTGAGAATCTTACTTCCCAAGCATATGGTTTCAGGTTCAGTCCCACTGCGTGGTACCTTGGGCAAGTGTCTTCTACTATATCTTCAGGCTGACCAAAGCTTTGTGAGTGAATTTGACAGACGGAAACTGAAATAATCCCCTCTTG
Organism: Octopus sinensis; assembly: GCF_006345805.1. NCBI lineage: Eukaryota > Metazoa > Mollusca > Cephalopoda > Octopoda > Octopodidae > Octopus > Octopus sinensis. The sequence goes on along the minus strand of NC_043000.1, from coordinate 131,222,615 downwards.
TATATATGTATATATATCTATGTGTGTGTTTGTATTTGTCCCCCCACCATCACCACTTGATAACGGGTGTTGGGGTATTTACGTCCCCGTAACTTGGCGGTTCGGTAAAAGTGGCCGATGGAATAAGTACCAGGCTTCACAAATAAGTGCTGGGGTCGATTCATTCGATTAAAAATTTCAAGGCGATGCTCCAGCATGATTGCAGTCTAATGACTGAAAAAAGTAAAAAGGTAAAAAAAGAAAGATGTGTGTGAATGTATGCGTGTATCTCCATGTACATACATACACGCATACATACATAATACATGATGGCTGCCCCCTCGTTATCGAGTATGGCCATTGCACGAAGCTTAACTGTTATTGGTGCTGTGATCGAATGTGACTTTTATTTGCTTTTTAAGGCTACAGCCAGCCATTCAGTTGAGACTCACAGCACCATCAACAATCATGAACAATGTTGTTATCGTGCAATGCCTGTGCAAGAAGATTTTTTTAAAGTGAAGAAAGGCTGTGCACTGAGTCAATCCCACTCACTAAGCAACAGCAGCCATAATCCGAAAAGAAGAACAAGTCAACATCATCGGTAACCACTGAGCCGCAGGTTTTATGTCGGAGTTATCCCAGTTACCTGAGTTACCTTCTCCTAGAAGGATGCCCTAACAAAGGCTAGGAGTCCTTCACTCCCAACGGTTTAACCGCGCGATCGGGTATTCAGTCCGATTATTTCTATGTCCCCGTGCATGATACAGCCTTAAGCCGTAAGAGAAAGAAAAAATACACATTTATCGGATGGCCGTTGCCTCTCAAGAGTTCCTACGCCCTTTGACGGGTTTTGTTTTTCATCCCGCAGGGTGTCCAATAACCACCATCTTCACCAAGCAAGCTTGGTGGGGTTGCCGGTTTAGTCGCCGACGGCCCGACCATGCAACAGGTTGTACTGGGTTACAACCCGATAAAGGCGGCGAGCTAGCAGAATCGTTAGCACGTCGGGCGAAATGCTTAGCGGTATTTCGTCTGCCGTTACGTTGTGAGTTCAAATTCCGCCGAGGTCGACTTTGCCTTTCATCCTTTCGAGGTCGATAAATTAAGTACCAGTTAAGCACTGGGGTCGATATAATCGACTTAATACCTATGTCTGTCCATGTTTGTCCCCTCTATGTTCAGCCCCTTGTGGGTAATAAAGAAATAGGTTGTACTGGGTTACATGTTACCTGTTGCACTAGAAAGTGACCTGACATAATACATACATACATACATACATACATACATACATACATACATACATACATACATATGTATATATCTGAATTTAGGTAAAAATAGCACGGTAAAAATGGCACAGGTAAAAATGGCACGGTAAAAATAGCACAATAAGCAAGATTTCATCCAGAACTTTGGAACGTATACTGGGACAACTTGATGAACTTTGGAACGTACATTAAGCTGTCCCAATGACTCCTTAACAAAATAAATACGAAATCAGTAACTCTGGGTACTATTTATCTCAGTGTCTCTACCATAACCCCATCATGGAAGTCATAGCGAGTAATAAAGGAAAAGAGATTTGCTTCCAAAGACGCATGTACACAAAACAGATTGGAAGATCAACTACAATCAGATGGAGATGTGTTAAGTGAACATCTTTTTGTAAAGGCACCATAACCACCAACCTTGATATAACTGATCCTGTTGTGAAGGCACATGGCCTAGTGGTTAGAGCAGCGGACTCGCGGTCGAGGGATCGCAGGTTCGAATCTCAGACCGAGTGATATGTGTGTTTATGAGCGAAGCACCTAAGCTCCGTGCGGCTCCGGCAGAAGGTAATGGCGAACTTCTGCTGACTCTTTCGCCACAACTTTCTCTCACTCTTTCCTCCTGCATCTTGCAGCTTACCTGCGACGGACCGGTGTCCCATCCAGGTGGGGGACCTATACGCCAAGGAAACCGGGAAACCGGCCCTTATGAGTCAGACTTGGCTCGAGAAGGAAGGGGACTGATCCTGTATCAGCTAATGACCACAACCACGCTCCTGGTTCTGCAGCTACTTCAGCCACAAAATGCGTCAACAACATGAAGAGAAAAACAGCAGAAACAGAAGATAAACCCAACCAGATTTACAGCAATAACCTGGATGACTTATCAACCGAAGGAAAGGCGTTACTTCCGAATGAGGACATCATAAGGAGAACTTAGCGTAACCAAAGATGAAAACTCTATCCACAAGTACCAGAAAGACTCAAGGATCTGAAACTTACTGGAGAATGGACAACTACTACAGCTCCCGAACCCAAACCATTTTTGTTCTTCGATAATGGACCAGACACCGACAACTGCATCATTGCGTTTGGTTCTAATGAATCACTGCGGTTATTTGCTTCTGCTGATACATGGCTGATGGATGGCTCCACTAGGCTTTCTACAGCTTTATGTAATACGCGTCCCAATTAGTAATACTGCAGTTTCTATTGTTTTTGCTTGTCCTTAGATTAAAACACAAGATACATGGATCGTTGCCACGAGATTGAACTCTTCCTAAACCCAACAACCATCATAATTGTTGACTTCGAGTAGGCAATCATCCAAGCTATCAACAATGTTTTTGGACCAGAAACACTCACACAAAGTTGTTTCTACCACCTGACTCTGAGTATCTGGAGAAAAATACAGGACCTTGTCCTCACCAACCACCACAACGAGAGTGAGGACTTTCGTCCGTTCTGTGGACAGATTGACTCATTAGCATTTATACCATTTGAAGATGTTCTAGCTGGAATGCAGTTATTCAAGGCTAGTAACTGTCCATTGCCTTTGTGCTGTCAGCTGCTGTCCGCTGTTCTTGTCGGTTAACTCCTAACAGTGTCTGTCAATGCTTTCTCTGCTCTATGCCAAAGCTCTCTGTTTAGTATTTATGACGTACTAACTTTATACTGCTCGAAAGTCTCAGAACGAAGCGCGCCAAAAGACAAAAAAAAAATCATTGTTAGAGCTGTAGTAAACTCTAGCGGACACGTTAGGAAGCAAAACGGAAAAGGGATTTAACGAGAGTAATCTCCCTCGAGCTTCTAGAAAATTCTCGAGCATTCTGGAAGCTTCCGGTTTACATGGAAGTCGGGGACTTTTGGTTCATCTCTTATATAAAGGAAGGAATTTCTTAATTCGCACCTTTCAATGCCTGTTGATTCTTCGATATGTATTGGGTCAAGCCACCACATTTACACACCAGCTCGCGCACATTCACCTCACTTACTTGGAGACATGTGACTGCAAACAGAACATATTCATGTAATGTTATAAGCTTTCCTTCAGTTAACCTCATATGTTAACGCATTACCTCCAGTAGTAAATATGTTATGACTTATTACAAACGTCTCGCGAATATCTATTTTCTTGTTGTTACGTACAAAATGGTGACCCCTCTTTCTCTCATGCTCATTAAATCATAGTGTGTCATTTAATCGACATTACCACTGTAAGATGGTAACCCTGACATCACTATAGAGCCTATTCGACGCAAAGTCGTGACTGGTCAGATTTTGTTGATCACGTGGGCAATATTCTAGCGATTCATGGTATCGGGTGATTGCTGAATATTCCTGCTACACCGTCGTGTTGATCGTTGACGTGCTGATAGAATGTATACGTCTGTATCCCATCATAATACTCCCGCCAGTGTCTATTTAGTTTCTTCTCTAAACTTCATGAAGTCTCCTAAAAGCATGCTGTATTCCGGTTCTTGCAATCCCCCTCAATGCACTTTATGCTGTAAACCACATTCCAAGTCTTACTGTTAACACTGGGGTTAAAGGTACATACAACGCAGTTCCTACCTGCATATGTGGCTTTATTGAAGGGAATGTGTCTTACATAATTGTGATCTGATGGACCTCCCAGGTTTCTTTACGATCTAGATGTTGGGTTTAGTGTTCTTCAGAGCCTTCCTAAACCTGCAGGATGGCTCACCATTCGGTGTAGCCTCTACAAACATCACCTCTTGAAATTTACCTGTCTTGTACCACGTGTTTATTCCGTTTGCTTTGTCACAAATTCTCTACATTCTATTCTATAACTTGCCCCAGTATCTAGTTCCACTGGCGTCCTTATATATGATATTATCTAACTTCTTCCTAGCTCCCTGTGCACTCTAACCCTATCTTTCTAGTTGTAGTTAGAGAACTGAATGCGGTGCATGAAGTCCTGTGCATGTCTCTTTATTTCATTGGGTTCGTATAGCAGAGAACCTTTATTCATTATCCTCACTAAACTCGTAATTATTATGCTAATCTATACACTGTGTGACAAAGCTGAGTTCTTGTGAATAACATAGTTGAAAACTATGGGTTTCGTATAATAGGAGTGGAACAGTTGTTGTTTGTAGTCTCTTACCAAATTTCAGTATCGAGGACAGGGAGTCTATTGTTTGGGTGCCTAGTAGGGTAGTCTATCGATACTCTGGTGGATGGAGTTAGCTATGTGTTGGACGCTCTCTGTTGTATTTCTCTTGTCTTTTTCGGCACGACGTCGTGGAATTGTCCTTACTAAAATATTGACATCATCTACATGCCTACAGTACAGTATTACAGATATGGAGTGTTTATCTAGGGATTGCCTAAGTTTTGTGTCCCACAAGGTAATTTAGGGGTTCTGTAAAAAGACCGATAGAATAAGGTCCACACTTTTAAATGTGTGTGTGTGCGTGTATGTGTTTGTACGTGTGTGTTTCGCTCGTTAGACAGCTACAGATGGGTTCATTTTCGTCATGGCAACCCCACCTCTATCCGGTTGAAATCCTGGCTACGCCTATGCATTCGAACTAAATAATAGAAGAAACGAAAATATGTGCACACATTTATAGTTCAACTGACATGACTTCCAGCTATTGTTGCTCTTCACGTCACAGGATAAATTCCTTTCAACAACAATAGGTTACATGAACAATAACATTTACTACTACTACTACTACTACTACTACTATTACTACTACCGGATCTGTGGGAGAGGGGCAGTTTTTGATTGGCCTAAGCTGCATATTATCCACATATCCTGAAGTTTACTTTTACCTCATTACCTCCTCAGCTTTTATGCATTCCCTATTGCAAGCTCCTCCCCTCATCTCATGCACCCGTAGCAGATAATACCTCTTCTTCTTCTTCTTCTTCTTCTTTTATGTTTGACTTTTGCTTTACATTTGTACAAGTTGGCTCCAAGTCTCACTCAGAGACCTCAAGAGACAACAAGTTGGAAGTTCATGTTGGTGTTATGCCTATTGTGCCATATATTTGGTTTTGTACATAGTGTTGTTCTAGAGAATTTTTTTTTTTTTTTTGTACTTGTTTCAGTCATTTGACTGCGGCCATGCTGGAGCACCGCCTTTAGAGTGGTGAAAGAGTACAGCAGGGATCACCACCATCCCCTGCCGGAGCCTCGTGGAGCTTTTAGGTGTTTTCGCTCAATAAACACACACAACGCCCGGTCTGGGAATCGAAACCACGATCCTCCGACCGCAAGTCCGCTGCCCTAACCACTGGGCCATTGCTATGTTTAAGAAACCATAAGAAAATTATGTTTGTTTTAAAACTTGAGATTACACGGAAAGTATTTTGCGTAGGATATGAGCAGTTCCCATTATTATTATTATTATTGAGTGAGAGAGCAGTGTATGCCATCAAAGTGACACTAGGGTAAAATATACGAAGCCCAATATACCCATCATGACTACCCGTCTGATAAGGGTACACCAGGCACATGCATCACAACCATATGTGCGCGACATGGTGATCTCATATCAAGATAAACAGCACATGACCTTGCAGGTGGGGCCCAGTTAGAATTTTCTTCAGGTTGAGTAGCCCATCCCGCTCAAAAGGTCCCTGAATAAGGGTTGTTTAAGGATGTTGAAAGAACCACCCATGTTTCCAGAGGTGAATTATTCAAACCCCAAAGAATCCCTCTCAACACATGGCTGTGATGATCCCCCACTACTTCTGCTCGTGATCAGAGATGCACATATCGTCAGCCACTAAGGGACATGCTCAACTGGTTAAGGTCAAACAACTGACAAGCAAATCTGTGGTATTGAGCAGATATTATTATTATTATTATTATTATTATTATTATTATTATTATTATTATTATTATCATTATTATCATCATCATTATTATTATTATTATTATTATTATTATTATTATTCCGCCGAGATCGACTTTACCTTTTATCCTTTTGGTGTCGATTAAATAAGTACCAGTTGAACATTGGGGTCGATGTAGGTCGATTTACAGACTTCCTTGAATTTGCTGACTTTGTGCCAAAATTTGAAACAATTATTAATATAATCATCAATAATATTAATACGCTAACTTTTTGTTTTTGTACGTACCTGCTGTGTGCGTTACACTTACTCCAAAGAAGTGGCAGAGAAAGAGAGAGAGAGAGGAAGATAGGGAGGAAATAAGAGAGAGAATGAGAGGGAAAGGGAGAATGAGAGAGAAAGTGAGAGAGTGAGAGATAAAGAGATAGAGAGTGAATGAGACAGTGAGTGGTGATGTTTCAGAGAGGACATAAGAGAGAAAGAAAGAGAGTGAGAGAGAGAGAGAGAAAGTGAGAGAGAAAGAGAGAGAGAGAGAGAGAGAGAGAGAGTAAAAGAGACAGTGAGTGGTGACTGCGTTCGTTTTGTGTTTTTAAATGTTTATCACATCGCAAGAGAAGTAGATACATAGATACATATTCACATTATTAAATCAAAAGCGGGAGAGAAGAGGGATACAAAGGAAGTGAAAGAGAAAGAGAGGAAGTGAGAGAGACAGTAGATACATAAATCCAAAGAAAAGTTCAAATAGATACATACACACAGCAAATATTGAATGTCAATTTCACTTTTCATTACCACACGAGAATAAAATTGACTCACAAATAGCTGAGTACTCCATAGACATGCATAACATTAACGTAGTTCTCAGGGAGATTCAGCTTGACACAGAATATGACAAGGCTGGCCCCTTTGAATTACAGCTACAATTCCACACACACACGCACACACATATATGAATGTATTTGTGTGTGTGTGTATGTGTGTGTAGTTTAGGTTAGTCAAAACATGTTTGCAATAATAAGTGTCATGTGGTGGAAATAAACGCAATTACCAAATTTTCATTCATAAATCCATATATTATTTCGTTCTTTTGCATATCAATTTGTACATTAAGGTTCTTTGAATATGTACGATGTATTTTAAGGTTAAATAGTAATTCCGTTTACGTTTGTGTAACTGAGATATTTTGGTTGGATTATATAGTCATTGGTGTTACATTACTTTCTATATTCTATAACTGTCATAATATCCTTTTCTAGGTCTGAATTTTTTGTGGTGAGGGGGCCAGTTGATTAGATCTACCCCAGTACACAATTGATACTTAATGTATCGATCCGAAAGGACGGAAGGCAAAGCCGATCTCTGCAGAATTTGAACTCAGAACGTAAAGACAGACGGTCATAATATACAAACATTTCTCATGGCACCAGTACACTGTTTACAGATGCTTACATTTTTTATGTTTTCCTTGAATTTTTCACGGGTCCAGCTAGTTATTATGATTATTATTATTATTATTATTATTATTATTATTATTATTATTATTATTATTATTATTATTATTATTATTATTATTTAAGCGGTTAGCTGGCTGAATCGTTAGCGTGCCGGATAAAATGTTTAGCTGGATTTTGCCCGTCGCTAAGTTCTGAGTTCAAATTCCACCGAGGTTGACTTTACATTTCATCCTTTCGGGGTCGATAAGCTAAGTAACAGTTGCGTACTGGAGTTGCTCTAATCGACTATATCCCTCCCCAAAATTTCAGGCCTTGTACCTATAGTAGAAAGGATTATTATTATTATTGAGCGAGAGAGCAGTGCATGCCATAGAAGGGACACTGCGGTAAAATATACGAAGCCCAATATACCCATTCAAAAGTTCCCTGAATAAGGTTTGTTTAAGGATGTTGAACGAAACACCCATGTTTCCAGAGATGAATTATCCAAACTCCCAAAGAATTCTTCTCACTATATGGCTATGATGCTTTCCCACCCCTGTGATATTGAGCAGAATAAATGTTGTAACCCATTTTTTATACAAAGACAAAACAATGTACACTGGTGAGTGAGCAGCGCATACCATCAAAGTGACACTGGGGTACAAATATACGAAGTCCAATATACACATCATAACTACCCGTCTGATAAGGGTATACCAGGCATATGCATAACAACCATATGTCCGCGATATGGTGATCTCATATCAAGATAAACAGCTCATGACCTTGCAGGTGGGGTCCAGTTAAAATTTTCTTCACGTCGAGTTGCCTATTAATATAATTATTACCATTTTCATATAAACACAACAGATTAGACTGTTGGAAAAGAAAAAAATCCTAACATCGGGCAACAAGTAAACTTAGATGCCAAGAACCCTCCTAAGTATCCTAGCTATCCCTAATAACACTGTTTTCTGGAGCTGAACTAAACTGGGTTTTATACCTATTTCCTCTACACATCTGTTCAGATCTTTAGGGATAGTTCCCAATGCACCTACTGGAATACATTTTACCCGCACTTTCCTTAGTCTCTGTAATTCAATGGCTAGGTCCTGATACTTTGCTATTTTTTCTATACCTCTCATATTGATTTTTTAATCATTTGCTACTGTAAAGTCAATTATTCGGCACTTTCTATTCTCTTTATCTACTACTACTAAATCAGGCCTTCTGACTTCTATTACTCTGTCAGTCTGAATGTTAAAGTCCCATAACATCTTGTATTTCTTACTTTCTAGTACTTTACCAGGTTCATATTCCTACCATAAATTGGCATGTTCAAATCCTAACTATCTACCTAACTCCCAGTGGATTACTTACCCAAGGTTGTCATGTCTTTTCTTACAGTCTTTCTGTGCCAGCATGCTACATTCACTTACTATATGAGTAGCGCTTTCCTCTTTTGATTTGCATAACCTACATCGGGAATCTACTAGGTTTTTGTCTATCTTGGCTTGTATCAAATTAGTCCTTAATGCTTGATCTTAAGCAACTACTAGCAACCTTTCTGTTCCCGTATTTAGCTTTCTTTTCTGCAACCATAGCCATGTCTCACTAATAAGATAGTTGCTGCAACTATCTTTGGGAATCTACCATGCAACGCCTTCTCCTGCCAGTCAGATAATTTCTGTTCTTTTTACTGATTTTTAAGTTCGCTTGGGTTTTTGGTTTCCCTGTTTTGATGTGACTCTAGCAGCTTTTAATAAACTTTCTCCGCTATTACCTACATAGAAGTCTATATCTACTCTAGCTAACTCCACGTAGTCGTCTTCTTCTTCTTATTGATCTGGTGGACGAGGCTGAAAGGCATGTGGACTAATACATCCCTCTTTGGTAGAGGTCTCATTGACTTCAAGTTTCACTTCAAAAGGAAACTGAGTATGCAGTGGGAAGTGCTGTCCTCGACTGAGTTTATTGAAAAGCGGGTGAAACTTGCGAAAGTGCTAAGAGTGGATGGTATCTCTCTGTGTAGACCTGTGAGTCGGAGACAGGAAATTGGAGAGAGCACTTGCCCTTGGTGTTCAGGAGATCTTCGACAGTGGGGTTCCTCAATTATTCCTAGAGGTCATCCTGTACCAGGAAGACTACACTTCCATCATCCCCCACTATTTTAAGCTTCTGTATAACCTGTATATTTCTCTTCCTTTTCATTGTTTACCATGTATACTTACTGTCTTCCTTTTGTTCATTTATTTATCTTATCATTTCATTATATGTAAACCCTCGCACTTTACGTCTGTTTTTGTTCCCCCTATCCTTCGCTCTGGTGGTAAATAAATGAAATCATCATCATCATCATCATCAACATCACCTTTGTGCATGTTTGTGTATGCATATCAGCACAGAGCTGTCTACGCGCGCACACACACCTTATATAATTGAACCACGCACATTAACCCAGGCATTACAATTTTAGTTAATTGAAGTGTGATATTTAACCACTGAAGGTTTGCAATGACATCACAGATAGTCGGAACTTTGGTTTTATATCTATGTAAATAATACGAATGAGAAGACAGAACATAAAATATACCGCTTAAAGAAAATAGGAATATTTCCCACAAAATACTTCGCGCAATTTAAATATTTTGGTGAGTATACACCTCGTCAGCCACAGCTGAACTGAAGACAATTACTAGTTTAGCCATATATATTTTATACACATATAAAACATACATTATTTATATATTTTCATCCATACATAAATGTGATTATAACAATTCATGCGAAAACGATTCAAGCAGTACCTTTCTACTATAAATGCATGTTGCAGTCTTTCATATTTTCTCCTTATATCCGAACAAAGATTGACTGAATTGTTTGTAATAGGAAAAAATCTATTTATATAGTTATCTGTTGAACCTGACCAAACCTGTTTAGTTATTTGACAAATACATTTAAGAGTTAAAATCTATTTCATGTTTCATTTTGTGTAGACGTGTCCTCGCTACAGTAACTTTGATTTTTTATTATCCTTCAAACTCCTTCATTCACTCTATCCTGA
>NC_043000.1:131142026-131207026 GCF_006345805.1 Octopus sinensis | reverse complement strand
CAAGATAAAACTCTGAGTTTCAGATGCCGAAGTGGAAATCCACAACACCATCTCTTCGGTTATCTGGCTATTTGAAAACGTTATGAAAAAATACCGTTAAAAATGAAGGGAAATTACTCTGTTATAACTCTGCTTTGCCTGCGTACTTATACATCGCTCGCATTTTTCGTCATAAAAATTATATAAAAATACATAAAAATATATAAAAATATATAAAAATATATAAAAATATATAAAAATATATAAAATCTTCTTGGGACATAACACAGAAAGCATGTTCTATCCGTTTTCTTTAGGGGACCAAAAACGTAACAGAAATTTAGTCACATGTGGGCATGATCCGAAAAGCTCTGTCCTTGTATTTAGACATGTGGTAGGGTCTAAGCTGCTTTTCCAGATAAGCCATCTCTCCATGTCGCATAAACCGCACCTTCCGCTGCCGTTAGTATAGGGCTTACATCTGGCCAAAATCTTCCATTGTATGTTATAATCGACACCTTTATCTCTTAAAGACCAAATATGATTGGATAATTGTGTCGCTTTTCTTTTGTTCCAGTGCCTAAAGCTCAAAGTGTGGTTATTGAACCTGGCCTTGAAATTACCCTCTGTCAGGCCCACGTATTTCTTCGTCGAAACGGTGTCTTTAGTGGTTATAGAGTTTACGGTAGCTTCATATATGATGGTCTTGGACATGCAAGCTCCATTTAGCGGGCACAATTCTTTATTCCTGCATGAACAGCTGTTTTCTTCTTGTGTTTTTTGTATGTTATGATTGATTATGTTTTTAAAATTGGTAGTTGAACTAAAACTAATTTTTAAATTGTGTCTATTAAAGAGTTTCCTATAAGCATGGTTAACTGGAAAATGTCTATCTATCAGTGCTAGGAAATATTTACCTATATTGAAGGCCACCTCGGGTGAGTAAGGGGGCGTAAACCAGATGACCTTCCTATTTCTATTATTCCTTTTCCTTATTGTTGGGCTGGTGATAGGTGTATATTTTATTTTTTCGCTAAAACCACTATCTTTTAAAGCTTTATTATAAACTGGGGCAACGCTATTGAAGATGTCCTCATTAGATGAGAGGCTAGAAATCCTCTTACTAATATTTTTAACTAAATTTTTGAATACTAAATGGAGCTTGCATGTCCAAGACCATCATATATGAAGCTACCGTAAACTCTATAACCACTAAAGACACCGTTTCGACGAAGAAATACGTGGGCCTGACAGAGGGTAATTTCAAGGCCAGGTTCAATAACCACACTTTGAGCTTTAGGCACTGGAACAAAAGAAAAGCGACACAATTATCCAATCATATTTGGTCTTTAAGAGATAAAGGTGTCGATTATAACATACAATGGAAGATTTTGGCCAGATGTAAGCCCTATACTAACGGCAGCGGAAGGTGCGGTTTATGCGACATGGAGAGATGGCTTATCTGGAAAAGCAGCTTAGACCCTACCACATGTCTAAATACAAGGACAGAGCTTTTCGGATCATGCCCACATGTGACTAAATTTCTGTTACGTTTTTGGTCCCCTAAAGAAAACGGATAGAACATGCTTTCTGTGTTATGTCCCAAGAAGATTTTATATATTTTTATATATTTTTATATATTTTTATGTATTTTTATATAATTTTTATGACGAAAAATGCGAGCGATGTATAAGTACGCAGGCAAAGCAGAATTATAACAGAGTAATTTCCCTTCATTTTTAACGGTATTTTTTCATAACGTTTTCAAATAGCCAGATAACCGAAGAGATGGTGTTGTGGATTTCCACTTCGGCATCTGAAACTCAGAGTTTTATCTTGGCTACCGAGTAATGTAACATATTGTATAGATATATATATATATATATATATATATATGTGGTGGTTGCCTGCCTCCTGTACCTTCAGTTTAGAACCATCATGGCATCTGATGTGGCTTTTTAAACCAGACGATGTTCTGAAAAGGCACCCACATAGATTGCACCTCCGATTTGGACCACCAAGAGCTGAGATAAGTTCTGCTCTTTGTGGATCTTAAAATATCTTTTGAGGCCTCCGTTGGATTTGCAAACCTTCTGGCATACACTGCATTCAAAGGTGTGCACAGACATATAGGTGGAGGTTCGTTTTCCACGGGTTCGCAAATGAGATTTGCGTCCAGCAAAAGAAAGGCATATATATATATAAACTTCTGGTTCTGTGATATAAACTTCATGTTTTAAAGCGATTGAGGTTAAAACCTTCCACCATAGGTGCAGGAGTGGCTGTGTGGTAAGTAGCTTGCTTCCCAGCCACATGGTTCCGGGTTCAGTCCCACTGCGTGGCACCTTGGGTAAGTGTCTTCTACTGTAGCCTTGGGCTGACCAAAGCCTTGTGAGTGGATTTGGTAGACGGAAACTGAAAAAAGCCTGTCGTATATATGCATATATATATGTATGTGTGTGTATATGTTTGTGTGTCTGTGTTTGTCTCCCCAACATTGCTTGACAATTGATGCTGGTGTGTTTACTTACCACACAGCCACTCCTGTGCCTATGATTAATTTATTTAAATTGTTTTAATTTAATGTAACTTATGTTTTCTTTGTCTCTCCTTTCTCTTGTCATTCTCTTCGTTAGTGCTATGAATCTGCTTTGATGTTTGCTTATCTGCCTGCTCTCTCATCAAATTTGGCCCATAGACTGCTATGTACGAAGATACAAGCATGGCTTTTACTTCTGGTAGCTATATTGCCTCCCACCAGCCATTTAGTACAAATAAGCCCTCAAACTTTTGATTTTTCTCTCAAAGGGTTTACATTCTGGCTACCTATCAGACACACATACTGAGATATCTGATAACAGATAAGATAAGTTGGTCTAGAGCATCCATCCATAGAAACCATGTCAAAGTCAGACTGGACCCTGGTGCAGCTCTTCGGCTTGGCAGTTCTAGTTAAACTGTCTAATCCATGACAGCCTGGAAAGCAAATGTTTGATGATGATGATGATGATGATGAGGATAATATATATATATATATATATATATATATATGATCATGATATATGTATGTATGTATGTGTGTTTGTATGTATATAGACCAAAATGTGCCAGTCGCACATATTTGAACAACATAAATAAATACAGTAAGTTCTTGATTTATTAAAATTATGCTAGTTATGGAAAGGGTCATAGCCCAATTAATTAGGGAGAGAGCTAGCCTAGTTAAGATTCAGTTTGGTTTTGTGCCAGGGAGAAGCACCATTGATGCTATATTTCTGGTAAGGCAACTGCAGGAGAAATACCTAGCCAAACATAAACCTCTGTACTTGGCCTTTGTTGCCTTGGAGAAACCCTTTGACAGGGTCCCCCGATCCCTTATCTGGTGGTCAATGTGAAAACTAGAGATAGACAAGTGGTTGGTGAGAGCTGTACAGGGATGCTACCAGTAAGATGAGGGTTGGCAATGAGTACAGCAAAGAATTCAGGTTACAAGTAGGGATTCATCAACGATCAGTACTTAGCCCCCTCTTATTCATCATAGTCCCCCAGGCAATAAAAGAGGAATTCAAGACAGGCTGCTTCTGGGATCTCCTTTGTGCTGATGACCTTGCTCTTATTGCCAAATCACTACCAAAACTAGAGAAGAAGTTCCAGGTATGGAAGCAAGGTCTAGAATTGGAAGGCCTTAGAGTTAACCTTGCAAAAACTGAAGTCTTATTAAGAAAGAAAGCAGACAAATCACAAATCCCTTCAGGTAGGTGGCCCTACTCGATTTGTAGAAAAGGCATAGGTAGAAACTCCATAAGATGCACCTGATGTAAGCTTTGGACACATAAAAGGTGCAGCAGTATCAGAGGAAGGTTAACAGGGAAACTAGCTTTTGTATGTGGAAGGGCTAGGCAAAGTTCAGAGAGCTCCTACTTCTGGTAGCAACAAAGACCTCTCTCTCAGAGTGGAAGGCAGATTGTATGATGCCTGTGTGCGAACAGCTATGCTACATGGCAGTGAAACATGGGCTGTGACAGCTGAGGACATGTGTAGGTTTGAAAGAAATGAAGCCAGTATGCTTCACTGGATGTGCAATGTCAGTGTGCATGTTTGACAGAGTGTAAGCATCTTGAGAGAAAAGTTAGGCATAAGAGGCATCAGATGTGGTGTGCAAGAGAAATGACCATACTGATATGGTCATGTGATGCATATGGACAAGGACTGCTGTGTAAATAAGTGCCAATCTCTAACTGTGGAGGGAACCTGTGGTAGAGGTTGACCCAGGAAGACATGGGACGAAGTGGTGAAGCATGATCTTCAAACTTTGAGCCTCACAAAAGCAATGACTAGGGACTGAGACCCTTGGCAATATGTTGTGCTTGAGAAGACTCTTCAAGCCAAGTGAAATCGTAGTCATGGCTGATGCTGGTATCATATAACTGGCACCTCTGCTGGTGGCATGTAAAGAGCACCTTTTGACTGTTGAGCCTCACGGAGGCAAAGTGGTTAAGTTCCTTTTGAGCGTTGGGCCTCAGGGAAGCAAAGTACCTGAGTTCCTTTCAAGTGTTGGATCTCATGGGGGCAATAACTGAGACCTTAGGCATTATGTTGTACATGAAAAGAAGACCCATCAAACTGAACAGAATCACAGTCATGGCAGATACTGGTGTCATGCAAATGGCACTCATGCTGGTGGCACGTAAAAGCACCCATTACACTCTCAGAGTGGTTTGTGTTAGGAAGGGCATCTAGTTGTAGAAAACCATGCCAAATCAGACTGGAGTCTGGTGCAGCCTTCCAGCTTACCATCCCTGGTCAAACCATCCAACCCATGCCAGCATGGACAATGGATGTTAAATGATGATGATGATGATGATGATGGCGATGATGATCTTTAATTCTAGAGGTTGTGTCTTAATTACAAAATGGCATTTAAGACTAAGTTCCATCTGAAAAGGGGAAATGAACTCAAGGCTCAAGAATTCTCCAATTGATGAACCATTAAGGAAAAACACCAGGCTTATTGTTAGGGAATATGAGGAGAGTTGTGGATACATTTTTCTGTCTCCTAAGGACCAGCAACCAAAGGACATAGACATGCACATAATAAGTTGAACACATTTAAGGCCTAGGTAATATATGTATATGCATGAGTTTGTTAACATATCTACATTTGTGTGTGTGTGAGTGTATACATATATATATACACATGAATATATAGTGTACAGTTCTGTGATGGTAATATTAACAAAAAATGTACTCCATCTAATGTGAGATAAATATCTAATAAACACAGTATATATTTTTATGAGTTACTAATATTATCTGTATTTCAAAGGGCCAGCTTTGTCACACTCTGTTTCACGCTGAATCTCCCTGAGAACTACGTTAAGGGTACACGTGTCTGTAGAGTGCTCAGCCACTTGCATGTTGATAAATGAGCTGCGACGTCACTGGTGCCAAGCTGTATTGGCCTTTGCCTTTCCCTTGGATAACATCAGTGGCTTGGAGAGGGGAGGCTGGTATGCGTGAGCGACTGCTGGTTTTCCATAAAACAACCTTGCCCAGACTTGTACCTCGGAAGGTAACTTTCTAGGTGCAATTCCATGGTCATTCATGACCTAAGGAGGTCACAATTCTCACTTTAAGTTTATCTCTTTCGATTTTCTTTAAAATTCAGAGCCTCCACTGCAAATTATGATGTTTCTTGAATGAATATGTCAATATAAACAATGCTATTGTAGGTAGCAAAAATAGGCAATGGTGGGTATATGTGTCATTACTTTCATGTTTGATTATTCTGTGATTGTACTGGGAATAATTAAGGATGAAAAAATTTCAAAATACATCAATGACATAGTCACTGACACAAACTAAGAATTATCACAGAGAGAGAAAGAGAGAGCAAGAGAGAGAGAGAGAGAAAGAGAGATATATACATGCCTACATAAGCATACATACATGCATACACATACTCAAATAGATAGTTATATGCATGCATCTATCTGTCTGTCTGTCTACTTGTCCAGCTATCCATCTTTCCATCCATCTATCCATCCATCCATCCATCCATCCATATTTTATCACTGTTGTCGACATCATCATCGTCATTTTAAAATTCAGCCATAAGGAAATATTACCTTGCTTGGAAACAGGTGAAATGTAGGGCATCCAGTCTTAGAAAGTCTGCCTCAGTAAACTCTATCCAAGCATGGAGAAGCGAATGTTAAAAATGATGATGACTATGATGATGGTGATGGTGATGGTGATTAGCTTTTACTTGTCTCAGTCATTGGTCTGCAGCCATGTTGGGGCATCACGTTGAAAGGTTTGGTCAAACAAATTGACCCCCGTCCTTGTTTTTTAATGTCTGCTATGTATTCTATCTGGTACTTTTGCTGAACTGCTAAGTTACAGGGCCAGAAACAAACAATTACCAGTTGTCAAGAAGTGGTGGAGAACAAATACAAAGAACACACACACACACACACACACACACACACACACACACAATACATATATATATATATATATATATATGCACAATATTTAATGCATATATAATATATATATCATATATGTGTATATATGCATATATAAATACACAAATTAAGTGTAGGTGTAGCTGTGTGGTAAGAAGCTTGTGGTGAGCTGGCAGAAACGTTAGCACGCCAGGCGAAATGCTTGTCTACCACTACGTTCTGAGTTCAAATTCTGCTGAGGTTGACTTTGCCTTTCAGCCTTTCAGGGTCGATTAAATAAGTACCAGTTACGCACTGGGGTTGATGTAATCGACTTAATCCGTTTGTCTGAACTTGTTTGTCCCCTCTGTGTGTAGCCCCTTGTGGGTAATAAGGAAATAAGAAACTTGCTTCCCGACTACATGGTACCAGGTTCAGTCCCACTGCATGACACCTTGGGCAACTGTCTTCTACTATAGCCTCGGGTTGACCAAAGCCTTGTGAGTGGATTTGGTAGACAGAAACTGGAAGAAGCCAGTGTATATATATGTATGTGTATATATATATATATATATATATAATATATATATATATATCGGAGTAAATGTGCTAAGCAGTGTTTACGTATAATTACAATTTAGGTTAGTTGAAATGTTTGTCACATATTTCTCTCTTATGGTAAAAAAGTGTGAAAACATCCCGAACGAATTTTTTCTCCACGGTAACTGCAGTATATTTGCATTTAGCAGTTGAAATATCTAACAAACATATTTCACATTTCAGCTAACCTAAATTGTGTGTGTATATATATATATATATATATATCATACACACACACACATATATATATGTTTGTCTTGCCACCATCGCTTGACAACCAGTGTTAGTGTGTTTATGTCCCTGTAACTTAAAGGTTCAGCAAAAAAGACAGAATAAGTACTAAGCTTACAAAGAATAAGTCCTGGGGTCGATTTCTTTGACTAAAAGCAGTGCTCCAGCATGGTCGCAGTCAACTGACTGAAACAAGTGAAAGAATAATATATAATATAGAAGTAAATGAAAGGATAAGCAAGTTAAGCAGATCAAAATATAAAATATATTAAAAACATTGAAATACAAGAAAAATGTATATATGCTTATGTACAATAAGGCCCGACTTACAGAGAATACAAATGATATAGAGAGTTAAAGGGTTTGAAGAAAAGTATTACAAATCCAACAGCTGTTTCTGGGGGCTCAGTGGTCCAAAATAATGTTTAGAGAGTGATTCCATCATAGAATTAGACAAGCCTCCATTTTCAGGGGAGAGACCTTACATTCGAGACGTTGAAAGAAAGAAGTTCATAAATAGAATACATAATATGTATATATGTATATGATATTATTAAGTAAAAAAATGAAGATAGTTCAATGGATATAGATTAATTTATTAACATTTTTAATAAGGCCTACGATTGTTTCATTTCACACTCAATACAAATTACAAACAGAATAAAATAAGTTTATCTTCAGGACCAATGGACATTAAGAAAACTACATGTTGATCAAATTAAATTCTCCAGCAGCCTGATGGAGAATCTCAATTGATCAGCATATAGTTTTCTTAATGTCCATTGGCCCTGAAGATATTTTACTCTAAATATTCAAAATGCAAATTTATTTTATTCTATATGTTTGTAATTTGTATTGAGTGAGAACTGAAACAACTGTAGGCCTTATTAAAAATGTTAATAAATTAAATTATATCCATTAATTTATATCTATTTTCTAACTTAATAATATCTGATATTCATAATATGCCTGTTTTTATATTGAAGAGATATTTCTCAACAATATAATATAGTAAACCAGTGTCACTTGGATGAAACAATCTCCATAAGAGATTTATAAATCCTCGAGCGCTGAGTACCGTACGAGTGACATCATTGCCAGAGCAACAAGCTGGCCTCCGTGCCGATGGCACGTTAAAAAGCACCATTCGAGCATGATCGTTACCTGCGTCGCCTTACTAGCACCTGTGCTGGTGACATGTGAAAAACATTCGAAGCGAGGTCGTTGCCAGTGCTGCTGGACTGGCTCCTGTGCAGGTGGCACATAAAAAGCACCATCTGTGCATGGCCGTTGCCAGTACTTCCTGACTGGCCCTCATGCCGGTGGCACGTAAAAGCACCCACTACACTCTCAGAATGGTTGGCGTTAGGAAGGGCATCCAGCTGTAGAAACTCTGCCAGATCAAGATTGGAGTCTGATGCAGCCATCTGGTTTGCCAGACCTCAATCAAATTGTCCAACCCATGCTAGCATGAAAAGCGGACGTTAATCGATGATAATGTTGATGATGATGATGACAGGTTTCCACACAGTTTCCCTCTACTAGATTCACTCACAAGGTATTGGATTGGCTCAAGACTATGGTAGAAGGTACCACACTTTGGGACTGAATCTGAAATGATATGGTTGCAAAAAGCAAGCTTCTTAACCACCCACCTGTACAATATATAACAAAAATGAGAGAGTAGAAGCATAATAAAACAGAATTAAAGAGAGGGAGAAAGAGAAAGTGAGAGGATGAGCTAGTGAGAGAAAGAGAATGAGCACAGCATGCATGATTAAAACAAGTTTATGTTGTTGAGATATTTATGTAATTTGTCTATGATAGGTGTGGCCAACTTTAATGGACATATTTTTGTGATTTTAAATTCAAATAACCTCTGGCTTTTCACAAATACAACATTTACTGTCAAAACAGGTATGTGGATACACACATGTCTCATTTCACCTGAGAATCTGAATTTTCATTAAGCAAAAAGAAGAAGAAAAAGAACTTCTTTATGTATTTTATTTTTAGTTTTAAATTATATTTTTGATCATTTGTTTCTTTTATAAAAATGTATACACTAGATCAAGTGACAATTACTTTCTATCATTCATATAATTTATTGCAAATGATATTTTGGATATAAATTTATGCATTCACCTGTAGTGCATGCTCACAAACATACACATGTTTAGCGATGTAAAGATAAACTTACGAGCATGTTTCTTTAGTAAACATATATTTGACATCACTATATAAGGATAATCACTATGGTTAACTAAAAAAAATTTTTATTTTCTGGTCAGGAAAGAGTGTGTCAATCTGACTAGTTTCAGCATTTATGAATACCTCATCAGATATTGGTTAAACTTTTTTGTCCACTCTGGATAAAAAATAAGTGAATTATCAAACTCTGTTAAGATGCTAATTAATATTATAAATTAATCAGATTTATCTCTTTTCCTGGATGCAGAGAGAAAAAAATCTGCAATTTAGTCATACTGTCTGGTTTTTCACTGTAAGTTTAAATGTGGATCTATTTAAATTTCCACTTATGACTGTGTATATTTATATAGATAGATACATACATACATATATATACATGTGTGTGTATACTCTTTACTATTTTACTTGTTTCATTCATTTGACTGCGGCCATGCTGGAGCACCGCCTTTAGTCGAGCAAATCGACCCCGGGACTTATTCTTTGTTAGCCCAGTACTTATTCTATCGGTCTCTTTTGCCGAACCTCTAAGTGACGGTGACGTAAACACACCAGCATCGGTTGTCAAGCAATGCTAGGGGGACAAACACAGACACACAAACATATACACACACACTTATATATATATATACATATATACGACAGGTTTCTTTCAGTTTCCGTCTACCAAATCCACTCACAAGGCATTGGTCGGCCCGGGGCTATAGCAGAAGACACTTGCCCAAGATGCTACGCAGTGGGACTGAACCCGGAACCATGTGGTTGGTTAGCAAGCTACTTACCACACAGCCACTCCTGCATGTGTATATATTATGTATATCTAATATATGTGTCTATATATATATATATACACATACATGCATATATATATGTGTGTGTATATATATATATATATATACGAGGGGTAAAAATATAATGAGGCAGAATGCTAAATTGAAAGTAAATTTTAATAAAAATGGGTGTATGGAAAATTAAAAAAGAAAAAATAATAAATTAAACCGGTTTTCATTGCAAGGCGAATTTTCAAGATTTGGAAGGGGAAAAAAGAAATTTACAATGTTTTTTTCAAAAAAATATTAATACATATATACAAAAATTAATAAATAAGTATACCAGTAAATTGTAGAGACTTTATGCTTTTAGGGTTCAATAATAGTCCTTGGAAAAACTTCTTTGGAGGATTAGGATCCATGTGCTTCAATGTAGTGCTTAGTTTAAAGCGCTGGGTGAAGTCCTATATCATCATCATCATCATCATCATCGTTTAACGTCCGTTTTCCGCGCTAGCACGGGTTGGACGGTTTGACCGGGGTCTGGGAAGCCAGGGGCCGCTCCAGGCTCCAGTCTGATTTGGCAGAGTTTCTACGGCTGGATGCCCTTCCTAACGCCAACCACTCCGTGAGTGGATTGGGTGCTTTTTACGTGCCACCTGCACAGGGGCCGGGGGGTCCGGCATTGGTCGCGATCGGTTCGAGCTTTTAAACGTGCCAGCGGCACGGGGGCAACTGGGTCCGGGTACTTTGGGGATCCGAGGTACTTTGAATGGGTAGGGGGTATGTGGAATTGCTGCAGAAAGCAGCCCGGTCTTTGCAGTCACAGCATATCTCCAGAGATCTCGGTCTTTCGCCATTGCCTCAGTGAGGCCCAATGCTCTGAGGTCATGCTTGACTACCTCATCCCATGTCTTCCTGGGTCTACCTCTCCCCCTGATACCTTCAACTGTTTGGGAGTGGCACTTCTTCACACATCTCTCTTCATCCATCCGCAGCACATGACCATACCATCGCAAGCGTCGCTCTTGCACACCACATCTGATGCTTCTTATATCCAGCATCTCTTAGGATGCTTACACTCTGTCTTGCGTGCACACTGACACTACACATCCAGGATCATGTAGCTTCTTTCTTTCAAGTCTACACATGTCCTCTGCAGTCACTGCCCATGTTTCATTACCGTGAAGCATGGCAGTTCGCACACATGCATCATACAATCTCCTTTCGCTCTGAGGGAGAGACCTTTTGTTGCCAGTAGGGGTAGGAGCTTTCTGAACTTTGCCCCGGCTATTCGTATCTAGTGGTGATACTCTCTGTGCATCCACCTCCGCTACTAACTTGGTCACCCAGGTAGCGGAAACTCACTACTTCTAGTTTCTCTCCCTGGAGTTGATGGAATGTTTTCTGAGTGTCTGTTGTGTCTATTGTCCTGTGCATCCTGCCCACATGAAGCTATCTTATCTGTTAATTTCCTTAATGTTGCTGCATCTCTTAGTGTCCTATCTATATATTATATACATACACACACACGCACACATATATATATTCTGTAGAATGCGTTCATGCACCACACCGAATCAGGTGTTTTTTGGCTCAGTGTTCTTTTAATATTCAATTCCTATATTCTTGTTGCATTACAACTATATTATCTGAGTGAGGGCAGACCATATTGTTAAGATGAGTTGTATAGTATCAAAACCAAATTTTGATATTTTGAATGCATTTAATAGATATGTTTTAAGTAATTACATAATATAACTGTTATGTAATATACCATCAACAGTTGACACTTCATTTTGAAATACTGACTGATGATGACGATATTGCATACCAGTTATTGCACATAACTACTTGAAACATACATATTAAATGCATTCAAAATATTAATGCTTAATTCTTCGATTATTCTGATCTCTCTCTTTCTCTCTCTTCCTCTCCTGCTCTCTCTTTTCCCTCTCTCTCTCTCTCTCCTCCCTCTCTCTATATATACACACACAGAAAGAGAGAGAGAGAGAGATTCTAGTCTTGATCACAACTGTCAGACACATGAAATGCTGAGTAACCTATTTTTGTGATGTTTTTGCAGCTTTAATAAAAAAGTATATATATATATATATATATATATATATATCATATATAATGCATAACTATTGCAATATTAATGTTCCAGTTATATATATATATACATATACATATCTAAAACTAATTATATCCAACTATTTGAAAGTAAAAGTGCAATAAGTTTGGGTTGCCGTGAGAATGAAGGAAAATCCAACATCCTTATAAAACATAGCTTACCAATGAAAGATACATTTCTTCAATAAAAGATGCATTTTACCAATGAAGGACCCATCTTGCCAATGATCAGCCCATTTCTCTGAAGAAGGATCCATCTCTTCACTAAGGGAGTAATTGCTGATAGTCTATCTTTAGTTTCCTCTGATCCCAACTATCAACTTAATCAAAATTCAAAAGCTCTTAAATTTTATCTCAAGATTGCCTAGAATGTGATTAGTTAAATATCAAAGATGCTGACTTACATATTATTTATTTGTACTTGCTGTTAATATGAAGAATTTTCAGTCCTGTAAACTCAAACATTTCTTCAAAAGATACTGATCATAAACTCTAACTTTCTAATAAAATCTAATGTAGTCAGCCTATCTAGAACCCTTGATTATTTCATAAAATCCAGACATCACTTATTTTGCTATAGATTAACCCTTTGAGCTCGTAACATCGGTTTACCAGTGGATGGCTTATTTTTCTCTATACTGTAGCACCGCCCTACCAGTGTTGCGCATCAGGAAGCCAGGTATATGGTCAAATAAGGTTCAGGAGGTCAGGGCTCAAAGGGTTAAGTTTGCAAGATAGTATTTTCACAAATGCATTTTGATATTGTTTCACATATATTCTTGCTACAGGCATGGCACCGTGGGAATATATCTTCTATTATAGTCTTATGTTGGCCCAGATCATGCAAGTGAAGTTTGGTACATGGTGACCATGCAGCAGTTAGATGTATGTACTCATGAGTCATAGATTTAATCCATTGTCCACTCTAACACCATATTCTGGCCCTTGGGTGCCTTTGGTTACATTCTTCTCTCTGTTGTGACATTTGGACCAGCTGCCTGATCTGCAGATAACCCATGAGTCATAGTTTCTCCCCCACTTTCTCCCACCACTCTCAGGAGCCTTGTGAAAGGTGATGAGAGCTCTTCTTGCCATTAACCCTTTCGTTACTGTATTTATTTTGAGATGTTCTGTGTTTCTTTCAATTACTTTAAATATAAAAAAAAAATTTATTAAAATAACTTAGTTATCTTTCAGCTGGTGTCAGGAACATAAATTGTGACTAAGGTTTGGTAGAAGATGTTGATTTAAAACTTATGAAAACAAGACATATGTACTCAGAGCAAGAGCCGGTTTCAACTGGGTTGATAACGAAAGGGTTAAGAAGCATCTGATCTATTAATGTTCTTAGATCAACATTGTTTGAATTACCACCTTTTCAGTTTCTTTATTTGTAGTTAATTAACTAAGTGGCTATTTCATATAAAGATTCTGCACAAATGCATTAAGGAAGAAAAAAACAGCCAGCAATGAAAAGTGTTGGTTTGTGTGTGCAGCTGAGATACTTAGATAGGTTTCGGCCACATTGGCCCAGGCCATAGCTAACTTACTAGCACCACCAGGAAAGGACATTTAGTAATGTATTTTTGTATAGTTATTTTTAGGTATCATTGCCCATTCAATTAAAAAGTTGTTGTTTGCAGCAGTATATCTGCGTGTAGGTGGTTTGTCTGAAATTTGTTGGAGATATTCGTGGTTACAATGGCAAAGACATTTTGGCAAATAGATAAGACACACTCAAAAACAGTTAGGTTCTGGTTACAATGAGGTAACATGCTGTGGCTTGCCTGGTGCTTCAATCATCAGTAGATGTTTTCATCTCATCTGCCCAAATATACAAGTAATATAACAAGCCAATGAGGGAGACTTTATGTAGTTGCTTGACTACATAGATTCCTAGAAAATAGCAATTAAATTTGCTCAACTATTAAAGAAAATATAGCAAAATGATTGTTAGGAAATATAATGATAAAATTTGTTCCAGCTAAAGTAGAAGCTTTTAGAACATTTTATAATAACAGA
Source organism: Octopus sinensis (assembly GCF_006345805.1). Classification (NCBI taxonomy): domain Eukaryota; kingdom Metazoa; phylum Mollusca; class Cephalopoda; order Octopoda; family Octopodidae; genus Octopus; species Octopus sinensis. Next base: position 131,192,628 of record NC_043000.1, on the reverse strand, counting down.
CAATACTTGTTTGCTAGCTGGTTGTTGAGAGGTAATCAAAGAAAAGGAAAATGCTATTGTATATATTTTCAATTGAGTTTCCTGTGGAAGGTTTGCCTGCATTAGCTCATATAACTCATTGTTGTTATGGCTATGGTCAGTTCTATTTGAGCAGTCCATTAAAAAGTCTAATGTATGAAGTACTTAATATGCCAGCAGAGTGCAAGCTCCTTGTAGGATCTACCGTGCTGAACAGGTTAACGGATAGAGGCCAGAATAATATGGACCAACTCATCCCAGAGGTAAAACTGGGCTTGCGTAGAGCCAACACCTCTACCTAGAAAAAAGCAACATTACAAAAGCATCAAAGACAACTCAGTCTTTGATGGCCTATAAGATTCTACCTGTGTCATATATATTCATAGGGCTAGTTTCCTGTTTCCATGGTGCATATATTCTTCCTGAGTGTGTCTTATCTATTTGCCAAAATGAAGGCGGTGAGGTGGCAGGATTGTTAGCACGCCTGGCAAAATGCTTAGCAGTATTTAGTCTGCTTTTACGTTCTGAGTTCAAATTCTGCTGAGGTCGACTTTACCTTTCATCCTTTCGGGATCGATAAATTAAGTACCAGTTACACACTGGGTCGATGTAATCGACTTAATCCCTTTGTCTGTCCTTGTTTGTCCCTTCTATGTTTAGCCCCTTGTGGGAAATAAGAAACAAGAATGATCGACCATTACAGGATTACTCATTTTTGTCAGCTGAGTGAACTGGAGTAACATAAAATGAAGTGTTTTGCTTGAGAACATGATGTGTTTCTGGTCAAGGAATCAAAACCACAATCTTGTGATCGTATGACCAACATCCTAACTACTAAGCCATGTGCTTCCACAATAATGGCCTTTGCTACTACACAACTGGTAAGTTTACTCAACCTAAAACAATCCTAAATTACTCACTTTAGCATTTATAATAAAAGAGCTCTTGCACACTGGAGATTATTGTCCAGTGTTGTAGTGCACAATGAAAAAAAATTCTTCAAATGTCTATGAATAAAATTTCATTGGTCACTTGCTAAAACTGTTGTTCTTTATCAATCTTGCCCTAGAAAAGCTTCATGTGAATCCAGAAATAATGGTATATGGTAAACATTTTTAAAAGTCTTCTCTCAAATATCTTGACAGCATGTTGAATAAGGATGTAAATCTTGATGACAAAACTGCAAATAGAACACAGAAGTCATGGATATCTTTTGGAAAATGATAATCTTCATTATTGTCTCAATGATAAATTTAAAAAATGACAATAAAATATCTATTTTTAAACATGATTTTGTCTGTGTGTATTTTTATGACTGTTGTTTTTTGTTTGTTCCTTCTCGAGCCATGCCTGGCTCATAAGGGCTGGTTTCCCGGTTTCCTTGGCATATAGGTTCCCCACCTGGACGGGATGCCGGTTCATCGCAGGAGAGCTGCAAGATGTAGGAGGAAAGCGTGAGAGTAAGTTGTGGTGAAAGAGTCAGCAGAAGTTCGCCATTACCTTCTGTCGGACCCACATGGAGCTTAGGTGTTTTGCTCAAAAACACACACATCACCCGATCTGAGATTCGAACCCGTGATCCCTCGACTGCGAGTCAGCTGCTCTAACCACTAGGCCATGTGCCTCCACATATTGCTGTGGAACATGAACATGTTAATTGGTTGGAACATTTAAAATAAAAGTGTCTTCTTTTACTTGTTTCAGTCATTAGACTGTGGCCATACTAGAGCACCACCTTGAAGAATTTTTAGTCAAATGAATCGACTCCAGTACTTTTCTTTTTTAAGCCTGATACGTATTCTGTTGGCTCTTTTTCTGAACTGGTAAGTTAAGGGAATATAAACAAACCAACACTGGTTGTCAAGTGGTGTAGTGGGGACAAAACACATGAGCACACACACACGATGGGCTTTTTCCAGTTTCAGTCTACTAAAGCCACTCACTAGGCTTTGGTTTGCCCTGAGCAATAGTAGAAGACATTTGCCTAAGGTGCCACACAACTGGACTGAACCTAGAATCATGCGGTTGGGAAGCGAACTTCTTACCACACAGCCACATTGAAAAATTTTGCTTGCATCTTGGTGAGACTATGTAAGGAATATTGAAGTTTTGGTGCTAGCAAATATTGCATGCATAGAAGCTTTCTTATTTCTTTACTGTCCACAAGGGGCTCCACACAGAGGGGACAAACAAGGACAGACAAATGGATTAAGTCGATTATATTGATCCCAGTGTGTAACTGGTACTTATTTAATCAACCCTGAAATGATGAAAGGCAAAATTGACCTCGATGGAATTTGAACTCAGAATGTAGTGGCAGATGAAATACAGCTAAGCATTTCGCCCGGTGTGCTAAAGTTTCTGCCAGCTCGCCGCCTCTTACAATGTAGCAGACCAAAGTGGGCAGGCCATGCAGTTCACATAGAATACAAAAGAACTCCAAAGTGTCTGTTTTATGGAGAATTATGTTCTTGGGACAATACCCACTCAAAAATTTGAAGTTAAATGATAAAGACTGTCTTTTAAATCCAATGTAAAAACTGGGTAATATTCATGTGAAAGGTTAAAGGCCCAAAGGGGATAAAAATACACTGAATGTGTTCAAACAATATAAAACAAGTCTTGTTAGATATGCAAAACTGAAGTGAGATAGAGAGAAAGAAAACCCTATAAAAGATCAATAATCAACTTGTAAACGAGTTTGTCTTTCTAGGCTGGTCTAGTTAGCCATGTTACATGAACAAAAGCTAGTGATGAGGGTAAAAATAGATCATTGCCTCTTGAAAAAAAAGACAATGTCTGCCAATCATGTTTGAAACTTTATCTCTTTATTGGAAGTCTATTGAGACATGTTCGTACACAATGCCAATTGTTATGATTGTGTATTTGCCTTTAATTGAGACATTTGTATAATACACCAGAGGCTTAATATGGAAAACTAGGAAAAAAAAAGCAAAGAGAAAGAACAAGAGAGGAAAAAAAAAACTTTCCCCTTGAGTACACACACACACTCCTTCACTTTCTCTTTCTCTTTATCTCTCTCTCTCTCTCTGTGACACTACCATTTTGAGGCAGCCTCCAGCAAACAGAACACATTTATATAATAGTTATAGTAAAGGCAGCAAATCATGAGCAGGGTTGAAAATTTATCTTTAACCCTTTAGTGTTCCGATTATTCTATCAAACATAATGCTTATTGATTCCCATTGATTTGAATTAATCGTGCATTATCTCATATCTTCAAGATCTTGATGGTGTAATTACTTAATGTAGAATAACATTGTAGGGTAGGTGTGAGAGCCTGGATCTGGTCAGTTTGAACATAAAACAGATTAAATATTTTGGCAGGATATGGCCGGTTTAAATACTAAAGGGTTAAATTGCAGCTCATTAACAAGCAATGATCATAATCATTACAGAGCTGACTGCCATCATTGTGTATGTGTGTTTGTGTGTAAGTATGTAATGAATGTATACCTCTGTCATCTCTTGACAACTGATGCTGATGTGTTTATGTCCTGCATAACTTAGCAATTTCGCAAAAGATTCCAATAGAATCATTACTGGGCTTCTAAAGAACAAGTCTTGGGGTCGATTTCTTCAAGTAAAACCCTTTAAGGCGGTGCTCCAGCATGGTCACGATCAAAATGACAGAAACAAGTAAAAGAGTAAATGAATAAGAGAATGTATGTATGTGTGTATGTCCTTAAATCACAGCCTTGGTTTCTCCTGGGCTCTCTTTCCACTTACAAGTTCCCCATATAGCATTTGCTTAGGGATCTCTGCTATCCTTCATTCTAATAAGGTGTCCAGTGTAACCGGTGTCCAACGTATCCGGTGCTTACATTTTATTGAGGTTTTCACTGGGACATTCCATCAGTGTTCCTTTTTATTACGACTGACTTTGGCTTCTACCATACTGTGGGATCTTATTTCTTTGTCTTCGGGGTTTTCCTTATGATGGATTTCATTATAGAGTGTCCCTGCTATATCATGTCTCATCAGTAGATAATACCATGATGACATTTTTGGATAACTGCTTATGATGTGGGTGATATTTTCAGTGTTAACTCCACAAAGTCTGCATCGGTTGTCACATTTTTCTGCTTTTCCCGCATCTCTATCCCTTTTGTGCATCAGGTAATTGGTTGATATTTCCTGTTCCTGGATTGAAAATGCATGCCCTTCAAAGTGGAAGGTAGCTATTGGTCCATGATAGATTGCTTTGATGCTCAATGCTACTATTATCTCGGAGCTTTCTACTAATATATCAATGCCTAGTCTTCTGCTCATATAGGCTCGTCCTTTCATCTGATGATTCATTGCAGTAGAGTTGTGTGGCTTCTTTGGGCATATATTCTAGATTATCTGATAAGGAGTGTTGCTCAAGGAACTGTCTTCCAAGTCTTATGATGTTATCAGCCTCATGTATACAAACTTGGTCAAGGGATGCACTTCAACACTTGGTGGTTAAAAGATATTGCCGAAGGGATATGATACAACATTCAAAGGCATTCTGGATCGATGTTAAGCCTCTGCTGCTTTGTTTTCATTTTAGGTTGAAGTGGTCTACACCACTGTTTATGTGGAAATTATGTGTGCTTGTTAGTATTTTTCAGGTTTTCACATCAATGGCTCAGATTTCATCAAGCATCCAATCAAATGTTGGTATGAGTACTGGCACTGCAAACACATTGTAGGCCACTTTTATTGAATGCAGGGTGTTCTGCAGTCCAAATTTTCTTTATTCAGCTGTTATATTCTTTAGTGACACATATTTTGTTACAGGTGCATTTGTTGTATTTGTTGAAGTTCGGTTTCGATTGGTTTGGAGTTGCTGACGTCACATAATTTCAAACCAATCGAAACCAAACTTCAACAAATACAACAAAAAGACCCTTTAAGAAAACCAACCAACTGGAACGACCCATAACTGTATCCTGTAAAGAAACCAACCAAGCAGAACGAAATGCTTGACCAAGGAAGATCTGATCACAGAAAAAAATTTATAAATACATCTTTCCCTAAAACATACCATTACATGTGGAACCGACTGTTTAAAGATATGAGAAACTGTAATTTCAATTTTCACAGTTTTTTTTCAGTATGACTTGTCGACCACCACTGAAATTAATGAACCTTATACATTCTAACAAATTAATATACAGTTTTAATTTCAAGCTTACACATTCTGTTTTGAACATGATATTTTATCAACATTGAAATATTTTAATTTAATTTTGATTTGTCCACATTGAAATTTATAACGATGTTTTTACACTTTTACCAGTGATAAATAAAAAATATTGTTGAAACTAGTTTGGTACATATGTAAATAAATGTAATTTAAACATTCACGAGTTTTTGAAATTTAAGTGGATTTTCAGCAACACATTTACTTGCTCCAGTCATTTGTCTGCAGCCATGCTGGAGCATTGCCTTTAGTTGAGAAAATCGACCCCAAGACTTATTCTTTGTAAGCCTAGTACTTATTCTAGCGGTCTCTTTTGTTGAACCGCTAAGTTACAGGGACGAAAACACACCAGCATCGATTGTCAAGCGATGTTCAGGGGACAAACACACACACACATATATATATACATATGCATATATACGATGGGCTTCTTCCAGTTTTTGTCTACTAAATCCACTCACAAGGCTTTGGTTGGCCTGAGGCTATAGTAGAAGACACTTGCCCAAGGTGCCATGCAGTGGGACTGAACCCGGAACTATGTGGTTGGTAAGCAAGCTACTTACCACACAGCCACACACACACTCACATATATATATGTATGTGTGTGTGTGTGTGTGTAATTTGGCAAAAGAGACCGATAGAATAAGAACCAGGTTTAAAAAAGACATTAAGTGCTGGGTTCAATTCATTTGGCTAAATATTCTTCAAGGTGTGCTCCAGCATGGCTGCAGTCAGATGACCGAGATAAAGAAAAAGATAAAAGGTAAAAGACAAGGGAATGCTTGCAGTGGACTTGAATTACCAGCTTGTCAGCTGATTGTCCTGTGTAATCTCAAATGCCTTCTTGTTTTTGAGGTTGATATTTAGCTGCTATTTCTAGCACGTGCACACACACACACACACACACACATACAAGTTCGAATTCCGCCGAGGTTGACTTTGCCTTTCATCCTTTCGGGGTCGATAAATAAAGTACCAGTTTCGCACTGGGGTCGATGTAATCGACTTAATCCCTTTGTCTGTCCTTGTTTGTCCCCTCTATGTTTAGCCCCTTGTGGGTAGTAAAGGAATATATATATATATATATATATATATATATATAATTTTATGGGTGTTTGCCAAGTCAGCTGCCAGATGTTGGAGTTTCAATGCATCCATGCCTAGGGAAGTAAGGCGTATTAAAGAAAAAAATCAAAGAATGAACAACAACTATACAAGATTTATTTGCTTTTTGTTTTTATTTATATATTTATTGTAAATTTTATTATCTCCATCATAACATTCCAGACTGTCATCAATATTAATCCAATTATCAAATCAATTAATCAATCAATCACAATAGATGAAACCTTATGTTTTAATTTAAAACAAGAGCTTCTCTGAATGATTAAAATCTTATAAAAAAAAAATATCCATCTTAAAAAATATGAATTTTGAAAGACTTTTCACTTTTTTTTTTCTTAATTTCTTTATTTGTAACTGTTTCGAAAGTAGCAACATATGTCTGTGTGTGTGTGTGTGTGTTTTTACACCAACATTTTTGTGTGTAAAAGGACAAAAGTGAGTGAGAGAGTACTCAATATGGTAAATAAAATTTTATATGTATATAATTAAATATATATATATATATACATATATATATAATTAATAAAATCAAAGGGTAATCAGATGTTTTTATTTTTCATTCCTTCAAAATTTTATCCCTAATAGTGGTTTGGTATTTAACTGTTCTCTCTAGCATGCAAGGAATCCTATGATGGATGCCTCTTATGTGTTTAAATGTACACTGTATATATATATATATATATATATATATATGTAGGTCCCGGGTTGATCCGGGGTTAACCACAGTAGTAAGGTACTCATACATAGCAGAGTAAAATTAATTTATTATATAGAAGGAGCTTCTACAGGACTAGTACTGTTTCATTCAAGAGAAATCTTCAGGAAGCTTCCTGAAGATTTCTCTTGAATGAAACAGTACTAGTCCTGTAGAAGCTCCTTCTATATAATAAAAAATATATATATATATATATATATATATATATATATATATATATATATATGTAGGTCCCGGGTTGATTCGGGGTTAACCACAGTAAATAAGGTACTCAATACATAGTAGAGTAAAATTAATTTATATATAGAAGGAGCTTCTACAGGACTAGAACTGTTTCATACAAGAGAAATCTTCAGGAAGCTTCAGGAGCTTCCTGAGATTTCTCTTGAATGAAACAGTTCTAGTCCTGTAGAAGCTCCTTCTATATAATAAATATATATATATATATATATATATATTGGTAAAAACGGTAAGATAACAAAAGAAAGAGACCTCAATATTATGTAAATAGAGGAAATTTATCTGTAAAATAATATGTGACAATTATTCAGTAGCCAAGATAAAACTCTGAGTTTCGGATGCCGAATAATTGTCCGAATAATTGTCACATATTATTTTACAGATATATACATATATATGTACTTATTTCACAGTGCATTGATGAATACAGTCAAGCATGCAATATAGTTGATTGGTTGATTGCATGAAATCTTTACGTTTGGGCATAGGGTGTATATGTAATCCTGTTATATCAATGAGTATCAGACTCAACACACACACACACTTCTAACAAAAGATTATCATGAGCTCTTTTTGGTTCAGTATCACAAAATAAATAAACAGCTACTGTATATATATATGCATATATATATATATATATATATATATATATATATATATACTCACACACAAACAAACACATACTGTGAGTTTTACAGTTTTGCACTATAATTTGCTTTTCGGGTATTATTAAGAAAGAATTTGGGGTAGCAGCAAGGATGGCTGTTGTATTTAGGCATCCAGTTCTTCAGAGAAATTGAATTGACAAATGCAATGATAGTCCTTCGCATTGATGGTACCAACTGCAAAAGGTAGAATATAAAATGAAATATTAAAAGAGGTCTGGGTTTAGCATCATGTGAATTCTTTTAATGATAGGAAATGTTTAAGTTCCAAAGGAATTTCCAACTCTTCAATGCTGTCATCTACACAATTACGTAAGTTCCTGCGAATGCTTATTCGGCACCAGTCCATTAAAGAGCGTTGTGGGTAGATAAGCAGTTTAAACCAAGGTGCAACATGCTGGTAACTACTGCACATTTGTACCTGAGGAAAGAAGGAAAATAAAAAATTTGGTAAGTAATAACAATGTAAAACAACGACAAGGATTTAGTGACACAAATACACAGTCATATAATTTGTGAAAGGGGTGTAATTGATTGAATCGATACTAGTGTATCAATGATGTACACTTTAGTAGCTTTGAAGGGTATGAGGGGGTGCTGAAAAATTCCTGGCTGTAAGGATATTTCAAAAGGCCGGGTTGGAGACCCAACTTTCCAAGTTTTTTTAAAGGGCTTAGAAAAACTAAAGGACTGCTGCAATAAGTTCAAGATTGATGAACAAAACACCTATGTTCCCAGAGCTAAATTCTTCAAACCCCAAAGAATTCCTCTCAATACATGGCTATGATGCTTTCCCACTACTCCTGCTCATGTTAAGAGATGCACATATTGTCAGCCACTAAGGAACATACTCAACTGGTTAAGGTAAGCAACTGGAAAGCAAATCTGTGGTATTGAGTAAAATATTTGCTGTAGCCCATCTTTTTATACCAAGACAAAAAAACATGTACATGATAACACCTCCAGTCAGTTAAGATCCGAAGCCATGAGAGCCACTGCCTGGTGTTGCATATTACTATAATAATCATCATTATTATTATTGAGTGAGAGAGCAGTACATGCCCTCAAAGTGACACTGGGGTACAAATATATGGAGCCTAATATACCCATCATGATTACCCATCTGATAAGGGTACACCAGGCACATGCATTACAACCATATGTGTGCGACAAGATGATCTCATATCAAGAGAAACAGTGCATGACCTTGCAGGTGGGGCCCAGTCAGAATTTTCTTCAGGTTGAGTAACCCATCCTGCTCAAAAGGTCCCTGAATAAGGTTTGTTTAAGGCTGTTGAACGAAACATCCATATTTCCAGTGATGAATTATTTAAACTCCAAAGAATTCCTCTCAACACTTGGCTATGATGCTCCTCCACTACTGCTCGTGACCAGAGATGCATATATTATCAGCCGCGAAGGGACATGCCCGAAGGTCAAACAATTGACAAGCAAATCTGTAGTATTGAGCAGAATATGGTGGCGAATGTAACAGGACGAGGAAGAAGACGTGAGGAAAGAGATTAAGAAAGATGGGGCAGAGGAGGGTGTGTCTAACTGTGCAGCTGTATACAAGAAAGTGAGCTGGTAGGGGTGGGGTGGGTGAACACATCACCAGTGAAGGAAGATGCTGTTATGTGTGAGAAAACACAAAACAAACAAGAAAGACATGCCTGACAGGGAGAGAGAGGGGCTCGGGGAAAGGGAACACAACAGAATTTATTAGTTTAAATATTTCATAGAACATGGCTGTTCTTACAGAGTAAATAAGAAAAGAAATTTTAAAAAATTATTTCGATTTACATGAAGAAGATGTAGCTATTTCCATTGCAGTCTTGAGTTAGCTGATTTGAATCAGCAAGGAAATTCAAAAGTAGTAGTGGGGGAAGATTTTGTTGCTGTATTTGAGAAGACAGAAAACAAAGAAATTATTTTGGTTTACATGGGAAAAATGTAGTTATTTCCATTGTGGCCTTGAGAAGACACAACACAAGCAATCCAGTGTGACTCAGTGGTTGATGCTTAGAGACCAGACATTGTTATTGTGGATATGCCATACCTGGGGGCATACATGTATGTGACAAAGAGCGGGAAAAGATAGTAAAATACAAGCTACTAAAAAACAAAAAAACTATGAATGTAGGCAATGAAGAGAGTAACAGTCATTCCAGTAGTTGTAGGGGCTCTGGGAGTACTAACCACCAGGTTTGAGAAGTATGTCGGAGAAAGTGGAATTGACATGAGGACAGAACATACTTGGAAAACTGCTCCTTGGGAACAAGGAGAATTTTGAGATGGGTGTTAGGTATTGTGGAGGGTGACACTGTGAGACAACAGGTTGCTGTCTGCTCTTAATTAATTGGAGCAAGTAAAATTGAGAGCTCTGAGAAGTGAAATGGAAATGATGATGATGATGATGATGATGATGATGGGATGAAAGGCAAAGTTTGAACTCAGAATGTAGCAGCAGACAAAATACTGCTAAGCATTTTGCCTGGCATGCTAACGATTCTGCCAGCTTGCCACCTCAATAATAATGATGATGATAATTCCTTTATGTGTCACTAGGGCTTAACAACAAAGAGGAATGTCCGAAAGATAGGATACAACACAGCTAGAGTGGTACATCAGACCGTATAAAACAAAATTAACAACAGTACCAACAAATAACAATTACAAAAACAGCAACAATGGGAAGAGGTCCTCAGTAAGCAAAAGATGGTTACCTGGGGCCAGTCAATAAACCCCAAAGTTCCAGCACATATTGAAAATAGGCCTGATTAAACAAAGCTATAATCAAAGATATTCCAGTCATGCTCATCTGATTTAATATTACAAATATAATCTGATGTTTATTTTTTTACTTTTTAAGATGGCAAGATGTACCTAATTTGCTTATTACTATTTTTAACTACTTTTCAGCTCTTCAAAACATCTGTGTCACAGGTAGGCTTAACAATAAAAAACTATAACAAAGACAGTAAACTATATAATACAACAAAGAAAACATGACCGTGCAACAAAAAAAAACCTGTATGGCTTAGGTAAACAAGCATACTCTAATAAAAAAAATGTCAAAAGCTAAATTTTCTTTCACGAATTATTTTCCACAGAAAAAAAATTGAATAAATTTAACATAGGTCAATAGCAAAATAGCTCAGCATAAATCTAGTTTAATTTAGGTGGTATGGGACAAACTACAAAGTGGTGGGATTATTAGAGCAGTGGGAAAATACTTGATAGCATTTGTCAAGATCTCTTGAGTTTTTGAGCTCAATTTCTGCTGCAGTCAACTTTGCTTTTTTTTATTCCTCCTGGGTTGATTTAGTAAAATATTAGTTGAGTATTTAAAAAGTGCAGACCTTGTGTCAAAATTTGAAACAATTTAAGTGCTGTGGGGTAAGACTGGAAATGCTGACTATTATCCATTTGAATGAATTGGAAATACACCTAGACACAGTCGGGAGAGCAACCGATACAGGGTGTGTGAAAGAAAAAAAAACCAAACAATTAAGTGATGAGAAATCTAATCTAATTATAAGATGATTCTAAAAAACAATTTGAGTTAACACAAAGCTTAACAAAAAAAAAAAAAAAATGACACTCTTGTTTCAAATTGAGTGTCTGATATTAGAAAGGTATCTAAAAACAGAACAAACCCTACTGGTCCATACAACCCTTCTCCTCACCAACATTTTATGTGTTTTCCATGCAAGCATAGGCTGAATGTGTCATCAAGATCCAAGTCAATTCTTATTTGGAGTTACTGTTCTCCTAGATGAGTTGTAGGATCGTATTTCAGTCATAGATTTTATTGACCTGGTTCTTGTGGATGGATGCCCTTCCCATAACCGACTCCTTTAGAGAGTGTAGTGAGTGCATTTTATTGTGGTATTGGCACTGGTGAAGTTGTTTTGTATCCTGTTAGAACAAATGCTCTATGATGCATTTGTTCACTCAAGGTAGCAATTCTGAGAAGATGACCAGAAGATCAAGATAGCCTTGACAGGAGAATCAGGACGGATGGGTAAAAGTTGTAAGACTATGGGAGTAGAGTTGTGTACTTTGGGTGAGAGTGTAGTAGAAGATGAAGGGCAGAAAGTGTGATGAGGGAATTTCAACCGTGTTTCGTGGTTTGCTACCACAACAGCTCCTTTATAGGATCCAGTTTGCTCAAGACATCATCAGGAGGAACCACATCTGGTTTCAGCCCCTACTCCTCTACCGTTTTGACGGTATGGAAACGAGCAACTTACTTTTGCATGCTTGCATGGGATGGATGGAATTTGTTGAAGCAGATTTTTTTATGGTTGGATGCCCTTCCTGTCATCAACCCTCACCTGTTTCCAAGCAAGGTCATATTTCCTTGTGGCTGGAAACAGGGGGCACTACTTGTATGAAGGCGACACTTATTTATAACTATCATGTGATGTCAGGACAAGGGTACACACATATACACACACACACACGCTCATACACATTATATACATGTACACACACACACAAACATACATGCATATGCACATATATCTTTCAGTTTCTCTCTACCAAGACCATTCACAAGGTTTTGATCAGCCTAGGGCTACAGTAGAAGACACTTATTGAAGGTGCCATGCAGTGGGGCTGGACCCATGACTGCTTAGTTGGTAAGTAAGCTTCTTAACCACATAGCTATACCTGCAGCCATTCAAATAGCACCACCAATTTGTGGCAGCTGGCAATATGACGTAATGTTGTATTGCCGAGGAAATATGATTGTTGTTTTCCCATTGGTTGAAATAACTGCTCATATAGGAATTCTGAAAATTAGTAAAAGAATATTTTTATGCGATTTCAATTCTTTAAAGTCAAGTTGAACCCTGAATTTTTGGGGAAAACTTTAGTGTTTGTGGGATGTTACTAAACTCCACGACACTCACTCCTTTGAGATATTGGTTATTTTTTATGCCATGTCTATGATAAAAATCCAACAAGGCATATTTGAATTGTTGGGAACACTAGTAGTTAGTATGAAGAATTAGCTAGTGTGACTTTTAAGTCGTAATTCTCTACGACAAAATGACTTTACTTTCCAATTGTACTATAAATGCTAAATATACATAAATAAACTAATGTGGTAATTATTTTCTCTTTATTCATGTTCTTCAACTTGTTAATGAAATATATTTCTGTAATTATGAAATTGTATTTTTTGATAGAGGTTAAAAGAACACAAATTTATTTATCTTCAACATACATGCACACATAAAATGTCAGTTAGCGTTTCAGAGAATATATTTCTCGCTGTGGCGTTTATGTAGCTGGAGTCAGGATTTATGTATAATAATAACACTTATAAGTAAGTTATAAGTGACGGGTTTATCAATATATATTCCTACTTCAAAAGTAAAATATATTTATTATCTATTTCCAAATAGGAAACATATAAAAGTAGCATTACACTAACAGTAACCAAACCGCTATAGATGTCAATACCAAAATGTTGTGGTGGAGAAAGGTAAATAAAAAATGTTTAGTTGTACTTGGCTACCAGTGAAAAGATTAAACCAAAAAATCATATTGGATCTATTCATTGCTTGTCATTCTTCAATCTTTGGGTCAAGAGAAGTTTAACTAAGAGAACGCTCAGAATAAACAAGAATCTCTCCTACACCATTTCTTTTATATGTCTCAAAACAACAAGGAAGTCCCTTTGTAGTTGCTCAACTTGCTATGAATAGAATTTAAATGTTCTTCATTCATAAAGTCATGGCCGGAATAGCTTTGATCATAGGTTCTTTTTAACCCTTTTGATACCAACCTGACTGAAACCACCTCTGTCTAAGTAGTATAAATGTCTTGTTTTCAAATGTTCTGAATTAAAATCTTCCACCAAACCTTAGTCACAATTTATGTTCCTAACACTAGCTTAACGATAACTAAGTTATTTTACTAGATTCTCTGTTATATTTAAAATTAATTGAAAGAAACCCAGAACATCTCAACAGAAATATGGTAACAAAAGGGTTAATCATGGATAACCTATGGTTTCACAACAGCAGCAACTAATATATCCTCAGGTAAGAAATATATAGATTCAATAATTCTACTAAAGTTTACATTTGCTTGAATTAAAACAAAACAAAACAAAACAAAAAGCATAGTAAATCAATAATTTTCAACAAATACATTGTTAATATAGACGGACATTATGAAGTCTTTATATCATCTTTGACTCAACAGGATTTATTGAATGTAGATAAAACTGAGATATTTGACTACTAAGTTTGAAGGCTTTGGGTTCTAAATTTATGTGGAACTCTTTCAACCTACATCTATGTGTGTGTACTTATCAGTGTGGGATGCAAAGAATTGAACAGTCATATGAAAATACCTTGTGGTATTTTAATCCATGCTGATCACATCTCTTCATGCTTTGTTGACTTTGATTTTCAGTCTATTTTGAAGTCAAGAAAATAAGCACCAGAAAAAAAGTACTGGAAACAATATACTCTTCTAAGACCCTTGAAGAAGTGCTCCAGCATGGCCACAGTGTAATAAATGCAACCAGTAAAATATGTAGAACCATATTATTTATATTTTATTACAGTTTAACATCAATTTCTTTATGTAAACATGGGTGAGATGAATTTTGCAAATTTGCATTTGTTTGAAGAAATGAGTTTTTACAGTTAGATGTTTTCTTTACCATAAACAACTAACTTGATTGTAAAATAGAAGTGGAAGTTGTCGCCAACCAGGTAGACTGTGGCAAGCAGAATGTTTTACCTTGACCAAGGGAACAACATAACAACATATGTACAAGGTCTGATCAATAAGTATCTGGACTGTTGCCATAGTAACAAGGCTAAAGCACACAAAATGAAGCTGCCTGGCTAAGATTGACCTTGAATTCTACTGTGCATGTGCACTAAGTTTTAATGTTCTAGTTCACTTCCACTGTTTACAGCAGTGCTTGGTAGGAAGGTGTGTAGCGTGTGATCATTGTATTGATCACGATAGTGAAAGTTGTCATGGCGATACCTGCTCAGAAGCCTACACTAAGTTGCAGAAAGTGTATGGAGAGGAGTTTATGAGCTGTACACAAGTGCACGAGTGTTTCAGACGTTTCCAAGATGGCCAAAAAATGTCGATAGTGATGAACGTTCTGGGAGACCTGCAACCAGCAGAACTGAGATAAACATCACAGATGTGCATGTAGCTGTGAGGGGAAATCCTTGAATCATCATCTATGAGTTATCAGAGGATGTGCAGATTAGTTATGGTTCAGTTCAGTCCATTATCATTGAAGATTTGGGTATGAGATGTGTGTCTGCCAAGTTTGTGCCAAAACTGCTTTCAACTGACCAAAAAGACACTCAGGCTTCAGCACTCAGATTTCAGTTGCACAAGATCTTGATTGTGTTGAGAATGATGGAAACTTTTTGAAAACTTTGCATAGGCCACTGAGCAGGTATTGCCAAGCTTTTGGCAATATTTGATGCAGATTCTCTGCTCAGTTTTCTCTGTCATGGTCAATGCGGCAATCACATGCTACACACCTTCCTTCCAAGCACTGCTGTAAGCAGTGGAAATGAGCTAGAACGTTAAAACTTAGTATGCATTCACAACGGAGTTCAAGGTCAATGTGTTAAGTGGATTCACTCTGTGTGCTTTAGCTTCATTACTATGGCAACAGTCCGGATACTTATTGATCAGACCATGTACTAGCTAGATACTAATTTCCATGTAGTGGCCCACTTAGTCAAGGATGGGCATTTTCTTTTCTTTTTCTATTCTTTTCTTGTCTTGCAAGTTACTCAGTGACAGTAGCATGAGAAAAGCACCCAGTACACACTGTATAGCAATTGGCATTAGGAAGGGTATCCAGCTGTAGAAACCATGCCAACACAGACATTAGAGTTTGATGCAGCTTTATGGCTCACTGGATCTTGTCAAACTGTCCACCCGATGCCTGCAAAGGAAATGGACTTTAAATGATTATGATGGTCAGTAATCTAGTTTCTGAACATCATAGCTATTCAGTCTCATGCCTCAAAAGCATTCAGTAATTTTAATCTCTATATATATAAAGCTGAAGTTGTCTGCGTATGGCAGGTTTGGTAGCCTTCAACTAACACTATCTCCTTCGAGACCCTGTGGTGCAAGTTGACCAAAATTGATAGTATGATAGAAGAAGGCTTGCTCTTCCTTCCGTAGAAGAAAAAATTCAAATCGGACCATGTTAACACCAAAAATTATTTACATCAAAAAGGTGCTTTTTTTCTATGAAAATCCCTATTTTTTACGAGTTTTTGACTGCTGTGTCATTATTTTTCGGTGTATTTCAACCAGAAAAATGTTCACTTAAAGAGAATAACAAGCTACATAATGCAAAATTTTTACTTTTCAAAAATTCCAATTCTAAAGGGTTGAAACAAACCTGAGTAATGCCAGGCGATACTGCTAGTAAATAATAAATCAAAGACAAAATTTGATACAATAAACATTACCTTTACTTGGATGCAAACAAGTCTAAATGTTCTGCGTATTTCAAGTAGCCAAATAGGAAGTTAACTTGTTTGTTCAGCTGTGTTATTAGTATAAGAATGTACAATCTGTCAACATGCAATTAATTGTGTGTATTTAATGTAACAGACAGTGCATTTTCTCTACTGTCCAACCAGTTTCTCTATATTACTTGATTTACATTCCTTCAGATTTACTTTTTTCAGAATTTTTGGTCTATAGTCCATTGAATTGTTGGGATACTATTGAAAACTTTAACCCTTTCATTACTGTATTTATTTTGAGATGCTCTGTGTTTCTTTCAATTACTTTAATTATAACAAAGAATTTAGTAAAATAACTTAGCTATCATTCAGCTAGTGTTAGGAACATAAATTGTGACTAAGGTTTGGTGGAAGATTTTAATTCAAAACTTATGAAAACAAGACATTTATAACTCAGAGCCAGAGCCGGTTTCAGCTGTGTTGGTAACGAAAGGGTTAAGATTCACTGACCTCCATTCAAGTCTTGATTACAACCTGGTGTTTAAGTTGTGCAGTTTAACCCTTTTGATACCAACCCACCCGAGACTATACCCCACTCCAGCTCTATTTTTTCTTTAAGTTTCAGTCCAAGGACTGTGGCCATGCTGTGGCACCACTGTTTACTTTGCTGCTCTTTCACTAAACCTCCTCTGATATGTGACATTTGGTGGATGAGGGAGTTTGACGTCACTACCCATGTCTGTGTTTCTTGCTCAGAGGTAGGTTCCTCCAGAACTCTTGACAGAAGGAGATCTAGTTTTGTTTTGAAAAAGCCTACATCCATACCATGCAGCTCTCTCAGGTTTTGTTGAAGGATATTGAAGAGCTGTGGCCCTTTGAAACCCAAGCTATTGCAGTATCTGATCCTGTATCCTGATGGCAATATTGGGATCTTTGGTACCATGCAGTAGCACCCCATCCTGCCAAAGTTTGGAACAGATTTTTCTAGGGTTTTTCAGATGTATGTTACTGTATATCAGTTCTGCCTTCATTCCAGAGAGTAAATAAACTCTTTCAGTCTCTTCCAGCAGCTGATATGTTGCATTGTATCAATTTTCATTGTGTAGCTTCACTGGATTGCCTCAAGTTCCATTGTTAATTTTACACTGTTTGACAACACAGTTGGGAGCAATAATCCAGAGGGCTGAGAATGAAAGTCCTCCAGAGAACCATCATGGTTTCCTTTTCTCTTGTTCTGAAAGTTCAAAAGATCCACCTGGCCAGACGACTGCATTTTATTTATCCATCCGATTGCGCTCAAATTTGATATATAGATACCGATGGTATCAGGGCGTGTATAAGTCTTGAAAAAAATTACAAAAATCGATTCCAGGTGAGAATGTGATCGATAAAGCCATTTTTGTCCTGCTTTTCTTCCGTCAACCTGTACATAACTGCACCTTCCAGTTTTTGTTGTTTTTGTTCTGCTTAAAGGTACGTTTCTTTCCTGCCAAGCTTACTGCTTAACCCTTTTGTTACTGTATTTATTTTGTTTGAGTTCTTCCAGTCAACTGTCTTATCATTACTGGCACTTTAAACTCTTCGGTTGCATATTTGTGGGGATAAAATCATTTTTCTTTGGAATAGAAAATAGCCTATCTTTATTTCTTCTTTTGCTGGTGTCTCAAATTTAGGTTAAATCAGTGTTTCTCAAAGGGGAGGCCTATGGGACGGTTGGACAATTGTGAGAAAATTTGGTTTAAATGTTTGACAACTCAGTACCGTCCATTGGACGGGGGTGGTGGTGGCGTTTTGCTCGTATATGTATATATATATATATATATAATCATTATAGATATAGGGTAAAAAAATTATTAATTTAATAATAAATTTTACCAAGTAGTTTCGGTATGGAAAAGAACCATATTCGGTAAAAACTTATACAAAAATTTTTTATATATATATATTTTTTTTATATATATATATATTTTTATATATATATATATTTTTTTTATATATATATTGCTAAGATGTCGTATTGATGAGTTTTGTTTTTTTCACTTTCCCGAAGAGAAGATTGCATTGTTTATACCATTTATTCTTTTGAATAGTATCAGTGGAATTTTCGAAACATGTGTCGAAAGTAAAAATACTTGTTTAAACCTGTGTTAACTCCATTTTTTATTCATATTATTCAAAATATTCAACGTAAACACGAAGTTTCAACCTTTATAAACAAGGAGTTACAACATCTTTACTTGTGAGATTTTTGCTGCCCTGGTAACTATTTATTTATTTTTCCGTGTTAATTGTTAACAAGGTAAAAATACACTCATCTATTTATATATATATATATATATATATATATATATATATATATATATATATATATATATATAACAATAATTGAGGGTTTAGCAACAAGTTGCTTCATCACATACCGAAAATTTCGAAATAGCAACCAAAATATGACTCCACAGATAACAATATCTGTAACTCACATAGTCATATTTTGTAGTGAAAAGAAAATAACGATGTTTTGGCTGCTATTTCTAAATTTTCGGTATGTGGTGAAGCAACTTGTTGCTAAACCCATAATTATTGTTTTATATATATACTAGCAGTATCGCCCGGCGTTGCTCGGGTTTGTAAGGGAAATAACTATATAAGCATTTTTAGAGAGTTACTTCCCTTATAAATTCGGGCTTTCTTAGCCATTTTTGTTTTGGTGTCTTCAAGCCATGAAGTCGTTGTTCTAAAAGAACGCTGGTTTCCTTCACAACGCATTACGACGTTGATTTCTTTACACTCCCTTCCCCACAGCTTCACGAGGGAGGGAAGGGGGAGAAGCAAACAGGTGCAGCTGTGAGCGTGGACGCCAACTCTGCCGCCATCGACATACAATGCATTTTATGCATTAAAATGGAATAAAAAATGATGTTAAATTATTTTTAAAATCGTAGACTCATCATTGACGCGCGCTAATAGTCAGACAGGCTCGATATGAATCACGACTATAAGATACCCGAATTTGGTTAAACTGCACCGCAAAATGTGGGAGGAGTTAGGAATCTAAATCGAAGGGGACAGACACTCACACAACTAGAGTTTTATATATATAGATATATATCTTTATATATAAAAGTCAAGTTGTATGTCTGTCTCCTACGATTTAGATTCCTAACTACTCCCACATTTTGCGGTGCAGTTTAACCAAAACCGGGTATCTTATAGTCGTGATTCATATCGAGCCCTTCTGGGTATTGCATTTTTCGCTATTATATAAGGGAAGTAACTCTCTAAAAATGTCTACGATGAGTCAACGATTTAAAAAAAAATTTACCATAATTTTTTTTCCATTTTTAATGCATTTTTTTGCTATTTTTTTGCTATAACTCTCTAAAAATGCTTATATAGTTATTTCCCTTACAAACCCGAGCAACGCCGGGCGATACTGCTAGTATATATATACGTGTGTGTGATTGTGTGTATGTCATTTATTTCAGTCTAAATTCATAAAGAACTTAATTTTACTCAACGGAATTTTATTGTTTCTGTATATCCAGAAAAATGACTGATGACTAAAAGTCACAAAAGTAACATAACAGAATATCTTTGTCAGTAAATATCAGTACCATATGAAAACTGAAGAAGCCCTTCAATCTTTGAGTGCATATGATGGAACATTATTACTTGTATTATCATTGACAGAGCGGCTAACCGGCTTCCGTGCCAGTGGCACTTAAAAGGCACCATTCGAGCGTGATCGTTACCAACGTCGCCTTACTGGCACTTGAGCCCAGTGCTAGTAGGGTATTAAGAGCACCATCCGAGCATAATCGTTGCCAGAGTGGCTATCTGGCCTCCGTGCCGGTGGCACGTAAAAGACACCATTCGAGCATGATTGTTACCAGCATCACCTTACTGGCACCTGTGCCGATGCCATGTGTAAAAGATTCGAGCATGGTCGTTGCCAGTACCACCTGACTGGCCCTGTGCCAGTGGCATGTAAAAGCACCCACTACACTCTCAGAGTGGTTGGTGTTAGGAAGGGCATCCAGCTGTAGAAACTCTACCAGATCAAGATTGAAACCTGGTGCAAGCCATCTGGTTCGCCAACCCTTAGTCATTCGTCCAACCCATGCTAGCATGGAAAGCGGACGTTAAACGATGATGATGATGATGATGATGATTATAGAATTCAGCTGTAAAAACCTTATTTGTTGTTTTTTTTCAGTTTGAAGGAAAAGAGTTACTCCTTGGTAAAAATGCAGTGCTTACATACAAATTTTTGGCCTCCCTAAATTTTATTTTTTTGAATGATACACACAAATATCTTATCTAAATGTTTGGCAAAGAAACAACATCTGATAAAGACATCTGAATGCCACATGACAGGTTTCTACTAGCTGGAATCTTATGACTTCAACTGCCAGTGCAATACAGTAGCAACAATGTATGGGTTTGAAAGCAAAGCTGGCATTCAGGGTATGTAATGTATGTTTTCAATCTCAGTAAATAAATATCAAACTCATCTCAGTTTTTATATATTTTTTGCCCCTCTTGACATCACACCCCATCGTCCTCCCCCTCTTCCCTCTCCTTCCCTCTTTCCTTTAGTTGTTTGGTCACTCTGATGCTATTCACACAAGCAGTACCCTCTTCCTTTAGAATTAATTACCTGTCAACATACACAAGAAGAAGAAGAAAAAAATGTACATTAACTTCAACTTAAAATCTGTTTCCCAAAAATGCTAAAAGATTTCTACATCACACCACAAACTTGTTCCTCGTGTGTAACCAAACATGCATGCAAACACACACACACACGCACACACACACACACACACACACACACACACACATACACGCGTGCGCACACACACACATATACACATGCAGACACACACACACACACAAACTCACTCCGTCACACTCATATAGACTTTATTGGAATGTTCAGTGAACAAATTCATTACTATTTATAGCTGTACAATTAAGGTACAGTGTCGGTGCATGGCTTAGCAGTTAGGGTATTCAGCTCACAAATATAAGATCATGAGTTCAATTCCTGGCAGCATGTTGTGTTCTTGAGCAAGACACTTTATTTCACATCGCTCCAGTCCACTCAACTGACAAACAAGAGTTATATCTGCAATTCAAAGGCCAGCCTTGTTGTATTCTGTGTCATGCTGAATCTTTCTGAGAATTATTTTAAGATTATACATGTTTGCGGAATGCTCAGCCACTTGCATGTCAATTCCATGAGCGGGCTTTTCTGTTGCTTGAATCAGCTAGAACCCTTGTTGTAAATGATGGAGTGCCAGAAAGGTACTAGATTACTAACCATCAATGCCAGTGCCGCCTGACTGGTCCTGTGCCATTGGCATGTAAAAAAGCACCATTCGAGCATGGCCGTTGCCAGTGTCTTGGCATCACTTACCAAGTCCTTTGTAAGCTGCTCTCCAGCTATCTATCAGTGGCTTTATATAGCTATGGTGTGGCCTCACCTGGAATTTGCATCACCAGTCTGGAACCCCTATCTTGCCCAGGATATTAATCGTTTGGAGACCGTTCAGCGACGTGCAACCAAGAGAATACCCTCCATCAGGCATTTGTTATATTCTGAACACCTTACTTCCCTGGGCATGGATACATTAAATCTCCAACGCCTGGCAGCTGACTTGGCAGACACCCATAAAATTATTAACCATCTTACAAACAATAACTTTGAGGACCTTTTCAAACTTCACCTGTCTAACACCCGTGGACATGTTTACAAACTCAGAAAACAGCACAGCTCCCTTGACTTTCAGAAACATTTTTCATGCTAAGAGTTGCTGAAGCATGGAACAAACTGCCGGCATCAGTTGTTAGTTGTCGGAGCACTGCATCCTTCAAAACATCCATGCTTCCTGAGATTCGCCAACACTACACCTGATTTTCTCCTCTCCATACACACACAAGCATGTATGTGACTCATACACTGTTCACTTTCTAGACATTTGTACATTAGTGCATATGCTTTATACGCACCTTTGACAAGTTGTAGTGCACGTAATCACTGTATACAATAACTTCATTATTATTATTATTATAATGAGACCTCAGTGTAGCTAACCCTGACAGTGAATGTGTAAAAATAATTTCTAACAATGAGGGCAGGTGTGACAACAACAACGACAGCGACAATTACAAAAAAAGATCCAACCCTATGCACATAAGTATGGAATAATGAGTGCAAAATAGCTGTAAGCTCAAATGCTCTCAAAGAGTGTCACTGGCAGATTAGCTTTGCTTTACATTGCCATAGTTTATCTGAGTATCAGAAATATGTACCATCATCTGAGAAAGTTACAGTTGTCATCTTCAGGGAGATATTTATCTCTTATCAGCTCATATCTGTAATGTCCGGGCTAATGCTGATGTTTTACATACATACATACATACATACATACATACATACATGCACACGTGCTCACACATACACACACACATCATGCATACATATATATAGATATAGATATATACATACATCATACATACATATATATCTTCCTCCTCCTCATCATGATGATCGATTAACATCCGTTTTCCATGCTGGTATGTGTTGGACAGTTTAACTAAGGTCTGGAGAGCCAGTGGCTACACCAGGCTCCAATCTGGTCTGGCAGAGTTTCTACAGCTGGATACCCTTCCAAACGCCAACCACTCCGAGAGTGTGGTATCTATCTATCTATCTGTCTGTCTGTCTATCTATTTAGCTATCTATCTATCCATCCATCTATCTATCTATCTGTCTGTCTATCTATTTAGCTATCTATCTATCCATCCATCCATCCATCCATCCATCTATCTATCTATCTATCTATTTATGTATACATACATATACATACTTACATACATGTATGCGTACATATATACACAATCATATATACATACACATATATACATGCACACACACTCATACACATACACACTTACATGCAAACACACATACATACTTACACATATGCACATGCATACACACACACATCACTGTTATCATCATCATCATCATTCTATGTATGCTGGTATTGTTAGATGCATCAACTCACCTATGTAGCGTGCATTTCCTATTGGTTTGATTTCTATGATTGTTTGCCATTCCTAATACCAACCACTATACAACCCAACACAGGAGGGGTAACCTGCTATCATACAGTTCTTGCTACTATTTACAGCAACATTGAACGGCCCTCTCCAAGATGCAAACCTTGGGTGTGTCTATCGAGGTTCAGGGTTGTCCAGATGTCCAGACCTCCCTCCAGCCTTGTTAGTGTGGTTCAGAGGAAAGCAGGGCAGTGCATTTAGTAACAGTTTGACAGTCAGAGTTACTGACTGGAAGAGAGTTGAGTCAAATATCAGACCTACCTTAAGGAATCCACTCCAGATATATTACAAGGTTACTTTCTGTATAACCTTCTAATAATAACAATTGCAGCGTGGAAGGTGTTTGTAAGCCATTTAAGAAACACACAAAAGCCATTTGATTGACTTCAACATTTAAGTTTAATTTGTCAAAATATTTTCGTCGCTAAAATCCGCGACCTGTTCACTGACAAAAATCCAATACATTCTGTATATTGAGCCATTTTAACCATTTCATTACCATATTTATTTTGAGATGCTCTGTGTTTCTTTCAATTAATTTTAAAGAATTTAGTGAAATAACTTAGTTATCATTAAGCTAGTGCCAGGAACATAAATTAGGACTAAGGTTTGGTGGAAGATTTTAATACAAAACTTATGAAAACAAGAAATTTGTACTACAGAGCCAGAGGCGGTTTCAGCCAGGTTGGTATCAGAAGGGTTAAAGACATTTGGGTGAAGTCTAAAGGCGATTTGGTAGCTGATGGAATAATCATCAGATAGGCAAAGGCATGGATGTAGCCTGAACAGTAGCCATGTCAATCACATCTAATTTCTGGTATGGTTACTGACATGATGTACAAGGGGTGCTAAAAAGTTCCTTGCTTTAAGGGTGTCGTGAAAGGCCTGGTTGGAGGCCGGGCCTTCTGAGTTCTTTTACAGAGCTAAGAAAAACTGAAGGACTGCTGCAATAAGTGTGTGAATCTGAGAGGGAAATATGTTGAATAAAATCATAATTAACTGATACTCCTGTATTTTCTTTTGCACAAAGCCAGGAACTTTTCAGGAACCCCTCGTAGGCTCTCTTAGATCTGCCAAGAGTCACTCACGCAATCACTGTTACAAAATATTTACAGGCTATAAAGAACCCTGATGCTGTTGCAAGCCTTGCAGCAGGACCTAAATGTAATATACAAGTGGGCAGAACAAAACAGCATGCAGATTAATGTTGGGAAATTCACAAATGCAGACCAACCTGCACATAAGAGGCCTGAAGGCACTGCAACCCTAAAAAGTCACAGACAGTGAAAGACTTAGGAATCAGTGTTTTAATGACACATTGTTTCTTGTGCACATTAGCAAGATGGCAACAAAGTGTAGATAATTGGCTGGATGGGTACTAAAGCCGTTCAGGACAAAAGACCAAGTAGTCATGTTGACCCCGAGGAAGACCTTGTTCTCATCTGTCTGAAGTATTACCTTCAGCTGTGGTCATCCCGTAGTGTGAAACTAACAGCAGAGCTTAAAGAAATCAAACACTACTACACTAAAAAGACCACCACAGTGCAGCGAATAAACTGCTAGGGGAGGCTGAAGAAAATATGTTTTTCTCCCCTGGAACTAAAATGCAAGAGATGTATACACACCCCTCCATACACATGCAAGCATGTATCTGACTCATACACTGTTCACTTCCCAGACATTTGTACATTACTGCATATGCTTTATATGCACTTTTGACAAGTTGTGGTGCACCTGAGCACTGTATACAATAATTTCATTATTATTATTATTCAGTAGTATATTTTTTATATCGTGCTTTCACTTCACTACCGAGCGCAGCTCTGTGTGCCTTGGGTATGTGCTGTGATTTGTTGTGATGCTCTGATGGTTATTGTATGGAAAGTGTTCTGCGTAGGATGTGTGCAGTGCCTAGTAGTGCAATTTTCTGTATGTTATATGTGTTTGTAAGTCCTTTATTATTATCATTATTATTATTATTATTATTATTATTTTTCTTTCTTTTAAGTGGAAAATTCTGGAAAGCCTAGCAACTAACTTTGGCATCGAAAACTATACAAATGCCATTGTGAAGTATCAAAAGTACCGTCCAATCATCTAAATGAAGTCTAGGTACTGCAATAGCTTGGCATTCAAAGGCCCACAACTCTTCAATGATTTGCCAAAAGAATTAAAGAATCTATGTAATGTAGATGTAGATGTCTTAAAATGGAACCAGACATTCTCCTATCCATGATATTAGATGAACCAATGTGTTGGCATGAAGTACAAAATGAAGGCAGCATTGTCAACTCTGTCACACACCAAATGAACTAATAATTGTGTAAAAGGCACATGCGAGAGCAGTGATATGAAATCCCACCATGCACAAGAAATCATCTACTTAAGAGGCCTGTGGAAAAGGTAGAAAGTAATGGTGGTACTCCAGCATGGTCACGACCACATGGCTGGAACTTAAAAGACAAAAGGAATAAAATAAATATATATCTATATATCAATGTTTGTTTTTATGTTTAGTTATAATGATTTCAAATTTTTTTGGCACAAGGCCAGCAATTTCAAAGGGCTTGGGTAAGTTGATTTACATCAACCTCAGACCTCAGCTGGTCCTTATTTTATTGACCCTGAAAAAATGAAATACAAAGTTGACCTTGGTGGAATTTGAACTCAGAATGTAAAGATGGATGAAATGCTGCTAAGCTTTTTGACCAGCATATGCACGATTCTGACAGCTTGTTGCCATATGCATAGTTATAATAAAAACAATTTGACAGTAATCTGAGGGGGTCATTCTATACTTTAGTAGAGTACAAATTTATTATTCTTGAACAAGAATATTGCTCATTGTCTACATTATTTACATTATTTACATTCAACAGATATTTGTCCTCATTTTATTTGTTGTTAACACAACGTTTCGGCTGATGTACCTTCCAGCCTTCATCAGGAAATTTTGAACACATACATACATACATACATACATACATAAATACAAACATACATACATACACACACACATACATACATACATGCATGCATACATACATACATACACACATTCATACATACATACATACACACATAAATACATACATACATACACACATTCATACATACATACATACATACATACATACATACATTCCTAAGGTATTTTTCGATGTTCTCATCATCATATTATTATTATTATTACTATTATTATTATTATTATTATTATTATTATTATTATTATTAATTTTTAAAGGTCACTGCTTGGAATCTGAATATTTTTAACAGTAACTTTGAAGTTTTGGCCAACTGGCCAAAACTTTGAAGTCACTGTCAACAATATTCTTGTCTAAGAATAATAAATATAAATACATACACACACACACACTATGTGTGTGTGTGTGTATGTGCTGATAAAGTATTATTTCTTTCTCAAGGCAATGCTCCAGCGTAGCCTTTGCGATGATGGCTTAAAAGGAAAACTAAATAGCCACATATTTTCTAATTAAGATTTTACTTTCTGTTCTAAGCATTAAGCATACTTAACACCCACAAACTAACTGTTTTTCAAGTGGATAGTATAAACATTATTTAATTTCTAAACATATCAATCACACCCACCTAAAAGTCAGTGCTAACATGTTTGGTATTTTGGGCTTGCAGATTGTGAGCTAACATTTACTGAGAGGTAAGGCGGCAAGCTGGCAGGCGAAATGCTTAGCGGTATTTCGTCTGTCTTTATGTTCTGAGTTCAAATTTTGCTGAGGTTAACTTTGCCTTTCATCCTTTCGAGGGTGATAAATTAAGTAGTAGTTGCATGCTGGGGTTGATCTAATTGACTGGACCCCTCCCCACAAATTTTCGGGCCTTGTGCCTAGAGTAGAAAAGAAAAGAATATTTACTGTGAGGTAATACTTATGTCCACTTAAACATGGATGCTCTGTTAGAACAAAACTATACTGTATTAGGCTCAGGAGTGGCTGTGGTAAGTGGCTTGCTTACCAACTACCTGGTTCGAGGTTCATTCCCACTGCGTGGCACCTTGGACAAGTGTCTTCTCCTATAGCCTCGGACTGAACAAAGCCTTGTGAGTGGATTTGGTAGACGGAAACTGAAAGAAGCCTGTCGTATATGTGTATATATATATGTATGTGTGTGTATATTTTTGTGTGTCTGTGTTTGTGCCTCCAACATCGCTTGACAACTAATGGTGGTGTGCTTACGTCCCTGTAACTTAGCGGTTTGGCAAAAGAGACTGATAGAATAAGTACTAGGCTTCCAAAGAATAAGTCCTGGGGTCGATTTTCTTGACTAAAGGCATTGCTCCAGCATGTCCGCAGTCAAATGACTGAAACAAGTAAAAGAGTGTGAGAGAAACTCTCATATTGCCTTTATATCATTAGTGAATTACAGTGGTATAAAATCTCCATGTTTTTTGTTATTCTGTTGATAAATTTGTGGCATATTTCAAAAGATATTTCAAAGAAATTTATCATTCCTACTCAAAGATTGTGTCTTAAATTGATGCTACAGATATTTTGACACTTTTGTTACCATAATTTTTCTTGAAATACACCTCTTTTTTATAAACGGTTTCAAAAATAATGAAGTATATAGAAAAATAACTTGGTTCATTATAAAGCAGACATTTGGAACATAAATTAACAGGGAATTTCAGGAGGAAATAATTATTCAGATCACTTTAAAACAAGAAGTTTGTATCAGAGAACCAGGGGCAGTCTTAGGAAGATTGGCACCAAAAGAGGGTTATAGTGACGCCATTTTGGGATTTTCATCCATTCATGCGCAAGGATTAGTCTTCCAGAAGGCCTGCCAGAAGTCCCTTATGCGCATGCACAGTCATCATCAGCAGCTAGACTTGACCGCTATTCTCTCTGGCAGAAACGTTAGCACGCTGGTGGATATGCTTAGCAGTATTTCATCTGCCATTACATTCTGAGTTCAAATTCCGCCGAGGTCGACTTTGCCTTTCATCCTTTCGAGGTTGATAAATTAAGTACCAGTTATGCACTGGGGTCGATGTAATTGACTTAATCCGTTTGTCTGTCCTTGTTTGTCCTTTCTTTGTTTAGCCCCTTGTGGGTAGTAAAGAAATAGCTATTCTCTCTCTTCGCTCCTGCCGCCAACCGAAACAGACGCAACCAGACAAGCTTCGCATGTAGGCGATCCACCAGACTTAGGCGAATCTGTGAAGAATGTCTTCACAATTGTGATTCAACCGACTCTGCTGCTTTCACCCACCCCTGGCATCCAGGCTACCAATGTCCAGAGATGAAATGCTTATTTCGGCGAAAATAAATTATTATTGTCATTTATTTGGAGATTCTTGTTCCCGCTATTTTTCCTTTCTATAACTATGTAAGGAAGAGTGAGACACCCAACCAGTGACAACCCAACTACCTGCAGGGTATTTAATCTTTGTTTTGAGAGAGAGAGAGGGGGGATAGAAATGGGGTGTAATGGAGAAAGAAAGAATGAGAAAGGTAAGAGGAAAATGTGTGAAGGAGAAAAGGGGTTCGGGGGTTTGTGGAAGAACGAACGTATGAGACTGCAAACAGGAGAGAGGATGGGTTGAAGTGGGGACAGAAGAGTGATGAGGAAGGAAGTGAGAGAGGGAGGGAGCATGTGAGAAAAAAACAGTTGAGAGAAATTTAGTATTTGTTATAGTAGTAGCCTGTATTAAGATTTAAGCAGGGATTACAGTAACTAAAACAAAAAAGGATCAAAGCGAAGGCGAGGAGGAGAAGGGAGAGGAAGGGAGAAGGGTTAATTTTATATTAGCTGTAATGATTACATGTTATTGGCTTAGCTAGAAAATTTAAAGCCAATATGAGTTGTCTCCCTTACATCTTTAACACCAAATTTACTGAAGGTTGAGTAACGGCATGTTTATGTATTCACACACACATATACGCGCGCGAATGTACATACATGCATACATACATACATACATACAGAGAGAGAGAGAGAAAGAGACGAAGTCCATAAGTATGCATACTGGAATTTGCATCACCGGTCTGGAACCCCTATCTTGCCCAGGATATCAATCGTCTGGAAGCTGTTCAGCGACGTGCAACCAAAAGAATACCCTCCATCAGGCATTTGCCATATCTTGAACGCCTTACTTCCCTGGGCATGGACACATTGAAACTCCGACGGTTGGCAGCTGACTTGGCAGACACCCATAAAATTATTAACCATCTTACTAGCAATAACTCTGAGCACCTTTTCAAACTCCACCTGTCTAAAACACCCGTGGACATATTTACAAAGTCAGAAAACAGCACAGCTCCCATGACTTCAGGAAACATCTTTTCACGCAGAGAGTTGCTGAAGCATGGAACAAACTGCTGGCATCGGTTGTTAGTTGTCGGAGCACTGCATCCTTCAAAACTTCCATGCTTTCTGAGATTCGCCAACACTACACTTGATTTTCTCCCCTCCATATACACGCAAGCATGTAACTGACTCATACACTGTTCACTTTCCAGACATTTGTACATTAATACATATGCTTTATATGCACTTTCTGACAAGTTGTGGTGCACCTGAGCACTGTATACAATAATTTCATTATTATTTTTATATCCTTTTACACTTTAAAAAAAAAGCATAAGCACTGGGGTCAATTCGTTTGAGTAAAAATCCTTCAAGGCAGTGCCCCAGCATGGCCACAGTCCAATTACCAAAACAAGTAAATGATAAACAATAAAAGAATCACTGAGCAAACCCCCTTCATGATCACCTCCTTACCATTAATCTCCTATTGAAACATGCTTCTTGTCATCATCATCATCATCATCATCATCATTCAACATCTGTTTTCCATGCTGGCATGGGTTGAATAGTTTGAAAGGAGCTGGCATACTGAAAGGCTGCACCAGGTTCTGGTCATGTTTTGGCATGGTATCTATGGTTGGATACCTTTCCTAATGTTAGCCACTTTGCAGAGTGTACTGGGTGCTTTTTCTTACATGGGGCCAGCAAAGGCAATTTTTATGCAGTGCTGATATGGGTGCTCTTTACATGGAACCACCATGGGTGCTCTTTACATGGTACTGGCATGAGTGAAGTTAATTCTTATTGGGTTGGTGCATAATTATTGTGTGGAGGCACATGGCCTCGTGGTTAGAGCAGTGGACTCACGGTCAAAGGATTGCAGGTTCGAATCTCAGACTGGGCGCTGTGTGTGTTTATGAGCGAAACACTTAAGCGTCACATGGATCCGGCAGAAGGTGATGGCAAACTTCTGCTGACTCTTTTGCCACAACTTTCTCTCACTGTTTCCTCCTGCATCATGCAGCTCACCTGCGATAGACCGGCATCCCATCCAGGTGGGGAACCTATACACCAAGGAAACCAGGAAACCAGCCCTTATGAGCCAGGCATGGCTCGAGAAGGAAAAACAAATAATTATTGTGGCCTTTATTCAACAAATTTTATTCAACAAAAACAATAACAGCACGTAACAAAAACATCTTTAAATGATTATTCCGGAGTATATTCACCATCTACTTCAATTACTGCTTCCTATTTGCTTGGTAGACGGTCAGACCGTCATTTAAAGATGTTTCTGTTAAATATTGTTATTATTTTTGTGGAATAAAATTTGTTGAAAAAAAGCTGCAATAATTATGCACCAGCCTAATATATGCTACCTTCACTGAGAATCAATCCCAACTCATTTGGACATCTAATCTTTTCTGATAATACACATTTTCATCTTTTTGGAACTCTTCCATGATCCTCTTTTCCCTCTACTTGCTGAACAATAGCAGTTTAAATGAAACAATACTTTTAGAAATTTTACTTAATTATCTCTATATCTGTGTCTTTGAGAACATGAAAAACAACCCTATGGCTAATGCCTTCCCATCTCTTATTATATGGTGTAAGAAAGAAATGTTGTTTGTTTTGGGTAGTTTGAAGTTTGTTGTAGAAACAAATAAAGAAAATAGAGTTCAATTTAGGGTCAGCGTAATCTAAAATGCACCTGAACCCCTCATACAAATTAATGCAATTGTTTATATTATTTTGATTGAATAACATGTTAGTCAGAGAAAGCAACATGTTTAGTCTTGTTTCTGTTTAGCTTTGATTTACACACTCACACACACACACACACACACACACACGTACACATACACAGAGACACTCTCACACACCCATACATATGTGAGTCTGTATGTAAAGACAGACATAAAATGACAATGATAATAATGGGTCTGTAAATGATAATTGTGGATCAGTATTTTTGAATTTCTTTGCTTTGATAGCATCTCAAGGCACCCACCTAATCATTGGTATTTATTCTCTCAAGTCCTTTGGCCCTGGACTGTCTTTTCTGCTTCTCTCCAGTCAAATCCCTGCGTTTTCCTGGTAGTCAGAAGGGAAGTCAGCATTGCTGCACTGCCACTGTATTCCCCTCAACTTCGGCCACAGTTCTTCATATATTTCCCCATGGAAAGCCTTTGTCTCTCAGGTTTTATTGCTTTTGAATTGTGATTGATGCATCTGTAATTTGGCCTTTTCTTGACTCTGGGAAAATGGTTAGCTACATTATTTCATTATTATATTATTACTCTGTAAGGAATATAGGGCCAGTTTCTTGGTTTCCCTGGCATATATAATCCTCCCTGGATAGGACACCAGTTCTTCACAGAATTACACACTTTTACCAGCTGAGTGGACTGGAGTAATGTGGAATGAAGTGTTTTGCTCAAGAACACAACATATCATCCAGTCCAGGAATTGAAATCGCAATCCTACAGTTGTGACTCCAACTAAACCATGTATTACCATATGCTATGCACTCTGGGAAGAGGTGTCCATAATAGTCTGACCTCTATCCTTTGACCTGTTCATACAACTTTATAGAATCACCACTAAACAATAGAACACAACCCACACAACACAATTTTAATGCAATCACCGACCAGTAAAATAACACAACCTACCCAGCACATTTTCTGCTCAAAAGCCACTTAATATAATATGACAAACCTCATACAACACACATTCTACGTAGTCATAACTCCCAATGAAATAACAACATATGTTGCTATCTTAATATTCACTTTTCCATGCTTACATGGGTTGAATGGAACTCATTGAGGCAGATTTTCTGTGGCTGGATGCCCTGTTTCTAGAAAGGAAATATTTTCTTCTGGTTGGAAATTATTTCATGAAAAAAGCACCCACTACACTCTCGGAGTGGTTGGCGTTAGGAAGGGCATCCAGCTGTAGAAACTCTGCCAGATCAAGATTGGAGCCTGGTGCAGCCATCTGGTTCGCCAGTCCTCTGTCAAATCGCCCAACCCATGCTAGCATGGAAAACGGACGTTGAACCATGATGATGATGATGATGATGAAAGACTGAAAATGGATGACTCAGCTTTTATGACTGACATTCATTTCCACCTATCACATGATGTCGCAACACATTACATGCACACGCACACAAACACACACACGCACACACACACGCACGCACAAATATCCATCTGACACTAAGGCATAACTCCAATCAATAATACAGTATATGGTGCAAAGCATTATGGCCAAGAACTATTGGGTAGAAACTGTGCACTGCCCATCATGTGTGTGTGTGTGTGTGTGTGTGTGTGTGTGTGTGTGTGTGTGTGCATATCAGAAAGGGATTCCTGAGAAATCACAACACTGATCAATATGCTATATATAGGGACATAAAAGATGCATAGGCATATCAGATGCACTTCAAGTGCAACAGGCACATTTCATTTCATTTCATTTCATTTGAGTTTGAGTCCATGCTCAGGCCAAGTCGAAGACTCCACCCTCAGAGTCTGGTGTGGTTGCCAGGTTGTATTCTCTGTTTAATTTTGACATGTGTAGGAGCGAGTTTGAGTCAGTTTGTGCTTGTTGTGTATATCCTGGGAGATGGGGTTCATCTCTAATGGTGCTTAAGTATCTATCCAGCTGCAATTTGAATGATTCCACACTGCATCCTGATAGATTTCTGACATGTACCGGAATGGAGTTGAATAGTTGTGCTCCTCGAACCAACAGACTTGATTCTCGCAGGGTTTTTGCTGCCTGGCCAGCCTTTTTGTTGATTGGTGGTAGCTGGCAGCGTCTTCTGTGGTGCAGTGAGTGGTAGGTTTTGATACCAAAGTTACCATATTCACAAAAAGATGTTTTTAATGCATTAAAAGCTCAATTTGCATATAGGACTTGGAGTGACATTTCGAGACAATTTTTCAGAAAAAAATGTGCATCTGAAATGCCATTAAATAGGGTACCTTGTGAAAATATGCTGCAATGCAATGTTGCCAGTCAATAAATAGAGACCATTAAGAATAAATACCAGAGCAAAGTAGAGAGGTTGATGTAATTGACTAAGGTGCAGGAGTAGCTGTGTGGTAAGTAGCTTGCTTACCACCCACATGGTTTTGGGTTCAGTCTCACTGCGTGGCATCTTGGGCAAGTGTCTTCTACTATAGCTTCAGGAAGACTAAAGCTTTGTGAGTGGATTTGGTAGACAGAAATTGAAAGAAGCCTGTCATATATATGTGTGTGTGTGTGTGTTTGTGTGTCTGTGTTTGTCCCCCCAGCATCGCTTGACAGCCGGTGCTGGTGTGTTTATGTTCCTGTAACTTAGCAGTTCAGCAAAAGAGACCAATAGAATAAGTACTAGGCTTACAAAGAATAAGTTATGGGGTCGATTTTCTTGACTAAAGGCGGTGCTCCAGCATGGCTGCAGTCAAATGACTGAAACACATAAAAGAGTAAACTCCTGGAGGCAGTGCTCCAGTATGGCTGCAATCCAAAAACTGAAATAAATAAAAGAAGAAAAGAAATAAAACGAGACAAACCTGATTTATCTTTGTCGTTAAATCATGGCTAATTCCTAATACGCCATGGACAATTGGTGTGAAGCCAGCAGCTAGCAGTATTCGACATGAAAGCAGCTCTTTGCTGTGGAAAGTAACAATCTCTGGGTTTTCAAGAATTGATTTTGAAACACTCATTGACACAAGAGCTGTCATTTCTTCAGAAGTGATATAAGCTCCATAGGACAGAAGAATTTTGATTTTGCTAAAGGAATTGTGAGCATAAGCAAATATGAGTGGTTTTTGTTTTGTCCAAGCGCCCCCTATGTTTACATTAGCTCCGTAAGAAAGTAAAAGTTTCACAACATCAGCACTGACTGTATGTATAGAGCATGCAGTCCCAAGAGGACTACGTCCACTCTCATCCAACATGTTAACATCCATTCCAGAATCTAGAAGTTCTTTTACATGGCTGTACTGTCCATATTGGATTGCAACTGGCAAACAAGTGTCATCCCTCTGAGCACCGGCTCTTAAGAGCAAATTGGCAATGTTTAAAGCTGGAACAATATTTAAGTTTAGTGTGTTTTCAGCAGCCTTGCAGACTAGCTTTAAAGGTGTGAGTCCACTTGAAATGGTAGTATTTACTAGACTCCCAGCTGCAATGAGGATTTTGACGAGCTGAGTATTAAGGTTCATGCATGCAAAATATATAGGAGTTCTATCTTTATCATCCCTTGCATTAACATCAAAACCTTTTTCAAGCAGTAATTTGATGATTGTAAAACTCTTAGAATTCTCCTTTGGAATGCAGACCAAATGCAAAGGCGTTTTGCCATCCAAAGTACTTTGGTTGTTTTCAGCATTTTCATCTTGAAGAATTTCTTGTACGTCATCTGTATTTAACATTGCACAGCTAATACACAGCGGACATTCCCCTATGTCGATAGATTTCTTATGTTCACGTACATCTCCAATATACTGTTCCATGAACTGGAAATTATCCATTGTAATAAACTCCATCTTGGCTGTTTTTGTCAACTTTCCTGTGTTCAATATTGGTATATGTCCAGAAAAAAATTAGTTCCGAATCAACAAGAATTCATTTCGAAAACCATGGTGAACTGCAATGAAGATAAAAATTGCTCAAATTAATTATTTAGAAAACAGGAGCAGTGAGATTAAACATTTATTGATGATGGTGTAATTTAAGTGGAAAATTAATGGCATCATTTTGACCAGCCTTGGAAGACCTGTGATAGCTATGGACACTGTCCCTTCTCTGAGAGCCAGCAACTGACAAAAAATGGCCAAAAGAAAAGAAAAAAAAATGCAGAATAATCCATCGTTCGGTTACACACTCTATAGACAAATATTTATAAGATCATCAGCTAGCATTAAGAGAGTTTGAATTCAGTACTGCAAGCTAAAAAGGGATTTATTAATTACCTGTTGCTCCCACTACTTACAGACTTTTCACTCTGTCAAAGTTCTTAATTATTTCATCATTATGGTGATGATGATGATGATGATGATGACTTTAACTAACTCTCTCTTTCTCCCTGTATGTATATATATTTATATATTCTCTTATTCTTTTACTTGTTTCAGTAAATAGACTGTGGCTATGCTGGAGTACCACCATTAGTCAAACAAATCCACCCCAAGACTTTTTGTAAGTTTAGTAATTATTCTATCAGTCTCTTTTCTAAAACTGCTATGTCATGGGGATGTAAACACAATAACATTGGTTAAGTGATGGTGGGGGGACAAACACAGACACACATACATACATACATACATACATACATACATACATACATACATACATACATACATACATACATACATACATACATACATACATACATACATACATACATACATACATACATACATACATACATACATACATACATACATACATACATACATACATACATACATACATACATACATACATACATATACGACAGGCTTCTTTCAGTTTCTGTCTACCAAATCTACTCACAAGGCTTTGGTCAACCCGAGGCTATTGTAGAAGACACTTGCCCAAGGTGCCACACAGTGGGACTGAGCCCAGAACCATGTGGTTGGTAAGCAAGCTACTTACCACACACCCACTCCTGCACCTATATATATATATATACATACATATATGCACATAAACACGCACACACACATCTTTTTGCTAACCGTTTTTTATTATCTTTGTAATCATAATGAATAAATTCAATTTTGTTTAGTAACAAACAGATCAAAGGTTAGTTTGAAAGTTATAATATACATTTTCTAAACTTCATATCTATAGTATAAATATTTAAATATTATGCAAATTAAAATGTTCGTTTTGTAATTTTTTCCTCAATTTCATCAGGTTTAAAAAACAACTAGTTTTTGACACCCTGAGCAATAAATTTACAATGTAATATTTTTAGAGCCACAATTTTTAAGGTCAGACTTTGATCATTGTTTTTGATTTATCTTGAATTAGTTCCTGTATAGATGTAATGTTGAAGAAGTTTGTTTTGCAATCCTGTCATTTCAGGTTCAGTCCCACTGCGTGACTAGGATTTGTTGA
The DNA here is from genome assembly GCF_006345805.1 of Octopus sinensis. NCBI lineage: Eukaryota > Metazoa > Mollusca > Cephalopoda > Octopoda > Octopodidae > Octopus > Octopus sinensis. Next base: position 131,155,647 of record NC_043000.1, on the reverse strand, counting down.
CATGGAGAAAGCCCTCATCTGGTGGTTGATGTAGATGCTAGGAGTAGATGAGAGGCTGGTGAAAGTCATCTAAGCCATTTACAGGGATGCTGTCAGTAAAGTGAAAGTCAACAATTAGTAGAGCAATGAATTTAGTGTGCACATAGTACACAAAAGATTAGTTTTCAGCCCCCTCTTGTTTATTACAGTCCTCCAGGCTATAATTGAGGAATTTAAAACTCCTTGCCCAAGGAAGCTCTTTTATGCTGAGGATCTTGTTCTTATAGCTGAATCTCTGAGAGAATTAGAGAAGAAATTTCAGGTGTGGAAGCAAGGACTGGAATCAAAGGGTCTTAGAGTTAATTTAGCAAAGACTAAAGTAATGGTAAGCAGGAGAGTAGACAAATTATTGATCCCTTCAGGGAAATAACCCTGTTTGATATGTAAAAAAGGTGTAGGTAGAAATTCCATACAGTGTACCCAATGCAAGCTATGGACACATAAGAGATGCAGTGGAACCAAAGGAAGATTAACAAAGAAAGTAGTCTTTGTGTGTGGCAGATGTGCAGGAATAATAAACACCAAAACCCACAGATTTCCTTAAATGCCCAGAGGGACCTTTAGAAGTAGTAGACAATTTCCATTACCAAGGTGACCAAATTTGTAGTGGGGGAGATTGCACTGAAAGTGTAGTTGCTGGAATAAGAATCAGCTTGGTGGACTTCAGAGAGTTATTGCCTTTGTTGGTAGTAAAGGGTTTCTCCTTCAGAATGAAATGTAGATTATATGATGCCTGTGTATAAACAGCTATGCTACATGGGTTGTGAATGCAGACGACATGTAACAGATTGAAAGAAATGAAACCAGCATGCTCTGCTTGGTGTGGAGAGTCAGCATGCGTGTATGACAAAGTATTGAGTCACCCATAAATAATGCAGTTTTTTCAATTGCATGAGCTAAAAGTTGGCAGGTTGGGGGATAATCTACCTGCATCAACTTGCTACAAAAGCAGGTAGTAATTTCATTTTATTTTATTCTTAGTGAGAGTGCTGTTTGATTTTAACAATTATTTTTTCAAAGCTATAATAGAAGTGACAAAGGAGCATATTTGGCATATTTTGCTTTATGAATTCAACAAAGGTAACAATGCAATGGAAAGTGTGAGGAATATCAATGCAGTATATGAGGATCAGACAATAAGCACAAGCCAGTGTCAATGGTGGTTCCAGAAATTCTGAGCTGAAAAATATAGCCTAGAAGATAAGCCTTGTCTGGAAGATCTCTAGAGCTCAACAAGGACATCCTGCAAACCCTGGTGGAGCAAAATCCCATTGCAACTGTTGAGGAACTAGCAAAGAAGCTTGGATTTGGCCATTCAAGTCAGCAGTAGAAGAAAAACGACTATCTTTGGTTTCACAATGAAAAGTGTTTTTCCCTCAGGATAATGCTCGGCCACATACAGCGGGGATGACATTCCAAAGGCTGGAGCAGTTTGAATGGGAAACACTACCCAACTCACCATATCTGGACATTGCCCCATCTGATTATCATTTATTCTGCAGTGTTCAAAATCATTTGAACGGAAAAATATATGAATTCTGTAGATGAGGTTAGAACAGTACTGGGGGAGTATTTTTCATCAAGGACAAGTGAATTTTGGAAGAAGGGCCTTGAAAGTCTACCGAATAGATGGAAGAGCATTGTAGAAAATGAAGGAGAGTATATTTTAGATTAAAAAAGAACTTTGTTTATCGTAATTTTGTAAAAATAAAAGAAGTATAAAATACCCGTATTATTAATAGGATGACCCAGTGTAAATGCTCTGAGAGAAAAACTGCGTATAAGAGGCATTAGATGCAGAATACAAGAGAGAAGTCTGCATTGGTGTGGTCATCTGATGTGTATGGATCAAAACAGCTGCATAAAGAAGTGCTGATCTCTAAATGTGGATGAAACCTGTGGCAGAGGAAGACCTAGGAAGGTGTGGGATGAAGTGGTGAAAAACGATCTTCAGATGTTGGGCCTCACAGAAGAGATGACTGAGAACCAAGACAACAAGAACTCCATTCTTTAAGATGCACTTTTAGCAATGTTACATATATGGGGGCGGGGCCACATAAGAGGTCATCAATGATTGAGAAACTTTTAACATTTGTAAAGAATTTAAATATTTTTGCAGCGTGTTGTTTATGATGAGACAGGGTAGTATGAAATAATGCTATTAGTGCAATCTGTAAAGTGGTTGGTTTTAGGAATGACATCCAACTGTAGAAACCATGCCAAAAGTGAGATGTTGTGATGAGAGATGGTCTTCTAACTTGTTGGATCCTTTTGAAGCATCCAACTCAATAGAAAGGAGACACGAAATGATCATACATACATACATACATACATACATACATACATACATACACATACACATACATACGTACATAGGTACATACATTCATACATACATACATGCATATATACATACATACATACATATATACATACATACATGCATACATACATACATACATACATACATACATACATACATATATACATACATGCATATTAGGTTGGCAACTAAGTTCCCTCCGTTTTTTTAAATTTGAATTTTTTAAAAGGTTTAATAAAAAATAACAACTAATTAATCAATAATGTATTCACCCTTGTTGTTTACAATTTCTTCCCAATGTTCAACAAGATTTTCAATACCTCGTGGTAGAAATCACCAGATTTCAACTCTAAAAATTGATCCAACCAAGCTCTCAATTCTGCATCAATATTGAATAAAACTCCGCATATAGCATTTGAAAGAGATTGAAAGAGGTGGAAATCCATTGGTGCCAAAGCAGGAGAGTATGGTGGGTGTGGCAGTACTTCCCAGCCATGCATTTGAATGGCTTCCTTGGTCATATTGGTGATATGAGGGCAGGCGTTGTTGTGCAGCAGAACTCCATGCTGCCGATTAGGTCTTTTCTCTTGAATAGCCATGTTGGGTCGTTCCATCTGTTGAGCATAGAGTTCTGCGTTAACTGTTTGGTTCCATTCAAGCAATTCATAATGGATAATCCCTTCCCAGTCCTATCATACACACAACATCATTTTACGTGGATGAAGAACTTCTTTCACACGCAGTGTCACTTATTTACCGGGGCTAAGCCATTCCTTACGCTGCTTCGTATTGATGTACAAGCATAATTTTTCGTCACCAGTAATGATTCAGTAAAGAAATCGTTGCTTATGTCCATGAGTTGAGTGGTGATGAGCAAGCAAACCAGTGGAGATTGTGACTCAGCATGCGGAACCCATGCTCTATACTTCTGAACCTTTCGCATCGAGTGAAGATGCTTCTCTATAGCAGTGTGGGAGCATTCCATTTTGTCTGCCATTTCCCTTGTCATTTCATGAGATTTTTCATGCAAAAGTTGGTTTAATCGCTCTTCATTGAACTCAACTGGATGGCCAGAATGAGGTACGTCTTTGAGGTCAAAATTTCCCTTTTTGAATTTGGCATACCAATCATGAGTGGTTCTTTTAGCTATGGCACCCTCTCCATACACAGCACAAATGTCGCGAGCAGCTTTTGCGGCCTTAGAACCTTGATTAAAAGCAAAAATAAGGAGGTGTTGAAAATGCTCGTTTTTCTTAACTTTACATTCCATTTTAATGATCTGAAAATAAACAAAGATTAACTAAAATTAACTAGAAAAAAAAAACCCAAAACAAAATAGATTCCAAAATGATTCAAAAATAGAATTCTCGAAAAAATAGATTCCAAAATTTTTTAAAACGGCAGGAACTTAGTTGCCAATCCAATACATACATACATACATACATAAATGTACATATCTATATATCTTTATCTTTGCCTATCTGTCTGAGAACAAGCAACATAATATTTCAATAGTTAAATGATGTAAGTATTCCATAAATCCAACGTATGTAGCAACAAATGCTATACATTAAATGCAGTGTAAATAATAATAAAAATATATGAAGAGCATGTAGATTTTGTTCAAATTATGCAATGTGCATTTCCATAGTTAAGCTATTTATTTGTTCATTAATGTATTACATGATATAAATTATGTAACCAAACCTTTTCATCAGGCACATCAATTTTTAACTGCCAGTTGTTTAAAATATCTGACGTGATTTATATTATGTAACAGATTTATGAACGAATAAATATTTTGGTATTTGAGGATGAATAAGAATGGAGTGCTCAGTATAAGTTGTTAAAGAGATGTTTTTTTTTTATTGAAGTTGAAACTGAGAGTTTGGCTCATAACTTGAGTCTCAGTTCCAGACTCAATGATAATAATGATGATTTCCTTTATTGGCCACAAAGGCTCAAGTCATGGAGGACAATATCAAAGGATGAGATACAATACACACACACCAAAAAAAAAAAAAACAACACAGGTGGGGTTACATCAATCAAAGGGAGAAGAATAGTAGTAATAAAATCTATATATCATCATCATCATCATCATCATCCTCATCCTCCTCATCATCATAATCATCATCATCATCAACATCTTTTAACGTCTGCTTTCCATGCTGGCATAGGTTGGACAGTTTGATGGAGGACTGGTAAGCCAGGAGGCTGCGCCAGACCCCAATCTGATCTGGCAAGGTTTCTACAGCTGGATGCCCTTCTTAATGCCGACCACTTTGAGAATGTAGTGGGTACTTTTTACATGCAACTGGCATGGGAGCCAGTCAGGTGGCACTGGCAATGACCACACTCGAATGGTGCCTTTTATGTACCACTGGCACAGGAGCCAGTTATATATAGATATATTATGTATTTACTCTTTTACTTGTTTCAGTCATGTGACTGTGGCCATGCTGGAGCACCACCTTTAGCCAAGCAAATCGACCCCAAGACTTATTCTTTGGAAGCCTTGTACATATTCTATCAGTCTCTTTTGCTGAACCGCTAAGTTACGGGGTTTGGCAAACACACCAGCATCAGTTGTCAAACGATATTGGGTGGACAAACAAAGACACACAAACATAGACATACACATACACATAAACATATTTTTACATATATACACGATGGGCTTCTTTCAGTTTCTGTTTACCAAATCCACTCAAGAGGCCCAAGGCTATAATAGAAGACACTTGCCCAAGATGTCACGCAGTGGGACTGAACCCGGAACCATGTGGCTGGTAAGCAAGCTACTTAACACGCAGTCACTGCTATGCCTATTTGTGTATATATCAGTATGATTATTTATTTTCATTGCCCCCCCCCCCAGCTTAAAAAATAGCTGTTGCTTCTTTCTATAATACTGCACTTTAGGAGTTTGGCAAAAAGAGTCAGAATAATTACCAGACTTCGAATAAGTACTAACATCAGCATAGCTGCAGTCAATTGACTGAAACAACAGTGCCGGTGGCACGTAAGAGAACCATCCGAACGTGGCCATTGCCAGTGCCGCCCCGAATGGCCTCCGTGCCGGTGGCACGTAAAAAGCACCATCCGATTGTGGCTGTTGCCAGCCTCGTCTGGCACCTGTGCAGGTGGCACGTAAAAAGCACCCACTACACTCATGGAGTGGTTGGCGTTAGGAAGGGCATCCAGCTGTAGAAACACTACCAGATCAGACTGGAGCCTGGCACAGCCTTCTGGCTTCCCAGACCCCAGTTGAACCGTCCAACCCATGCTAACATGGAAAACGGACGTTAAACGATGATGATGATGATGATGATGATGATGATGATGAAATGAAAGGATAAAAGAATTTCTAGAAGAAAAACACAGAGGAAGAAAGAGAGAGACAGAAAGAGAGAGAGAGAGAGAGAGAGAGAGAGAGAGAGAGAGTGAGGGAGAGAGAGGAAGAAAAATAAGATGACTATTTTAAATCACAGGAGAAAAAAAAATAATGTCTTTTTTAAGTATTTTTTTCTCTTCATTCTCTATTCAGTAACTCTTCTAAAGGCCATGCAACATTTCCCAGTCTTCTCCTCATCCTTCTGCCTCTCTCCCACCCAATATAACGGCCATATTTAATATAAGTACAGCTGATAATCTGTTACAAGAAACACCCTGGCTGGTGTTCTGTCTGAAACAGAGACGGGGGTTGTATATCTTCTTTGAAACCTCTCTCTGCCCCTTCATCGCCCCCATGTATTAGCTAACAAGAATACTTTCTGACATTTCCCAAACATTTGCAAGTAGACATGCCACAACTCATACATATCTTCACAACTATGTTCTGTGTGTGTGTTGTGTGTTTTGTATGTGTGAGTGTGTGTGTGTGTAGTAGTAGTAGTAGTAGTAGTGGTGGTGCTGGGGTGGTGGTGGTGTCAGTGGTGATGACGGTATGGTCTCCTCTCAAAGCTAGTGGTGGTGCTGGTGAAGACGGTGGTGCTGGTGTGTGTGTGTAGTAGTAGTAGTAATTGTAGTGGTGGTGGTGGTGGTGGTGTCAGTTGTGATGCCGGTAAGGTCTTCTCTCAAAGCTATCGGTGGTGCTGGTGAAGATGGGTGGTGGTGTTAGTGGTGAAGGTGGAGGTGAAAATGACAAGGAGAATTAAATGGTGGTAGTAGTGGTTGTGGTGGTGGTGGTGGTGGTGGTAGCGAGAGTAAAGGTCCAGTTTATAATAGTGGTGAAGGAGGTAAAAGTTTTGGTAGTGATGAAGGGAAAGATTACATGATGGTAGTGGTGGTGATGGTGGTGGGGGGTGTTGCTTGTAGATATGGGGCTATCTATTATCATAACTGCTGCCACATGACAGTGAATAATCTGAGTAGTTTTACTTTTAACCCTTTTCAACCAACCCACGTGAAACTACCCTTCTTTCTATGATACAAACTCCCTGTTTTATAGCGATCTTAATTAAAACCTTCCAGCAAAATTTTATGCTAATTTATATTCCAAATACTAATTTACTAATGACAAAATTATTTTACTAAATTCTTGTATAGTAAAGAGGCACAAGCACGGTTGTGTGGTAAGATGTTTGTTTCTCAGTTACAGTTCTGGGTTTTGTCCCTCTGATATGGCACCTTGGCCAAGTGTCTTCTGCTATAGACTCATATAACCAAAGCCTTGTGAGTGGATTTGGTAGATGGAAACTGAAAGAAGTTTGTTGTATATATATATATATATATATACGAGCAAAACTCTCCCCCACTCATCCAATGGACGGTGCTGAGTTGTCAAACATTTAAACCAAATATTCTCAGAACAACTTGTCTGACTGTCCCATAGGCCTCCCCTTTGCGAAATACTGATTTAAGCCAAATTTGAGACACCAGCAAAAGAAGAAATAAAGATAGACTTTTTTTCTATTCCAAGAAAAACGATTTTATTGCGCATACAAATGCACGTCCCCACGGCTTTATTGATTGCATTCATTTTTTCAAGACTTATACATGCCCTGATACTGTTGGTGTCTACATATCAAATTTGAGCACAATCAGATGGAGGATGCCCAAGATCCTAGAAGACACACACAAACAGACAGAACAGATTTTATATTGTACATATATATATATATATATATATATATATATATATATACACACATATATATATACTCTCATTCATTATAGTCCTCCAGGTAATAACAGAGGAATTTAAGACAAACTGCCCCTGAGAGCACCTCTATGTTGGTGGCTTTGCTCTAATAGCTGAACTAGAGAAGAAGTTTCAGGCATGGAAGCAAGGTCTAGAATTGAAGGGCCTTCGAGTCAACCTAGCAAAAAACCAAAGTCTTAGTAAGTAGGAAGGCAGGCAAATCACAAATACCTTCACACAGATGGCCCTACTTGATCTGTAGAAAGGGTATAGGTAGAAACTTCATAAGATGTACTCAGTATAAGCTATGGACACATAAGAGGTGTAGCAATATTAAAGGAAGATTAACTGGGAAGATAGTTTTTTTGTGGCAGATGCACAGAGGCAATAAACTCCGAAGATGTACAGATAATAGATTCCATTACATGCCAGGGAAGAAAACTAGAAGAAGTTGATAGCTTACATTACCTAGGTGACCAAGTTGGATGTCCTGAGAGCGTAGCTGCTAGAATAAGAATAGCCTGGGCAAAATTTCAAGGAGCTCCTACCTCTGCTGGCAACAAAGACCTCTTACTCAGAGTGAAAGCTAGGCTGTGTGCGAACAGCCATGCTACACAGCAGTGAAACATTGGCTGTAACTGCTGAGAACATGTGTAAGCTTGAAAGAAATGAAGCTAGCATGATCTACTGGATGTGTAATGTCTGTGCATACACGACAGAGTGTAAGCACCCTGAGAGAAAAGTTAGACATAAGAAGCATCAGATGTGGTATGCAAGAGAGACGACTGTGTTGGTATGGTCATGTGTTACATATGGATGAGGACAGCTGTGTGAAAAAATGTCACACCCTAACAATGGAGGGAAACTGTGGAAGAGGTAGACCCAGGAAGACCTGGGATGAGGTGGTGAAGCACGACCTTCGAATGATGGGCCTCACAGAGGCAATGACAAGCGACCATGACTTTTGGAGATATTCTGCCCTTGAGAAGACCTGGCAAGCCAAGTGAGGACATAGCCATGGTCAATGCCTGTGTCACATAACCAGCTAATTTAAAAGCACCCTTCAATCGTCGGGCAATATCCCATGCTTGTGAAGACCTGTTGAACCAAGGGAATCGTAATTGTGGCCAATGCCAGTGCCAACTGACTAGCACCCATGCTGGTGGCATGTAAAAAGCACCATTTGAGTATGGCCAATACCAGTACCACCTGACTGGTTCCCATGCTGGTGGCACATAAAAAGCACCCTCTACACTCTCAGAGTGGTTGCTGTTAGGAAGGGCATCCATCTGTAGTAACGTTGCCAAATCAGATTGGTGCTTGGTGCAGCCGCCCAGCTTGTCAATCCTCAATCAAATCGTCCAACCCATGTCAGCATGGAAAGTGGATGTTAAATGATGATGATGATATATAAATATATATCATGTGACTGACCAGGCTATCAAATGTTGTTACACATTGCTGGTCACAAAGTGCTTTTGCATTGTTTTAACCTCCAAATGATGCCACCCCGCTGGTTCGGTGAGAAGCCAACAGTCCCCACTGATAGAAGGGAGACTGGAGCAATGTGAAATGATGTGTTTTGCTCAAGGACAAAATGTACTGCCCCATCAAGGAATTGAATCCACGATCTAGCAATCATGAGTGCAACAGCCTAACCACAAGACCATGTGCTTGCACACACACACACACATGTATGTATGTATGTGTGTGTATGTGTTTGTATCTGTGTTTGCCCCCACACCACTGCTTGACAACCAGTCTTGGTGTGTTTACATCCCAGTAACTTAGTAGTTCAGCAAAGGAAACCAATAGAAAAAGTACCAAGTTTTAAAAGAAAAATAAATACTTGGGTTGATTCATTTGGCTAAAAATTCTTGAAGGCTACAGTCAAATGATTAAAACAACTAAAAAAATTACAAAATAAAAAAGACGATTCTTAAAACGAATAGAAACAAATGCAAAAGTATTAAATGATATAAATCAAGGCCTTACTTTAATATATTATGTTAACTTATGCTCCAAATAACCAGCTTGATAATGACAAAAATATGAATATCATTACCAGTTTTTGCCAAAATCAATGACTCAACCCTATCCGGTATTACCTATTTTTAGCAAGGTGAACAGTGCCATTTGAGAATTAAGAATATTTATTAGTCAGACATAACATAATACTAACAAAAGACTGCAAAACAAATTTCTTGGTTGGTTGTTTACTAACCAAACATTAAGCAGTCAACTTATCTGATAACATGCTTTATACATACATGTACTGCATGGCAAATACTGTATAGAATGTACTTTAAAGCATGTGATATATAGCAGATACTATTTATGACATGAAGTGTGACCTTCATGAAATGAGGTGAATTACATAACTTCCGTAGTAGGATATGTACTATATGATATTTTATGCATAATATGTGAAATACTAAATACACTGTCACAAAACTCAAATGGGTTATTGAAGTTATTTCTGTTACATTCCTGGCAATAGATATATATTTTATTGATTCTCTTTCAGATTGAATTTTTTTTAAACCATATCTGATCCCAAAGAGGAAGTCAAGCTATTCTGATTTTAAAAGGAATTCGATTTTTATACTGCAGATTTGGATATGGTGTTGTACATATAGGGATGTCATAAAACAATCATTAACTGCTTTAACACTATCGTGTCAGAGATACTATCAAAAATAGTGTGGCTGTGTAGTAAGAAGCTTGCTTCCCAACCACATGGTTCCAGGTTCAGTCCCACTGCATGGTACCATGGGCAAACTTGCATTACTTTAGTGTTGAGCTGGCCAAAGCCTTGTGAGTGGATTTGGGAAATGGAAACTGAAAGAAGCCTGTTGTATGTGTGTGTGTGTGTATATATATATATATATACATACATACATACATATATATATATATATATATATATATATATATATATATATATTTATATATATATATTTATTTATTTATTGCCAAGAAAACAGACCCTCATCTTACTCAAGAAATGAAGAGGCATGCTGTTATTGTGGTTATAAAGGCTGAGCATAGCAATTTAGAAATATCTTGATTTTTAAAAGTTGCCGGATCTTCCATCTACAAAGATTGTAAGGCGCTAGAGACTGAAGATGGAAACATATCACCAGTATCAAAGCATAAAAAGCTGAAATCATCAGGACACTTGAATTTATCCAGTAAGTTCAACAGACCATTGATTACAATCCCAGAAAGTCCATGAGGTCAATAGCAAAAGATCTCCATATGTCAGAATGAACAGTCAGGAATGCTGTCCATAAACCATCAGATATAAGTCTTATGTGATGAGGAATAGTCAATTTAGAAAAAGCAAAAAGCAAAAGAAAATCACTACATTAGCTCTGAAAAATCCAGCAGAAGAAGATTTAATTTGGTTTTTCTCAAGCAAGAAAAACTTCGACCAGAGTGACATATATTGCTATTATGCATCATAGACACAAATAAGACTGAGATCATGCAGAGATTCCTTCATCGGGCCACCATATGTTGTAAGCAATATTGTAGGAGAAAGACCAATGCATTATTAATTTGCTTGAATCTGCTCATAAACAAAATATTTGCTTTGCTGGCATTCAATTCAGGAAAAGAGATGTCTTATAAACAGGAATAATTTTATTGGCATGCTTTAGTAATATGGCTGTAGGTGGAAAAATATAATTAGCAAATAAATTAAGGGGTTTAATATTTAATTGGGTAATATACCTTGTATCTTGCTGTGCGTGGCTTAGTGGTTAGGGCATTCGGCTCACGATTGTAAGGTCGTGAGTTCAATTCCCAGCGGTGAGTTGTGTCCTTGAGCAAGACACTTTATTTCACGTTGCTCCAGTCCACTCAGCTGGCAAAAATGAGTAGTATCTGTATTTCAAAGGGCCAGCCTTCTCCCACTCTGTGTTACACTGAATCTCCCTGAGAATTATGTTAGGGGTACATGTGTCTGTGGAATGCCCAGCCACTTGCACATTATCAGCTGGGACCCTCGTCGTCGTAACTGACGGAGTGCTCCTTTATTCCTTGTATCTTGCAAATTGGTATTCTTGTATCATATTTCTGATGCCTTGAATAAAATTATTGGTTCTGTTGGAATTGATTACATGTCCATTCTTAATGTCAAAGAATCCATCATTGGTTATAGACAATAACTGAAAACTTTATGGATGAAGCATCTGTGGGAAGAATACATTGTAATGGGTCTGCTGATACTTCTACATAAGATTGAACTCAGTGCTGCAAGCTATCAAAACAATAGTTAATTGTCCACTGCTCTGGCTGCTTACCTACATCATAGTATTGATTTACAAATAGGCAGACCTTGCAACAAGAGGCAAAAGACTTGGTTAAGGACATTGTGCAGCACTAATGACAGCATGTAGACCACTAATTCTTCAACTGGTAGGTAGTCTTACACTTTACCACACTATATATTTGTGATTCTCGTATTTATAGTTATGAAATTGTCATTAAATAACTCAGATCAGATAAAGGAAAATCCAGTAAATATGATACTAAATACAAATTAGATATTATGTTTCACTGAGGTCAACTTAATCTTCAGCCTCTTGTGCTTTGATAATATAAAACACTAGTTAGTCTGTTGGGAGTAAAGTTCAAAACAAGAACTCAAAGCCACTAGGTTGTTTTCGATTACTTATTGACTACATTACTGCAATATCAATTTATTATACAAACGAAGGCACCTAAAGGAGAAGGAAAATAGGATCTTATTAATTTCTGGCTTTTATTTACTGCTCGATCTTTAGAAAAGGCGTAGATAGAAACTACATAAAATGCACCTAATGTAAGCTTTAGACACATAAAAGGTGCAGCAATATCAGAGGAAGGTTAATAGGGAAACTAGCTTTTGTATGTGGAAGATGACAGGTATAATAAATACAGAAAATGTGCAGAAAATAGAATCCATCAACTGCCAGGCAGTAGATAGCTTCTGTTATCTAAGTGACCAAGTTAGTCATGGAGATGATGCTCCAAGTGTGTAGCTGTGAGAATAAGATTAGGCTGGGCAAAGTTTCAGAGAGCTCCTACCTCTGCTGGCAACAAAGGGCCTCTCTCTCAGAGTGAAAGGCAGATTATATGAAGACTGCGTATGAACAGCTATGCTACATGGCAGTGAAACATGGGCTGTGACAGCCAAGGATATGCGTAGGCTTGAAAGAAATGAAGCCAGTTTGCTTTGCTGGATGTGGAACAATGTCAGTGTACATGTTTGACAGAGTGTAAGCATCTTGAGAGAAAAGTTAGGCATAAGATGCATCAGATGTGGTTGCTAGAGCGATGATTGCACTGGTATGGTCCTGTGATGCATATGGATGAGGACAGTTGTGTAAAGAAGTGCCAATATCTAACTGTGGAGGGAACCTGTGGTAGAGGTAGACCCAGGAAGACATGGGACGAAGTAGTGAAGCATGATCTTCGAACTTTGAGCCCCACAAAGGCAATGACTAGTGACTGAGACCTTTGGCGATATGCTGTGCTTGAGAAGAAGACCCATCAAGCTGAGTAAAATTGCAGTCGTGGCAGATAAAAGCCGGTGGCACATAAAAGCACCCATTACACTCTCAGAGTGGTTGACATATCCAGTCAAAGAAAACTATGCTAAATTAGACAGGAGTCTGTAGCAGCCATCCGGCTTACCAGCCTTTGTCAAACAGTCCAACTCATGCCAGCATGGACAATGGATGTTAAATAATGATGATGATGATGTGTGTGTGTGTGTATGTGTGTGTGTGTGTATATATATATATATATATATATACATACACATATATATACATACATATATATATATATATGAATGCATAAATATATATGTGTATATCATCATCATCATCATCGTCGTTTAACGTCCGTTCTCCATGCTAGCATGGGTTGGACGGTTCGACCGGGGTTCTGGGAAGCCAGAAGGCTGCACCAGGCTCCAGTCTAATTTGGCAATGTTTCTACAGCTGGATGCCCTTCCTAACGCCAACCACTCCGTGAGTGTAGTGGGTGCTTTTTACGTGCCACCTGCACAGGTGCCAGGCGGGGCTGGCAACGGCCACGGTCAGATTGGTGTATTTTATGTG
>NC_043000.1:131117026-131134526 GCF_006345805.1 Octopus sinensis | reverse complement strand
TTTGACTAAAGGTGGTGCTCCAGCATGGCTGCAGTCAAATGACTGAAACAAGTAAAAGAGTAAAAGAGAGTAAGAGAGCACATTTGGTATATAAGGAAAATGAAGCTGACTCTCCTTTTTTCTCTCACTTTCTTTTTCTCCTTTTCCCAGCCTTATTTCTCTGTCTCTCATTCAGATTCTTCTACCTTCAGCACATTGCCTCTCTCTCTCTCTCTCTCCCCTCTCTCTCTCTCTTTTTCTCCCTCCCCCTCTCTCTCTTATCTCTCCCATGTACTTGCTGTTCCACATAGCAAACAGAATTGAAAGGCAAGGTTCATTAGAAGTAGACAAGCTGAAAATAACAGACATGTAAACAAAATTACATCAACACACACATACAAAACACAATTTACCTATACAGATAAATGCAAACCTTTACACACACGTACAAACACATGCTGATGATTAAAAATCTCTACACATGTACATACATGTGCAGATGAACACAAACCCTCCACAGGAGTGGCTGTGTGGTAAGTAGCTTGTTTACCAACCACATGGTTCCAGCTTCAGTCCCACTGCGTGGCACCTTGGGCAAGTGTCTTCTACTATAGCCTCGGGCCGACCAAAGCCTTGTGAGTGGATTTGGTAGACGGAAACTGAAAGAAGCCCGTCGTATATATGTATATATATATATATGCGTATGTGTGTTTGTGTGTCTGTGTTTGTCCCACAAGCATTGCTTGACAACCGATGCTGGTGTGTTTATGTCCCCGTTACTTAGCGGTTCGGCAAAAGAGACCGATAGAATAAGTACAGGGCTTACAAAAGAATAAGTCCCGGGGTCGATTTGTTCGATTAAAGGCGGTGCTCCAGCATGGCCGCAGTCAAATGACTGAAACGAGTAAAAGAGTAAAAGAGTAATATTCACATCAATATATTAATACCAGTTCAGATATTACTCTTTTACTTGTTTCAGTCATTTGACTGTGGCCATGCTGGAGCACCGCCTTTTAGTTGAGAAAATCGACCCCAGGATTTGTTCTTTGTAAGCCTAGTACTTATTCTATCGGTTTCTTTTGCTGAACCGCTAAGTTACAGGGACGTAAGCACACCAGCATCATTTGTCAAGTGATGTTGGGGGGACAAACACAGACACACAAACATATACACACACACACACACATATATATATACATACATATATAAGACGGGCTTCTTTCAGTTTCCGTCTACCAAATCCACTCACAAAGCTTTGGTCGGCTGAGGCCATAGTAGAAGACACTTGCCCAAAGTGCCACGCAGTGGGACTGAACCCACAACCATGTAGTTCGTAAGCAAGGTACTTACCATACTGTGCACACAGTCTTTACATAACTATATAGGCAAACACCCACACACACATGAATGCACACACACATGCAAACACACACACACACACACAAACGCACGTACACACACACAAATGCACGTACACAAACACACACACACACACACACACACACACACACCAGACACATTTTTTTTTTCTGTGAGATAATCAAAGTAGAACTGTCTGTGACCTTTGCAACCCTCTCAGACTGGCGAGACTGATGTGAGCCTTTGTAACTTGACATATACAAGAAAAATCTTTGGAGATTTGGGAATTCCAGAAGTTTGCTGTATTGGGGGAGGAAGGACTGGGTAAGATTTTGAGGCTGGATCTGAGAGATAAGATGCAGTAGATGTTACAACAGGGTGGAGGTATATGTAGATAAGGAAGAATAAATATGCAAACAATTAGACACACACACACACACGTGTATACAAACACTCATCAAAGTAGATAATGTAGAGAACAGGCAACACCCCACTCTCTCTTACTCTTTATTAATTTCTTACTCTCCTCTCTCTCTCTCTCTGTAAAAGTATGTATCATATATAGACAAGGATCTTTCTATCTCTCTGTCTATCTGTCTATGTATGTATGTATGTATGTATGTATGTATGTATGTATGTATGTATGTATGAATGTATGTATGTATATATGTATGTATGTATCAATCTATCTATTTATCCATCTATCTATCTATCAATCTATCTATTTATCCATCCATCCATCCATCCATCTGACCGTCCGGCCGTCCATCTGTCTGCCTGTCTGTCTGTCCATCCATCCATCCATCCATCCATCTATCTATCTATCTCTCTGTCTGTCTGTCTCTCTGTCTGCTTGTGTGCATGTGTCTATGTGTGTGTGTAGAGAGAGAGAGAGAGAGATGGATATATCCGCTAAAGGATCATGATTTCCCCCCACTGAACAGGACACTGGTCTATCACTGGATTACTCCTTTTTGCCCGCTGAGTGAACTTGAGCAAAGTGAAATGAAATGTTTTGTCCTAAAACTCAACTCGTTACCTGGTCCAGAAATCAAAGCCCCAAACATGAGTGCAAGACCCTACCACTAAGCCATGCACCTCCACATACACACACACACAAAAGTATGCATGTTAATGTGTATGTGTCTTTGTGCATGTGTGTGTATTTAATTGTAAAATGTACACATGTCCATACAAATACATATGAGGTTATATCTAATGGCAGACAAAAGTTCACACACATATTAGTTTGTTATACTTAACTGTAGTGAATAGACTTAAGTCTGCACACACATAGTGTCCCAAAAGTAAGGAAATATTTTGGAGAATAATAGGAAGTTAGAAAATAAGTACCGTAAATCCTCGAGTATAATCCGCGTTTTTTTCCCAAAATGTAAAGGTAAAAATCCCTAGTGCGTACTATATACGAGGTTAAAAATAAAAAATATTTTCTAAGCAATGTCCAAGTCTCTATTTGCTGTCCGGCAATGTTTATTCAGATGCATTTTGTGATGTCGGGCGCGAAAATGCCTTAAGCTAAGCCTGAAAGTAATGAAGTCATAAAAGAATCATCCATAATTTGCAATAAGCAACATTTATTAAAATAAAAGTATTCAGAACACAGAATAACATGCAACAAAAACAATTTGCAAGCATATTTACATTCCCATATAACAGTTAAGAACATCGCCATTATTGTATTATGCATGCGCGGAAGTGTTTGTTCGACTAGGTGCTGCTGGCTTAATTACGCACGACTCAAGTTAGAGAAGGAGTGTGTATTATACACAAGGTTTAGGTTTTTCAGAGGTACAACCCCCTAAAAATCACCTGTGTATTATACTCAAGGCCAGGCTATACTCGAAGATTTACGGTATATGTATTTTATATAGAATTGAAAATGATAAAGAATATGAAGCTTGAGCCCCAACACTTTCAATATATTGTCTAATTACATCAACATGAACCTCACTGCCATCACCACTATCATCAGCACTGCCACTGCTGCCATCACCATCGTCACTGCCACCAGCGCTACCGCTGCCACCGACCCCAGGACTTATTCTTTGTAAGCCTAGTACTTATTTTATCAGTCTCTTTTGCCGAACTGCTAAGTTACGGGGGCCTAAACACACCAGCATTGGTTGTCAAGCAATGTTGGGGGGACAAACACACACACACACACATATATATATATATATTTCTTTACTACCCACAAGGGGCTAAACACAGAGGGGACAAACAAGGACAGGCAAACGGATTAAGTCGATTACATCGACCCCAGTGCGTAACTGGTACTTAATTTATCGACCCCGAAAGGATGAAAGGCAAAGTCGACCTCGGCGTAATTTGAACTCGGAACGTAAAGACAGACGAAATACGGCTACGCATCTCGCCCGGCGTGCTAACGTTTCTGCCAGCTCGCCGCCTGTATATATATATACATATATACGATGGGCTTCTTTCAGTTTCCGTCTACCAAATCCACTCACAAGGCTTTGGTCAGCCCAAGGCTATAGTAACGCACGTTTGCCCACAGTGCCATGCAGTGAGACTGAAGCTGGAACCATGTGGTTGGTAAGCAAGCTACTTACCACACAGCCACTCCTGCACCTAATACTATTGACTTTAGCACTTGATTAGTATTTTATTTTATTTTAAGGCGGCGAGCTGACAGAAATGTTAGCACGCCGGGCAAAATGCTTAGCGGTATTTCGTCTGCGTTACGTTGTGAGTTCAAATTCCACCGAGATCGACTTTGTCTTTCATCCTTTCGGGGTCGATAAATTAAGTACCAGTTACGCACTGGGGTCGATGCAAATCGACTTAATACCTATGTCTGTCCTTGTTTGTCCCCTCTGTGTTTAGCCCCTTGTGGGTAATAAAGAAATAGGTATTTTATTTTTCCCACTTTGGAAGAAAGAAAGCCAAAGCTGACCTTAGCAGCATTTCAACTCAGAATGTAAAGAGTCAAACAAAATACTGTTTATGTGTTTTGTCTGATGCTCTAATGATTCTGTTACCTCACTGCTTTGTTGTTGCTATTGTTGTGATGATAGTGATGATGGTGGTGGTGGTGGTTTCAAATTTTGGCATTATGCCAGAGAATTTCTAGGGAAGGGAGTAATCAATTGTTTAGACCCTACTACTTGACTGGTACTTTATTTTATTAAACCTGAAAGGAGGAAAGGTATGTTAGGGAAGGCCACATTGCTGCTAAAAACTAAGACACACACACACACACACCACACACACACACACATGCACACACACACACACACACACACACAAGGACACAAATGCATGCACATGTAAGGATACACATCTTAGAAGAAAAGAATAGAGTAAGTGAAGTTAGAATACACACAGAAATGAAAATTGTCGCTGAACTCAGAAAGTAAAAGAGTCACAATAAAAGCTACTAAGCAATTTGTCAGATGTGCTAACGATCTTGCTAACTGGCCACCTTGATGATGATGAAGATGATGATAATACTGTTTTCTTTATTTATTGCTAAGGATTCACAAAAATCATTGGGAATGGGTCAGGACAGTACATTGAGATGTTATATAAAGAAGTGTGTAAAAAATAGAAAAAAACAAAACAACACTATAAATTCTAACAATGAATAATTTCCTCAAAAGAGGAGACTTCTTAGGGGCTACTAATGGAAACCCCACAAAACTACAGTTGTCCTAACCCCTAGAGCAAGTGCCCTCTCCACATTGTCTTCATTTAATCTACAGGTGCATAATTCATTTAATTATAGGCGCAGGAGTGGCTGTGTGGTAAGTTGCTTGCTTACCAACCACATGGTTCTGGGTTCAGTCCCACTTCATGGCACCTTCTATTATAGCCTTGGGCTGACCAAAGCCTTGTGAATGGATTTGGTAGACGGAAACTGAAAGAAGCCCGTTGTATATATGTATATGTATATATATATATAAGAGTGTGTATATGTTTGTGTGCCTGTGTTTGTCCCTACCAACATCACTTGACAACCGATGCTGGTATATTTACGCCCTCGTAACTTAGCGGTTCGGCAAAAGAGACCGATAGAATAAGTACTAGGCTTACAAAGAATAAGTCCTGGGGTCGATTTGCTTTACTAAGGGCAGTGATCCAGCATGGCTGAAGTCAAATGACTGAAACAAGTAAAAGAGTAAAAGAGATTCATGTTCAGAGGAGGCCTAATTACTCGGACCATTCCCCAACCTTTCAACGAAATTGCTGGGAGGCAGCACTTTCTTCACTACTTTCACTTACCTTTTTCAAGTTGAACTTGAAAAAGTTGATGAGGGTATGGCCTAAGTAAAAAGTATCTGTCTTCAGCTCTTTCAGCCTGATCCATCACACAACCTCCTTCACTAAGGCCACCAGACAAATAAACACAGCTTGTTCTTCCCAGCCAAAGGAAGGTGGTGGGACAATCTTCAGAATGAACTGAGCTGATAGCCAGATCTCTCCTCCATGTAACAGCAGGTGTTCAACAGAAACAAAGCGGTGGGCTGGCAGAAATGTTAGCACGCCGGGCAAAATGCTTTGCGGTATTTCGCCCGCCGCTACGTTCTGAGTTCAAATTCCACCAAGGTTCACTTTGCCTTTCATCCTTTCAGGGTCAATTAAATAAGTACCAAAGTACCAGTTATACACTGGGGTCGATATAATCGACTTAATCCATTTGTCTGTCCTTGTTTGTCCCCTCTGTGTTTAGCCCCTTGTGGGCAATAAGCAAATAAGAAACCTACAAATCAACAATGCTTGGGCACTGGACAAGAGTAGTAATTGATAATTTCTGTTGTTCTTCTTGTTGTTGTTACAGTTGTACTTTTAAAGATTAGCAAGCATTGAGATTATACATATCAATTTTGCCTGTTTTGTTGAGACAGATTTAATCTTTAGTTCAGACTAACAAGCATAGGTGATATATGTGTGTGTGTGTGTGTGTGTGTGTGTGTGTGTGTGTATGAATGTGTGTGTGTATGTGTGTGTGTATATATATATATATATATATATATATATATATACATATATTTTTATATATATATATATATATATATATATATACACACAATAAGTATGTGTGTATATTATCAAGATAATAATCCTAGTCATGACAAAGTTTCTCAGGATGTCAAAGTACTCCTACAGTATGAGTATCTGAGTACTGGTGGTCGGTGTAGGAGAAACGACACAGTTGCTTTATCATAAAAAGTGTGTTGTTTCACCTCCATAGTGTTCTTATTTGTTTTGTCTTCTCTTTCAGTATAAAAGAGCTGGGTTACTTACCAGCTGCACAATGTAACCTACAACTTAGCTGGTACTGTAAATGTACCAGTGGTAAGTGTACTGTTAGTAAACAATGATTATTTGTAAACATGTAAATAGTTTCATTAATTTTTGCATGCTTAAATTACCTTCATATATTGATGTATTTTGGGATGGTCATTTTATTTATTCTTTTACTCTTTTACTTGTTTCAGTCATTTGACTGCGGCCATGCTGGAGCACCACCTTTAGTCGAGCAAATTGACCCCCAGGACTTATTCTTTGTAAGCCTAGTACTTATTCTATCGGTCTCTTTTGCTGAAACGCTAAGTTACGGGGACGTAAACACACCAGCATCGGTTGTCAAGCGATATTGGGGGGACAAACACACACATATATGTACATATACATATATATGATGGGCTTCTTTCAGTTTCCGTCTACTAAATCTACTCACAAAGCTTTGGTCGGCCTGAGACTATAGTAGAAGACACTTGCTCAAGGTGCCATGCAGTGGGACTGAACCGAGAACCTTGTGGTTGATAAGCAAGCTACTTACCACATAGCTACTCCTGAGCCTGTATTATTTATTTTTTTTGCAAAAAACACATGCAATATATTTTTTCTTCACCCATTTATCACTGTTATTTTATTATTTTAATGCCTGTCCATTGTCTGGAAATCTTTCATCACACATCTGTGACCCCTTCAGCAACACTTTTCCTTACTGTGTGTGTTCTTGCTTCACTTACTCGATTCTTTTCTTCTAAGATGTGTATCCTTATGTGCACACGCATGCATTTGTGTCTTTGTTTGTTTGCTTGTGTGTGTGTGTGTGTGTGTGTGTGTGCATGTTTGTGTGTGTGTCTTAGTTTTTAGCAGCAGTGTGGCCTTCCCCTGACGTACCTTCATATACATATATGTATACTTCTTTCTTTCTTTTCTCCTTGTCTTCCTTCCCCTTATCCCTCCCTTCCTTATTACTACCCTTGGCTTGTCTGTCGACTTGTGGAGATAAAGCTTGTATATTTGGTTCCATCACAGAGGCTTACATCAAGTGTCTGGAGGAGGTAGTGCAGTACTGAGTCAAGAAGGTGGCTGCTGGAAGACCTTATCTCTGGCAACAGAACGCTGCACCATGCCACACAAGTAGCAGATGCCAGGCATGACTGTCAGACAATTTCTGTGACTACACCAACCCTAACATCTGGCCACCTAACTCCTCAGACTACAAACCCCTTGATTATTATGTGTGGGGTGCAGTTGAGCAAAAGACCAACGAAACTTGTAACACCAAAGATGAACTGAAGGCAAGGATTATGGCAGCATGCCAGTGCTGCCAAACTGGCTCCTGTACAGGTAGCACCTAAAAAACACCTTTTGAGCATGGTCGTTGTCAGAACTGCCTGACTGGCCCTTGTGCCGGTGGCATGTAAAAGTACCCACCACACTCTCAGAGTGGTTGGCATCAGAAAGGGCATCCAGCTGTAGAAACTTTGCCACATCAGATTGAACCTGGTGCAGCCTCTGGCTTACTAGTCCTCAGTCAAACTGTCCAACCCATGCCAGCATGGAAAGTGGACGTTAAACAATGATGAGGATGATGATGATGAGACTGTCCAGAAGAGTTGCAGGAGATTCCAAAGTTGTCTGGAGGCCATGGTTGAGACCAATGGTGATTTGATTGAGTAAGCTTACTCTTTAGTATTTCAAACATTTTTAATGGAATTTTGGTAAATATATCTGTTAAAATAAGAGTCAGTATTATCTTCATTTTTGCATAATGTAGACACAGTTTATTCACCGCACCCTATATATATATATATATATATATATTATATATATATATATATTCATATATTTATATTTATGTGTGAGTGTGTGTATTATGATATATATACACAATATATACACAATTAAGATTCAGTTGAATTAGTTACTTAAATCAAGGAACCTTATTAGGTCAAAATAATTTGCACGCCCAAACAATACCACATGAATATCAAACTCTGTGCAGGAGTATTTGCATCCAATATTCTTGCAGCGTATGCAAGACCCAACTTAGTGAAGATATCTGCACTTGGTTGTTCAGACATGTACTTTACACAAAAATACTTTCTATAATATTTCTGAAGTGCACAATCTAGGGTAGATGAAGGAAATATAAATGAGTGACAAAAATGAACAGGTGTCAATTCATTATGCTCATTTCAAGTGACTTCTTTAATTGATTAATAAAAACATTACATCATTGTAAAGAAACCATTTTCTTCAGATAATGGAAATTGTAGTTAAGATACCCATGCCGGTGACAAGTACCATCTAAATGTGGCAGTTGCCAGTGCCACCTGACTGGCTTCTGTGTCGGTGACATGTAAAAGCACCAACCGATCATGGCCGTTTGCCAGCCTCATCTGGCCCCTATGTCGGTGGCACATAAAAAGCACCCACTACACTCACGGAGTGGTTGGCGTTAGGAAGGGCATCCAGCTGTAGAAACACTGCCAGATGAAATTGGAGCCTGGTGCAGCCTCCTGGCTTCCCAGACCCCGGTCGAACCATCCAACCCATGCTAGCATGGAAAATGGACGTTAAACGATGATGATGATGATGATGATTGCATAGACTTCAAACAAAAAGGTCAAACAATCTGCTTAAATATTGAGCTTAAATGTTTACACTGATTCTGCTGCTATATCTTTGACAGAATGTAAAGAAAATAGTGTGAATGTATGACAGAATTATTTATAATATAAATGTGTAGAAAATAGTGTATATCATGTTGCACTATTAAAATTTAGAGGTTAGCAAAGGTTATAGTGGCGGGAGTAAATAACTGAAGATAATGACCTATTTACCAACACCGTGAAGTCTACCTTAAAGAAGGTTGTCATCAATCGGCTAGACTGAAATATTTTGGGAGTAACTGTATTCTAGTCAATGGTGATATATTAATTAGTGCCATGATAGCCTACAAGACTAACAATATACTGGAACAATATATCCGGTGGTGGTGGTGGTGGGGGGGGGGGCGGGGTTGTCAACACCAAAGGGATAAGGCTTGCGGTAGTAATAAGGGAATGCAGGATGAGGAATGGGTGATATTGGAAGAAAGAAGGATAGGAAGAGCTAATAGTATTTCTTTTGATTACCATACTAAAGGGGAAAGTAATGAAAGACTTCAAAAATAAATATTAGAAATTAGGGGTGGAGTTTAAAATCAGAGAAATACTAGAGGGAACACATTGTAACTTAGCATATATATAATGTTAAAGTGAAAATATCAATAAATATATGGATGATGGTCAGAAATTAAACTTAAATACTATTAAGGGGTTACTTTAAGATATAGGAGAGTAATAAGGCTTTTTTGAACTGTAGTGTATAGAATATCTTTGTAAAATATTATATGATGAATGTATAACAGAATTACTCTTTTACTTGTTTCAGTCATTTGACTGAGGCCATGCTGGAGTACTGC
Organism: Octopus sinensis; assembly: GCF_006345805.1. NCBI lineage: Eukaryota > Metazoa > Mollusca > Cephalopoda > Octopoda > Octopodidae > Octopus > Octopus sinensis. The sequence goes on along the minus strand of NC_043000.1, from coordinate 131,124,439 downwards.
CTTTAGTCGAGCAAATCAACCCCAGGACTTATTCTTTGTAAGCCTAGTACTTATTCTATCGGTCTCTTTTGCCAAACAGTGGTCACGGCCCATGTTTCCCTGCCATGTAGCATGGCTGTTCATACACATGCATCATACAGTCTACCTTTTACTCTGAGCAAGAGGCCCTTTGTCACCAGTAGAGGTAAGAGCTCTCTGAACTTTGCCCAGGCTAATCTTATTCTAGCAGCTACACTTTCAGCGCACTCCTCCTTGCTACTGACTTGGTCACCTAGGTAACGGAAACTATCAACTACTAGTTTTTATCCCTGTAATGTGGCGGAAGTTGTTCTCTGTACATTTTCAGTGTTTATTGCTCCTGATCATCTGCCACATACAAAAATTATCTTCCCAGTTAGCCTTATGTATGTATGGATGAGCGTATGTATGTGTGTGTGTGTGTGTGTGTTGTGTGTGTGTGTGTGTGTGTGTGTGTGTGTGTGTGTGTGTGTGTGTGTGTGTGTGTAAGTGTGTGTGTAAGTGTGTGTGTGTGTGTTAAGTTAAGTTAATTTTTTGGCTCAAAAAGCAAAAAGCAAGGCCATGTAGGGGGACATGAAGTTATGTACAGGTAGCTCGTCCGGCAGCTTATTCCACGGATCCGCAACCCGATTGTCACCTCCACCTTTTTTTTCTTATTATTTCCTATTTTCTTAAAAGTTGCCAACGAAATGTTTATAAATTTGACCAAGGTCAGTCAATAGGTGCCTGGGAGACTGACAGTAGCCTTTAGTACAATGTGAAATATTCAGTAGTATTTCAACAGGACATTAGAACTAAGGCATGCAAAACTGAAAGACTAGAACCGTTTATTCCTATTCCCTCAATCAGATCGCTTCTCCTCCTACACTGCAAATAACAAATTGAATTTTCTGCACTAACAAGTTTCACGCCTGCAGCATTCACCAAAGTGACAGGTGTTTAGTGTAACAATATGTTTGATTGTTTGTTATGTTTAAAACTTCAGCCAGGAAAGTAAACATTTAAAGCTATAGCTTCTCCTTCACTCTTTGTTCAGCTCTTTCATTTATTTATTCTCCTTTCCTTTCTTTTTCAGCTTTTCACTGACTTTCTCTAAATACTGTGAATAAACAAGTGCTTCTATAGATTTTCTATAGATTTTTTTCAGTTCAATTCAGCTTGATGTGTTTTTTTGAGTATACAAATATGAGGAAGAGTTAGGGTTTAATAAAAGCTTCTTTCATTAGGCACACGACACACTGTGTTGTTTGCCTAATAAAATAACAAGGGGAAGATTGTACAATTGTGTGACATTCATGCTTTTTCAAAGACATTTAAAAAAAAAAAAACAGGAAATATGTTTAGAGTAAACTGTAGCAAATTTATGATTTTGATATCTGTGGCAAACTTTGAACTTGTGACCGACAAACATAGTTGTTTCATGCCACTTAGAAATGATAGACAGAAGAAACATGTAGAATGTCTAATTGACATGTTGGTAAACTATAGATTTATGACGTCAGACATACGGTACCATTGTGTCATTGTATCAGTATGCTGCTTCTCTGTAACAATGTGAGTTATGCAGAGGAAGGAAGGATATGTTGAATGTGTGGTTGAGGTGTTGGGTTACAAGCTCATAAATCAAAAGTCAAAAACCTTTCAATTTCTGGCTGTTGCCCTCACCTACCTCTGCAATAGCAGCTTCCATTCTGCAAATGTTCCTAAGACACACATAGAAAACAATAACTGATGCTGTTGCATCTTCTCCACTCAACTGTGCCTTTATGAGCTAATAAAAGAGCCTCTGTGCAGTCACTGCACATGCTAGAAATAGCAACAAAGTCTCCCTCAAAATGCACTCTACCATCTTAAAATGAGGAAATCAGGAAGACACAATCACCACCACCACCACCACCCACCACCACCACCACCATCATCATCATCATCATCATCATCATCATCATCATCGTCATCATCATCATCATCATCATCATCGTTTAACATCTGCTTTCCATGCTAGCATGGGTTGGACGATTTTGACTGAGAGCTGGCGAACCAGATAGCTGCACCAGGCTCCAATCTTGATCTGGCAGAGTATCTACAGCTGGATGCCCTACACAGCAGCCACCATCATTACCATCAGCAGAAGCAACATTAAATTAAAATTCTGTATCATTAGATTAAATGTTTATTGTATGCCAGTCTATATTGTCTTCAGGTAAGGGTACACTGGGCAGTTGTCTGGAGACCTATCAGGTCTTGTGGGTCTAATGCTAATCTATGTATGCAGTGGGATGCTCTCAATAAATAAATGCTATAGGTCCCTGTACATTGTTTTGCTTGGTTTATCTCCCCTTCTTCCTTGTTCTCCTGTGTGACCCCTCTGTCCGGCATTCACCATGATAGATTGCTAGCCATTACACTAGCCATAAGGTGGTGAGCTGGCAGAAACGTTAGCATGCCAGGCGAAATGCCTAGCATTATTTCATCTGCCATTACGTTCTGAGTTCAAATTCTGCCAAGGTCAACTTTGCCTTTCATCCTTTCGGGGTCAATAAATTAAGTACCAGTGGAGCACTGGAGTCGATGTAATTGACTTAATCCCTTTGTCTGTCCTTGTTTGTCCCCTCTATGTTTAGCCCCTTGTGGGCAATAAAGAAATATGATAGATCGCTAGCCATTACACATTCTTTATTTTCTCTCCTTGTTTCTTTCTGTGTTCCTTTCTGTGGAAGAACATAAGCTTGAAACGTTAAAGACTTTTTCACTCCCTGAGCATTAAACTAATACATCTGTTTGTTGTCAACACCACCTGTCTTCGTCTTTCGTTTTTTTTGTGAATTCCCCACTTTATAACTATGAAATGTGGGCAACTAATATGATGGAAGTGCAGTGACTGTGAAAGAATACAATCCAGTCATGATGATGATGATGAATACAATCTGACCCCTCTTTTTCTACCTCCACCAATATCTTTTCTTTATACTTGAGTATAATGCTACTAACTAATTATACTGTAGTGGGACTGAACCCAGAACCAAGTGGTTGGAAAACAATCTAGTTACCACACATGCCACAGATGCATCTATTAATGAATGTAATATTAATCAACCAACATTTTTTGGTTTATTACTATAAGTACTCTAGCACCCACTTTGCAAAATATAACTTTAATCTACTTTCCATAAAAATTCATCATTGGTTCAAACCCTCATTCTCTCTCCAAACCTCTACTTCCCCTACTCTGAAAATTCTTACAAACTAATTAAGACCCATGATAATTATGTGACCTACTTAATAGATTATGTGACACAGGGCAACTTACTAAGTAAAGCTAGTCCTCACTAATAGACCATTTCCCTCAGAAGTACTATTGGCTTTATCAAGTACTTCTGATAAAGTCAAGAGTACATCTGAGGGAGCCTCAATATGGCCACTTAACCTGCTAGAAATAGTAACCTAATCTGCCCTTAAATTGCACCTGATAATCTTAAATTTAGAAAGGCATTGAACAAATGAAGCAAAGTAGTCTTTGATTTAGAAAAAACACAGATGAGATGATCAAAGCTGGAACACATTTGAGGACATGTCTGCTCCATTGATGGTGAAGACCACTTTTTCACATAGATTCATAAAACACACACACACACACACACAGAGGTACATATATTCACATATACTATAACAGAGAGAGAGAGAGAGAGAAGGGGGATTGTATGATGGTTGTGGCGATGGTGGTGAGGTTGGGTGGGATGAGTTGTGGTAGTAGTGGTGGTGATGATGGTAGTTGAAGTTGTGAAGATGGTGGTGGTTGTGATGGTGGTCGTTGTGATGGTGGTTGGTTGTGATGCTGATGGTGGTGGTTGGTGATGATAATAGTGAAAGTGGTTGAACTTGTTGGCAGTGCTAGTATACAACAATGTCATTACTCTCCATTGTTTACCAGTGGAATGGAAGTGTCCCAGAAGAGAGAGCAGTCTGGTTAGAAAGAAGCTGCAGGTTGATGTTTAATGCATTATGGTCATCTAGTTTTATTCTCTGTCAGTTAAATGATGTTTCTGCTGTGCACCACAACAAGGACAATGGAAAAAGATCAGATTGTGACAAACACGAAAGTATTTCTCATCTCTCTTTAATTGTTAAGATCTTTGCTTAAACCATTGTATTGACAGAATAATTAATCAATATCCAGTTGATGGACATTCTTGTCTACATAGAGAATCTGAGTACCTACAGATCAAGTCATGATATAAGGCAGTGCTTCTCAAACTATCTTATGTGGCTTACTGGCAGATTTTTTTTCCCAATGTGCCAGGGACTGGTGATATTTCTTAATAATATTAATTTATACTGGAAACAATATATATAAAGAATATAATAAAAGTTGAGTGGAGGCACGTGGCTTAGTGGTTAGGGTATCAGCATCATGATCGTTAGATTGTGGTTTCGATTCCTGGACCAGGCAACGCATTGTGTTCTTGAGCAAAACACTTCATTTCACGTTGCTCCAGTCCACTCAGCTGGCAAAAATGAGTAACGTTGCGATGGACTGGCATCCCATCCAGCTGGGGAACAATACGCTATAGAAACCGGGCCCATGAACCTAGCTAGGCTTTAAAAGGACACATAAAAAAAAATAAAAGTTGACAATTTTTAAATCTTATATATATTCTGTAAACAAATAACACAAAATTACTTAAGCATTTTATAAGCATTTTGTAATGTTTCTTTCTTTTCTGGAAACTTGCCATGTACTAGCAGCTGATGGCTCGCAGATTGGCACCAGTCCACAGACCATCATTTTCAGTAGCACTGATATAAAGGATATGTCTATCAGTTTGTACTGATGAGTTCCATAACCCATTTGGTTTCAGGGTTCTTACAGAAGGACTTGCTTGAGAGTTAAGTGTCCTGGCCATGTATATGATGCAATGTTGGCAACTGGACATTAAGTATTGTTCTCTTATCTAGTATCAGATGCTATGCATGCTGAATAAACTTACTGGAACTTTCTGCTCTAAAAGACATTTGGTAGAAATCTGTAAGCCAAATGTGGAGACAATCCTAGCCAGATTAGCTTCAGCATGTGAGTTGCCATTGAAATCCACTCCCTTCTATTAAATCTGTCATAAACATCAGCACCACTACTTTTGGAAATGGGATATCATCATGAATAATTAACCCTTTCATTACCGGCTCTGGCTCTATAGTTCAAATGTCTTGTTTTCATAAGTTTTGAATTAAAATCTTCCACCAAACCTTAGTCAAAATTTATGTTCCTAACACAAGTTGAATGATAACTAAATTATTTTACTAATTTCTTTGTTATATTTAAAGTAATTGAAAGAAACACAGAGCATCTCAAAATAAATACAGTAATGAAAGGGTTAAAGGACATTTTTGCATATGGCAGTCTGTCATTGATACAGGAACAAACTTGATGTGACATTAAATACTAAGATAGATATCTAAAAGATAGTAACAGTTGCCCTTTAGGTAAGCCAATGAGGAGACAGTCTATGCAGTTGCTTGGCTACTAGATATAGCAACCAAATTTCCATTTAATCATTCTCAACCATTGAGTAAAAGAATGTAGTCCTAGATACTCTAAAAAGTTGGAAGGGCACAGAATGCTTTTTATCATAGGTGTGTTTGATTGTGGGTAACTTGAAGTTAAATAACAACCACCCACCAATGGGTTGTAGAGTGTTGAAGTTTGAACACAAAACACTAATAATAAAGTACTTGAAAGCTTCCAAAACAATATTTGTGAGCCATATGTGGAATCTCATACAGGGATAAGATTATGATTAGTGTCACACCCATTATCAGATACAAAATTAGAGGAATTGAAAATTTGTTTATCACCTGGATTATCATGCTGTGTTTATTCTGAAATCGTCTTGAATAAACTAGCAAGTCTAGGACAGTGAGATCCCAAAATCGCTTACATAAATAGTGTGTTGGCACTCTGTTGGTTATGACGACGAGTGTTCCGGTTGATCCGATCAATGAAACAGCCTGCTCGTGAAATTAATGTGCAAATGGCTGAGCACTCCACAGACATGTGTACCCTTAACGTAGTTCTCAGGGAGATTCAGCGTGACACAGAATGTGACAAGGCTGGCTCTTTGAAATACAGGTACAACAGAAACAGGAAGAAAGAGTGAGGGAAAGTTGTGATGAAAGAGTACAGCAGGGTTCACCCCTGCCTGTTGGAGCGTCGTGGAGCTTTAGGTGTTTTTGCTCAATAAACACTCACAATGCCCGGTCTGGGAATTGAAACCGTAATCCTAAGACTGCAAGTCCGCTGCCCTAACCACTGGGCCATTGCGCCTCCACACATAAATAGTAGGATCTTGCTTGATTCCAGCTACAAGCAGAAGGAAATTATGAAGACCAGGTAATTGAATGATAAGGTTTGGGACACACTGTTTTATGAGTGGGAAGTGTTGAGACAGACACATATGTTTCAGGAGATTCTTCTCAGAGTCTGTAAAACAGAGTTTCCAGTATTTTGGCATGGATTAGAAGAGTTCACCAGAATAGCATGACATGGCATTAATGATAGAAAACTTTTACAGAGTTACTATATTAAAGGCTGGCAAAAATCCACATCTGTTGGCAGAAATCAACATGTTTTAATATGAATTCACATGGGTTGATATAGATCTAAATGTATAGACATAGACTAAAATGTGTTGGCATAGACCCACATGGACTGACACAAACCTGTATATATTGATATAGACCCTCATATGTTGATATAGCCTCATATGCATTAATATTGTGCTACAGGCGTAGGAGTGGCCGTGTGGTAAGTAGCTTGCTTACCAACCTCATGGTCCAGGTTCAGTCCCACTGCCTGGCACCTTGGGCAAGTGTCTTCTACAATAGCCTTGGGCTGACCAAAGCCTTGTGAGTGGATTTGGTAGACAGAAACTGAAAGAAGCCTATTGTATATATATGTGTATGTGTGTGTGTATGTGTGTGTGTGTTTGTGTGCCTATGTTTGTCCCCCCAACATCGCTTGACAACCGATGCTGGTGTGTTTACGTCCCCGTAACTTAGCGGTTCGGCAAAAGAGACCGATAGAATAAGTACTAGGCTTACAAAGAATAAGTTCTGGGATCGATTTGCTTGACTAAAGGTGGTGCTCCAGCATGACTGTAGTCAAATGACTGAAACAAGTAAAAGAGTATATGTTTGCATAGATGAACATCTGTTGGAGCAGACACACAAGCGTTGTCATAAACTCACATCTCTTGATATAGATTCATGTGTGTTGACATAAACCCACATGTATTGACAAGCACCTGCATGTATTAGCACAGACATAAATATGTTGACATTGAGCCACATAGTTTGTCTCAGATGATATAGACTTACACAAGCCCACATGTGGTAGCATAA
>NC_043000.1:131032026-131109526 GCF_006345805.1 Octopus sinensis | reverse complement strand
GCCAAACCAGATTGGGGCCTAGTGTAGCTCCCTAGCTTATCAGTTTTAAGTCAAACCATCCAACCCATGCCAGCATGGAAAATGGATGTTAAATGATGATGATGATGCACAGCCATTATATAAGAAAAAATATACATTAACATACTTATCCATAAATGTACACATATCTGTACCAGTGAAAGCCAGGCTGGTTTTTATCTTTCAAATTTTATTTTTTCACATATTCAGAAATACCTGCTTGTGAAGACCTGTTGAGGCAAGTGAAATTGAAATCAAATTCGATGACTGGCATCTGTGCTAGTGGAGCGCTAAGAGCACCATCCGAGCATGATCGTTGCTAGAGCATACCGGTGGCACGTAAAAAGCACCATTCAAGCATAATCGTTACCAGTGTCGCCTTATTGGCATATGAAAAAAACATTCGAGCATGATCGTTACCAGCGTCGCCTTACTGGCTCCTGTGCAGGTGGCATGTAAAAAACACCATTTGAGTGTGGCCGTTGCCAGTACCACCTGACTGGCACTCATGCCGGTGGCATGTAAAAGCACCCACTACACTCTCAGAGTAGTTGGCGTTAGGAAGGGCATCTAGCTGTAGAAACCCTACCAGATCAGACTGGAGCCTGGTGCAGCCATCTGGTGCGCCAATCCTGTGTCAAATAATCCAACCCATGCTAGCATGGAAAGTGGACGTTAAATGATGACGACGATGATGATAATGATGATGTAATTGACACAAAAAGAAAAAAATGAAAGAAAAAAGCCATGTAACTTTGTTGGTGACTGACTTGAGTTCTATGAAGAATTTAAATGAATTGCAAAGAAAAGCATGCATTTGTTTATATACGCATATACATAAAACACGCACACAAACATGTCTGCAAACATGCACACATATGCACATGGTAAGCAGCTTGTTTCCCAACCACATGATTCTGTGTTCAGGCCCACTGTGTGAGACCTTTGGCAAATGTCTTCTACTGCAACCACAGGCTGGCCAAAGTAGATCTTGAAAACAGAAACTGAAAGAAGCTTATGAAGGTGGCAAGCTGGCAGAAACGTTAGCATGCCGGGCGAAATGCTTAGCAGTATTTCGTCTGCCGTTATGTTCTGAGTTCAAATTCCACCAATGTCGACTTTGCCTTTCATCCTTTCGGGGTCGATAAATTAAGTACCAGTGTTATGCACTGGGGTCGATGTAATTGAATTAATCCCTCTGTCTGTCCTTGTTTGTCCCCTCTATGTTTAGCCCCTTGTGTGCAATAAAGAAATAAGAAACTGAAAGAAGCCAATTGCTTGTATGTATGTATATACATATGTGGGTGTGTATATTTGTGTGTGTGATTGGCTTGAACTCTGTGAAGAATTTAAATAGATCGCAAAATAAAGCATGCATTCGTTCATATACACTCATTCTTAAAACACACAAACATACATACCTGTAAACATGCACACATACACACATGGTAAGAAGCTTGTTTCTCAACCATGAGGTTTGGGGTTCAGTCCTTGGGAAATTGTGTTCTACTATAGCCATGGGCTGACCAAAGTAGAATTGGTTAACAGAAACTGGATATATGTGCGTGTGTGTATGTGTGTGTGTGTGTGCACGCGCGTGTGTGTGTGTGTGTGTGTATGTATTTATGTCTGTGTATGTTCCCACCAACCGCGTGATAGTAGGTGTCAGTGTGTTTATGTTCCAAAAAGAGAACAATAGAATAAATACAAGTTTTAAATATAATAATGTACGTGTGAATGATGAAACTGCTTTAGCATGATCCTGTAAATACAAAAGAGAGAGTGAGAGCTTTGCTCTCATGTGTTTCTTTCCCTGTCTGAGGTTACCATGGTCTTTTCCCTAGGCTTTTCTTTCCACAGATAAACCTAATCTGTTTTACACTTTTACCCCACCTTATTATGCTGTTTACACATCCCAAATGCTTTCGATCCCTTTTGATCACATTATTTTTTCTTTCTTTCTTTCTTTCTTTCTTTCTTTCGAAAAGAAAAGTTCTACATTGATTTGTCTCCTCTGTGTTCAGCCCTACCTGGCTAATAAGGATATCTATCTATCTATCTATCTATCTATCTATCTATATATATATATATATCTACCTGCCTATCTGTCTGTCTCTCTATTTATCCATAATTTATCTTTTACTTATTTCAGTCATTAGACTGTGGCCATGCTGGGGCACCACCTTGAAGAATTTTTAGTTGAATGAATTGACCTCGATACTTAGATAGATAGATAGGTAAGTAGATAGATAGATAGCTAAATTGATAGATAGATAGATAGATAGATAGATAGATAGATAGATAGATAAGTAGATAGATAGATAGATAGATAGATAGATAGATAGATAGATAGATAGATAGATAGATAGATAGATAAATAGATAGATAAGTAGATAGATAGATAGATAGATAGATAGATAGATAGATAGATAGACAGACAGACAGACAGATAGACAGACAGACAGACAGATAGACAGACAGACAGGTACACAGACAGACAAGCAAACAGAAAGATAGATAGATATGTAGGGAGGTAGATAGATAGATAGATAGATAAATAGATAGATACAAACATACATAAATATTGAGTTGTAAATTAAAAAAGCATAAACAAGAATATGAATGCAGGTAAACCTCCACACACACATACATACCATACACTCACTCTCACACACACACACATAACAGGCACACTTACACACTTACACACGTTTTACTGACATTCCTTGTTCTTGTCAGCCAAAAACTGTGTTACTAAGAAAAGCCAGAAAGTGGGAGATAATGTGACTAATTCGGCTTTATTGTTTACATACCAAGTTGTTTACTTACATCTTTTGTCTCTATATCTGTTGTCTGCTACTTCAACGTGGAAACATACTAAAACGAAACGAATGAGGGAGCCTCTACATAGTCCACCTAACTTGCTAAAAATAGAAACCAAATTTTCATCACGTTACATGCTACTGTCTAACTAGATCTATCTTTCGTTTGTTTCAGGCGTTGGACAGTGGCCATGCTGGAGCACTGCCTTAGAAGGTTTTTTGATGAACAAATTGAATCCATTACTTATTGAGGTTAATTTGTTCAGCAAAAACCTATCAAGGTAGAGTCCCAGCAGGGGACACTGTCCAATATCTAGTATTTATTCTGTTGGGGGTCGTTTTGCTGAACTGCTAAGTTATGGGAACATAAACAAACCATTACCAGTTGTCAAGTGGTGGTAGTCTAGACAAACACATTCGCACACACACGCACACACATAAAGTACTTAACCCGCTTTGTAAAGTGGTTGGCATTAGGAAGGGCATCCAGCCACAAAATAACCATGACAAAACAGACCTCGGCAGTGCTGGTGCCATGCAAAAAGCACCCAGTCTACTCTGTAAAGTGGTTGGTGTTAGGAAGGGCATCCAACCATAAAAACCATTCCAAAACAGACAGTAGAGCTTGGTGCAGTCCGCTAGCTCCTGTCAAACCATCCAACCCATGCCAACATGGAAGACAGATATTAAATGATGATGATGATGATGACATATAATATATATATATATATAAATGGATGAATGAATTATCCTTTGTTTACCGTTAACATGGAAAATTCAATAAACAGTTACCAGGGTAGCATTGGAATAAAATCAATGTTGTCTTCGAAACATATGTCGAAGAATTTTAATAACATCTGTGTTCAACTCCATTCATTTACTTATATATATATATATATATTCTTTTATATGTTTCAGCCCTAAGGTTGTGGCCATATCCTGCTTGCTTGCTTCTTTTGCTTTTGCTTTGTACTCTTGCTTGATGGCATGTGCTGGGGGCCATCCCAGGCTAGTAGTCCCAGAGATACCATCATGCATAGAGCTGACCAGGTCTGCCCCAGTGCCCTCCATCACTGGCAGTCCCATTCCATCCCCTCTGCACCCTCTAAGATGACATTGAGCCTCTGGAGATTTTCCTTAATCATGTCTAGCCATCTGGTGCAGGGCCTGCTGTGGAGCCTCTTCCAGCCTGTACCTGCTACATCAAATGGGAGTAAAGCCCTGGTGGGATGATCTAGTGGGAGACAGAAGGCATATCTGTGTAAGAGCATGTGACAGATAGCTATGAGGAGGGAGGCTATGGCTTGATGTGTGTGCATGCAGTTCTTGGTTGAAAACATGATGGTACTGTCTGATATCTTCGATAGTTCTCAGGGCTCTGCTATTGAAGTCCTCAATCTTCTCTGCAAAAGTCTTTGAGAGGGGGCACCTTTCTGTTTCACAAAGGAAAATGCAGAGGGCCAATATATAGATCACTTGATGGATATACATATAGAGGTGTGTGTGTGTGTGTGTGTGTGTAAAATTCAGCAACATGATGTAACATTATTACATTTTAATTATTGTGTGCACGCATGCACACACACACACAAATGCTCTCTATCAACACCACCTCCATCTTGCATGTATTTATGTGTATGTACGTGTGTGTGTGTGTGTGTGTTGTGTGTGTGTGTGTGTGTGTGTGTGTGTGCGTGTGTATGTGTGTGTGTGTTGTTTTTTTTTCCATGTGTCCTTACATTGGCACAACATCAGCAACAGTGATGTTGTTTATATATTTCGTAAACAAAACATTTGGCAATCATTCGGCATGTGAAGATGGTGAATAAAATATTCTACTTCAAACCAAGTATGGGTTGGTATCATGAAGGGCACCTGGCTGTAGAATGTGATTGTGAAAAATTTCACCCCATCCATGCCAGCATGGAAATAGCAGATGTAAAAAATGCTCACACACACACACACACAACACACACACACACACACACACACACATACACACACACACACAAACACACACACGCACACACACACACACACACACATGCACACATGTAGCCTGTTGATGACCTTGTCCTCTTAGTGGATCTGTAAAGGAATTAAAGAAATTCCAGCCATGGGAACAAAACTTGGAATTGAGTGGCTTTAAGGTTATCCTGTATGACTAAAGTTTTAGTAAGTAGGAAAGATGGCTGAACCCTGGTTCCTTCAGGTAAATGGCCTGACTCAGTATCTAGAAAAGGAGTAGGTATAAACTCTAAAAGCAGTGCATAATATATTCTATGGACATGCAAGAGATGTAGTAGAATCACTTGTCTTAACATATTATGTCATTCATGCAAGCATGGAAAAGTGGATGTGAAACGATGATGACAATTCAATGGCAATATGGAATATGGATACTCTTTTACTTGTTTCAGTCATTTGATTGTGGCCATGCTTTAGTTGAGCAAATCGACCCTAGGACTTATTCTTTGTAAGCCTAGTACTTATTCTATCGGTCTCTTTTGCCGAACCGTTAAGTTACGGTTGTCAAGCGATGTTGGGGGGGACAAACACAAACACACGCAAATATATATACATATATATGACAGGCTTCTTTCAGTTTCCATCTGCTAAATCCACTCACAAGGCTTTGGTCAGCCCGAGGCTATAGTAGAAGACACTTGCCCAAGGTGCCATGCAGTGGGATTGAACCCAGAACCATGTGGTTCGTAAGCAAGCTGATGATAATAATGATGATGACGATGACAATGATGATGACAACAATGATATGGGTACCTCAGAGCAGACACTGAAGTTCTGTAATTTGTCAGTTTCTGTCAAACTATCCAACCCATGTCAGGCTAGAAAAGAGATGTTAAAGGACAATAAAGATGATACAAACACACACACACACCAGATGTTAAAACAGTGATATTGTAGCATATGGCTAAATATACTGCTGACAGGTTATTACCTTGTCTTACAAAACATAAAGCAACACACTGTGCCCTGTGTCTGGGATGGTCATTACTAGAATACTTAATCAATCAAAGCTGACCTAAATATTTATCTAAATGTATCTATCATCCTGTAGTATTTTGTAGTCCAGTACATTGTTCACCTGCCCAGTCTAATGTTGTTGTTGTCATTGTTGTTATTGTTCAACCCCATACCAGTCCAGTTTGTCCCAACCAGGCATGGGCAACCTTTCTTGAGAAGCAAGCTGCATTCAAGTATTCTTTTTAAGTCAGCCATTCATAATGTCATGGGCTGCACGTAGCCTTCAGGCTTCAGGTTGCTCATGTTTGGTATAGGTCAGAGGTTCTCAATATGGACAGTACTGCTCCCCAAAAGGGCATTGGACATACTGAAGGAGGCATTAGGCTTTAGCAATGACTTGAATGGAGAGGTAACATCATCATCATCATCATCGTTTAACGTCCGCTTTCCATGCTAGCATGGGTTGGACGATTTGACTGAGGACTGGCGAACCAGATGGCTGCACCAGGCTCCAATCTAATCTAGCAGAGTTTCTACAGATGGATGCCCTTCCTAACGTCAACCACTCCGAGAGCGTAGTGGGTGCTTTTACGTGCCACCAGCATGAGGACCAGTCAGGTGGTACTGGCAACGGCCATGCTCAAATGGTGTTTTTTACATGCCACCTGCATGGGAGCCAGTCCAGCAGCACTGGCCACAACCTCGCTCGAATGTAATTAATATACTAAATTTACCTATAGTAGTAATTATATTATTATAGGCACAAGATTGGCTGTGTGGTAAGTAGCTTGCTTACCAACCACATAGTTCTGGGTTCAGTCCCACTGTGTGACACCTTGAGCAAGGGTTTCCTACTATAACCTTGGGCCGACGAAAGCCTTGTGAGTAGATTTGGTAGACGGAAACTGAAAGAAGCCCATTGTATATGTGTGTGTGTGTGTGTGTTTATGTGTCTGTGTTTATCCCCCCACCATTACTTGACAATAGATGCTGGTATGTTTATGTACTTGTAACTTAGAGGTTCGGCAAAAGAGACTGATAGAATAAGTACTAGGCTTATAAGAATGAGTCCTGGGATCGATTTGTTTGACTAAAGGCAGTGCTCCAGCATGGCTGCAGCCAAATGACTGAAACAAGTAAAAGAGTAAAAGAGATAAAGCTAGTAATGATTATTAAAATAAAATGAGATCTCATCAGGCACAGGAAAGTCGTTAACTTGCAATGTATAAAGTAAATTTATAAATTTTGTCTTTGGCTGCTATTTTTAGCTTCTCTGGTGACCACATAGAAGCTTCATCAGTGGCTCAATAATATCTGTTGCACTCCACCTATCACATACAAAATAAGTCAATGCCAGAGCAGAGGTCTTTGAAAATAACTGGGCCAATAACCATAACTTAAATTATATTATCCTGTACATCCATTTTTTAAATGATAGTGTGGCATAATCTCAGACAGATTTGGCTGCTATTTTTAGCTTCTCTGGTGACCACATAGAAGCTTCATCATTTGCTCAAGACTTACTGTGGTAATATGTGTTGCACTCTGCCTATCACATACAAAATAAGTCAAAGCCAGAGCAGAGGTCTCTGAAAATAACTGGGCCACTATTTCATGGAACAGTTTCCTGTTGCCCTCGGTAGATGCAAATAAGGCAGTGCTGTAGGCTAATGATGCCCTCATTAATAATAACCATATTGCTCTGGATGATCTTTGTACAGTGGTAGCCAGCACATAAAAACAGGGACCTAGTTTTATTTAAACAGGATAATGTGTTTCTGAAAGCTAATGAAAGATAAACAAAACTGGTTGATTTTGGTAAACAGAAGAAAACCAAAAACACCATTCTCCTCGTTACATAAAATTGTCATTAACCTCTTATCAAAAAATCAAGAAAAACAAACAAATAAATAAATAAATAAATAAATGAATTGTAATTGAACCAACAAGGGCGTCTCTATGTGTTCACTTGACATGCTGGAAATAGCAGCCAAGTCACCCTCAAATCAATCCTTATTACTCTTAAAACGAGTAATAAAAATTTAAAGATGAGATTCTAGATAATACTGTATCCCCCTCATTGTTGTCATCGTTGTTGCCATCATCATCATCATCATCATCATCATTATCATTATCATCATTTTAATGTTTACAGCGGACTCACAGTTGAGGGATTGCGAGTTCGAATCTCAGACCGGGCGATGTGTGTGTTTATGAGCGAAACACCTAAGCTGCACGTGGCTCTGGCAAAAGGTAATGGTGAACTTCTGCTGACTGTTTCGCCACAACTTTCTCTCACTCTTTCCTCCTGCATCTTGCAGCTCCCCTGCGACGAACCAGTGTCCTGTCCAGGTGGGGAACCTATACACCAAGGAAACTGGGAAACTGGCCCTTATGAGCCAGGCATGGCTCGAGAAGGAACAAACAAACAATGTTTAGTTATCCATGCTTGCATGGGCTAGACAATGTTTACTGAGACAGATTTTTCTGCAGTTGGAAGCCTTTCCTGTTGCGCACCCTTACCTGTTTTCAAGAAGGATATTTCCTAGTGGCCAGACATGTTTTTGTAGAATATTGCATGTTGCACCATCATGCAACTCTAACTTTCACGAACGTAGCATTCATTAACATTCCTCTTGCATTTCTTAGGTCAATGCTTTTGGATCCACGAATTAAGTACAGTGAAGTACTAGGTCTATTCTTCTTCTTCTTCTTCCTCCTCCTCCTCTTCTTCTTCTTCTTCTCTCCCTCTCTACCCCCTCACAAACACATATATGCACACACACACATATGTATGTACATATGCACACAAACACACATACACACACATACATACACACACACATGCGCACACATGTTCCCACTGGAAGAAACTGCCCTGGAGAGAAATGAGCTCCATTAGGTAAAAAGAAAAAAAAACCCCAGATGTCAAAGACATGCATCATGTCATGACACTGTTGCTGATTCCATCAAGAGCTAAGACCACCATCACCATCTCCATCTCCATTACCATTCCCATCTCCTCCATGCCACCACTGTCACCACTCACTCACCTTTGACAGGCAGTCTGACAAAGTGAGCAAGCTGAAACTTCAAAGTCACTATCAACTTGTGAACCTTTTCTTTGTAAAAGTTCAATGAACTTCTCAACTAAAAAGCATTGAGTAACCCTTCAATTTAAAGTTAAATTGTTTTTATTTATACCTTGACATAAAACAGACATTTATACATTTATATATTGTGTTCTTACAGAAAAAGAGTTGGAAAATTAACTAGAATGCAAAAAAAAAAAAAAAATGCAATTTCTTGCCAGTGGCATGTAAAAAGCACCCTTCAAATGTGGGGCTTTATTGAGGTGATGGTAAGTGGCTGAGATCTTTGGTAATATGTCGTACTTGAGAAGACACGTCAAACCAAGTGAAAGCATAGTTGTGGCCAATGCTGGTGTCACATAACTGGCACCCATGCCAGTGGCACATAAAAAGGCATCTATTACACTCTTGGAGTGGTTGGCATTAGGAAGGGCATCTAGCTGTAGAAATCATGCCAAATAAGACTGGAACTTGGTGCAGCTCTCCAGCCTACCGGTTCCAGTCGATCCATCCAACCTATGACAGCATGGACAGTAGACGCTAAATGATGAGGATGATGATGATGTTCCATGCTTTAAGCATCACAGACAACAATTATTACAAGAAAAGATTTTTTAAAAGAATGGAAATTTTACATCCACCCCACTTCTTTTGTAATTTTTCAGTGTTTATTTTCTTTTGATATTTTTGTTCAGATTTATGTTTTAAACATCTGACTTCACGTTTTTTCAAAATTATACTGAACTTTAAAATGTACTTCTTAAAAAATAAAAAAGCAAGTTAAAACTGATGACCTTTATGAAAGGTGAATGGGTTGTAGGTGACTAAATAATATCCTCTCTTCCTCTCATTTTTTTGTTTTCAAACTCATTATTTACTATGTTTAAACATACACACTTGAAGAAATCACAATTTTTGGCTTACTAGGTTATTTCAGACTCTATTGTATAGGGACGCCTATATATAATACCACACACACACACAAATATATATACATGTATACACAAGGCTTTGGTCGACTGAAGCTATAGTAGAAAGCATTAGCCCAAGGTGCCACGCAGTGGGACTGAACCCAGAACCATGTGGTTGGGTTACAAGCTTTTTACCACACAGTCACGCCTGCGCCTAGACATGCGCGCGCGCTCACATGTCACCACTTAAATGTTTTACATGATATTTGCATGGGGTTATATGTGTTATGATGATTTTGTTTTATAAAACAAGACGTAATGTGTCGTTGAGGTACCCATGCCTTCACAATGTTATTAATGAGAATACAAAACGAAGCAATGCCAACCGAATCGAAAACTCGAGTTCGTTGTAAGCCGACGGTTATATATTTGTAAGTATATTGCCCGAAGGATTGTAGGTAACTGTTACGATTTTGGGCTTTCTCAGGGTGTTAGCGATGTAATCAGAGTGAAATGGCTCGATTCTTGTAGGAAACATGCAGGAATTCTATGACAATTATACGTACTCCATCTAATACAATCATAATAATTTAAGAATTTTTTTTGTAGCGAATTATATAATAAATAAATAAACATAAATATACTTACTTCTGAAGCATATGACATACGTTAAAATTCAGTTCTTATTTACTATTCACTGATCGGTGTTGTCACATCTCCAGCTGATCACCAAGTAAACATTGCGCAATATTGGAAAGTATAACGTGTTTATATATACCACAACAACTTGTTTTTTTTATATCTGAATACTTAATTTATGCAAGAACGATGTGGTGAATAGTGCATATCGTATCCTCAGTAAATAATGTCTCGTTTGACATTTGATTCACAGCATTGCGATTTGGGGGTTTTGTTTTTGTTTTTAGAATGGAACCACAAGCAGAAGCAGAAGCGATTGATGCTACATAGCAGCTAGGGGAGGTAATTATTAGAAGGGAAACAACAACATTCTGAAGAACTGAAGAAATTTCTTTCTCTTAAAAAAGTCGGCGACCTGTCAGAATCGTTTTGCACGCTGGAAAAATTCTTAATGACATTTCTTTCGGTTTTTCATTCTGAGTTCAAATTCCGGTGAAGTCATCTTTGCCTTTTATCCTTTCCGGGTCGATAAATTTAGTATCTGTTAAGAACTGGAGTTGATGTAATTAACTAGTCCCTCTCCCATCACGTCAAATTTCAGGCCTTATATTATACTGGAAAGAATTTTTCTCTTCTATATTAATAAATACGAAATTCTTTCTGTCCATCTGGGACCCCTGTCTCTCAGTCTACATTTGCTTTACATAGACATATTATACCTTTTTGGAATCAGGATGATCCCGGGACTGAAAATCTGCCCTTCATTTGGTTCTTGAATATCCAATATTAGGATCTGATTTAAAAGCATTTGGGTTGCTATTTCTAGCAGGTAAAGCGACCGCGAGAGGTTTCAGAGCCATAGTGTTACTGAGATAGGTGAGCAAGAGTTACCTCCCTCAGCTTAAAGTTTTACTAAGGAATTTAGTGGTTCTTCTATCTTTTTCAGTCATCAGATTGCGACCACGCTGGAGCACCGCCTTGAAAAATTTTAATCGAACAAATTGACATCAGTTCTGTCTTTTTTATGCCTGGTACTATTTTTATTGACATCTTTTACCGAACTGTTAAGTTATGTGAACGTAAACTCATCAACACCAGTTATCAAGCGGTGGTGGCGGACAAGCACAGACTCAAAACCAGAATATTTATATTATTGTTGGCATCCTTTTGTCTCGGGAGACAATAGTGTTGCGCATAAACTAACCCAGTCTGGTTTTTACATTTCATGTCCTCTCCAGTTTTGCGCAGGCCTGGGCTAGATGAAAGAAAATCCTGGGTAGCCCAATAGTCAGGATTCCTCTCTTGACATTGCTGATTTAGCCTAAAGGTGTGCAGAGCATTATGTTTGGCACCAGCTTAGTTGCAGGAGCTGTCGGAAGAGTGTCGGGTCAAACACTAAACCGCCTACGGGGCTCCACTACAGATTTCTTTGAAGGGTGTCTCTTTTTCGTAACCCTGGATAGGGGCCCATACCAGGTACTTCAGCCAGGAGTCATGTCAGGCAGGGTCGCCACTCCCTGAAGTAGTGAAGAAAATCGCTACCCACTACCTATGATTATATATATATATATAATAATACTAACTATTGAGTTTCTTAACTCTTTGGATCTTCCTAGAATGCCTTCTCACAAACTGACATTGAAAAAAGGAGTTCCAATCATACTTTTGAAAAATCTGGATCCCCCAAAGCTGTGCAATGGAGCAAGACTGATTGTCAGATAAATGCATCCACATCTTTGGGAAGCAACAATCCTCACTGGACAAGGAAAGGGAGAAAATGTGTTTATTTCAAGAATTCCCCTGATTCTAGTAGACATGCCCTTTGAATTCAAGAGACTTCAATTTCCAGTAAGAGTTAGTTTTGCAATGTCAATTAACAAGAGTCAAAGACAATCAATCAAAATTACTAAACTTCATTTCATGCAGCAGTGCTTTTCTCATGGTCAGCTCTATGTTGGTTGTTCTAGATTTGGAAATGGCAACAATCTCTCCATACTCATACCAAATGGTAAAAACAAGAATATTGTTTATCCTGCTGCTTTACAGTGATTTCCAGATGTCACACTGATACGAAATTCTCCAAATGTGATACTCTGTGATATAAATCTGAGATGCTAGGATACCAATAAATGCTTTATTATTCCTTTCCTCTTTAGTTTTGGGCTGTAGGTCCAATTATCCCTCTGCTGGAGCTAGCTTAAAAGTCTGCAGTGAATGTGGCTTTTAAGTTAGTTTAAAGTATAATAGAAACGGATAAATAAATGTTTATGGTATTTAATAAGCTATGTTAGTGTATTTAGTTTAAATTACTACATCTTCAGCATTCTTAGATTATAATAATCCCTTCTAGTATAGGCACAAGACCTGAAATTTATCAACTCCAGAACTCAACTGGTACATATTGTAACGACCTGGAAAGGATGAAAGACAAAGTTGATCTCAGTGTGATTTGAACTCAGAATATAAAGAGTTGGAAAAAATGCTGCTAAGCATTTTGTCCGACGCACTATCAGCTTACCGCCTTATTCTTAGACGATGATGATAACAACAGTTTCTGACTTAGATACAAGGCCAGTAATTTTGAGAGGAAGGGTTTAGGTGATACCATTGACTTCAGTACTTGACAGGTTTTGGGGGATAGAACTCAGAATGTAAAAAACTGGAATGATTAGCAAATTATTTCATCTGTCTTTTTTTCTTTTTATGATTCTTTTGAGCGCCATTATTATTGGTACAGTCACAAAGACACAAATGTTTAGGAAGTTATACACATACACACACACACACACATATATATATATATATATACATTATATACGATGGATTTCTTTCAGTTTCCATCTACCAAATCCACTCACAAGTCTTTGGTCGGCCCGAGGGTAAAGTAGAAGACACTTGCCAAAGGTGCCATGCATGTGGTTGGTAAGGAAGCTACTTACCACACAGATACACATGCGCCTGATACTTACCACACAGCCACTCCTGCGCCTATGTATGTATGTATGTATGTATGTATGTATGTATGTATGTATGTATGTATGTGTGTATGTATGTGTGTGTGTGTGTGTGTATGTGTGTATGTATGTATGTATGTGTGTATGTATGTATGTATGCATGTGTGTGTGTATGTATGTATGTATGTATGTGTGTGTGTATCCACCTACACCTAACCCTACTGCCCCGCCCAACCACCCCCCACACACCTCCCCAATCCCTCCCCCTCAGACCTCCACGAGACCTACCACCCCTCCTACTTCTATTCCACCCACCCCTTCTCCACTTCCGTCTGTTGTTACCATTCCCCCCGATCTTCCCCTCTCTGCGGCTGAACGCTCCGTCCTTGGTAGGGGTCTGCGTTTCATTCCCCTCACTCCATCCTGTAAGGAATTCCAGACGCGAGTTGATGTCCACAGCTTTGTGCGCCGTGTCCGGTTGGGTGCGCATTACCACGACTCGCCACCCACACCCAACGAAGAGGATTGCTTCACTGGCCTGGGCCGCCGACCATCCCCGTGGACGCCTGCCCCTGGCCAGATCCTAGCAGTGGATCTTTTCGCGGGCGCTTGTCAGCGTGCATTGGAGCGGTTCAACTTCTCCAGGCGCCAACACCGCCTCAACATCTCCCCGGCTGAGCTCTTGGCTCTCCGTTCCCTCCAACGGCGCGCTGACATTATCATCAAACCGGCTGACAAGGGTGGAGCTGTAGTGGTGTGGCGCGTGGACCTCTATAGGGCCGAGGCTTTCCGCCAACTCAATGACACCTCCTTCTATTCCCCTCTGCCCTCTAACCCCACACGTAGCTACCAACAGACGGTATCCTCTACTGTCAACGACCTCATCTCGTCCTCCCGTCTCCCCCGCACTGCATCCAACCTAATTGTGCAAACCCCACGTACCCCCACCATTTACTTCCTCCCCAAAATCCACAAACCCAACAACCCTGGCCGCCCCATCGTCTCCGCCTGTAACTGCCCCACGGAGCTCATCTCTAAATACCTCGACCATGTCCTTGCCCCCCTAGTGGCATCTCTTCCCTCCCACATCCACGATACCAACCATGCTCTCCGGCTTTTCAACTCTTTCTCCTTTCCTCCCGGCTCCTCCAAAATCCTTTTTACTATGGACATCCAAAGCCTCTATACTGTTATCCCTCACCACGAAGGACTGCAGGCCCTTCGACACTTTCTTGACCTCCGCTCTAACCCTGTACCTGACACCTCCACACTCATTCGTCTGGCCGAACTTGTCCTTACTCTGAACTGCTTCTCGTTCGCGGGCGAGTTCTACCATCAGGTCTCGGGAGTGGCCATGGGAACGCGAATGGGCCCCAACTATGCGAACCTGTTCGTTGGCTATGTTGAGGCCCAAATATTCTCTAATTTCACTGGTCCCACTCCCGAACTATATGGTCGTTACATCGACGACATTATCGGTGCCACCTCACTCTCCCGCGAACATCTAGATTCCTTCCTCTCTTTCGTCCAATCTTTCCATCCAGCCCTCCACTTCACTTCCACTATCTCCAACACCTCTGTCTCCTTCCTCGACATTTCGGTTAGCATTCTTCACTCCACTCTTACCACCTCCATTCACTACAAACACACAGACTCACACTCATACCTCAACTTCTCTTCCTCCCACCCAGAACACACCAAGCTTTCCATCCCCTATTCCCAATTCCTCCGTCTACGTAGGCTCTGTAGTGACAACCATGACTTTGAGACTCAGTCTCAACGTATGGCTCACCACTTCACCCTACGTGGATACCCCCTCACCACTATCCACACCGCCCTTGCCAGAGCACGGTCCGTGGACCGTGTATCGGCTCTCTCTCCCCGAACCCGCCCTGTAGTCTCCCGCCTCCCTTTTCCCCTCACTTACCACCCCACGACCCTACGTCTCCAACGCACCATTCTTCGAGCTTTCCGTCATCTCCAGTCCGACCCGTCCACTTCACACCTCTTCCCTAACCGACCCCTCCCCTCTTTCAAACGAGCCCACAACCTTCGAGACCTTTTGGTCCATAGCTCCTTCCCTGACCCTACCTCCCAACCCGGCTTGTTTCCCTGCTCCCGCCCACGTTGCCGCACTTGCCCTTACCTCTCCAACACCACCCGCCTCACTAGCACCCACCATCGACCCTATCCCATCATCCACTCCTTCACCTGCACCTCCAGCAATATTATCTATTGCATCTCCTGCTCTCTCTGCAATTCCTTGTACATCGGACAAATGGGACGCCGCTTGGCTGACCGGTTCGTGGAACACCTTCGTGACATCCACCTTGCGAACGACACACCGGTCTCACGCCATTTCCGCTCCACCGGTCACTCCTTGCAACACCTATCTGTGTTCGGTTTGTCCTTACACAGAGGCCATCCGGATTCCCGTTTGCGCCGTGAACAGGAATTAATCTTCTCTCTTCGCTCTTATACGCCATTTGGTCTCAACTCTCCCCCCTCCTCACCTATCCTTTCCCCCCGACCCCTACTTCTTCAGTCCTTCATCCTTTCACCCCTACTCCCCTTCCCTTCTTCCCTCTTTCTCCCTCCCTCCTTCCCTCTTTCCCTTCCCTCTGCTCCCTCACTCCCCCTCTCCCTCTTTCCTCCTTCCCCCCTCCTCCCCTTCCTTCTCCCCCTCCTCTCTCTCCCCCCTCCTCTCCTCTTCCCCCCTCTCCCCCCTCTTCTCCTCACTACACCACACGACTTCACACATCACATCATATATGATGTGCCATACTAATACATACACCAACTAATACATACTAATACGTACTAATACATACTAATACATACTAATACATACACCAACCCTATACATACACACGTCCAGACCCCTCATACGCACTTATACTCTCTCATACACACACACTTATACATACTAATACGTACTAATACATACTAATACATACTAATACATACACCAACCCCATACATACGCACGTCCACACCAATCCTACGCACTAATACTCTCTCATACACACACACACCCTTATACATACTAATACATACACCAACCCTATACATACACACGTCCAGACCCCTCCTACGCACTATTAGCTGGTCCTTCAACCATATTATCAACTCTATTATCTCCCCTTATTTCGCTCTCGCGTCTCATGTTTGATCTTTGACCTCTGGCCGAAATCAGATCGCCATGTTGATTCGTTAGCTACTGCACGCATTTTTTTTCTCTCCTTCTTTCTGTGTTTTTTTTCTCCCCGTGTTTCTTTTCTGTGTATCTTTCTGTTGAAGAGCGTAGGCTCGAAACGTTAAAGACTTGTTTTATTTATATTTCCTGAGCGCCATACTAATACAATTGTTCGTTTGTTTTCCACCTGCCTTCGTCTTTTGTCTATTTTCATAAAGCTTCCCGTTATATATGTATGTATGTACGTACGTATGTGTGTGTGTATGTATGTATGTATGAGTGTGTGTGTATGTAGTATGTATGAGTGTGTGTGTGTATGTATGTATGTATGTATGTGTGTATGTATGTACGTACGTATGTATGTGTGTGTGTGTGTATGTATGTATGTGTGTATGTATGTATGCGTGTGTATGTGTGTATGTATGTATGTATGTGTGTGGTATGTATGTACGTATGTGTGTGTGTGTATGTATGTATGCATGTATGCGTGTGTGTTTGTATGTATGTGTGAGTG
The DNA here is from genome assembly GCF_006345805.1 of Octopus sinensis. Taxonomy (NCBI): domain Eukaryota; kingdom Metazoa; phylum Mollusca; class Cephalopoda; order Octopoda; family Octopodidae; genus Octopus; species Octopus sinensis. The sequence continues at coordinate 131,092,395 of NC_043000.1, read as the reverse complement.
TATGTATGTATGTATGTACGTACGTACGTATGTATGTGTGTGTGTGTATGTATGTATGAAGGTATGTATGTGTGTGTGTGTATGTATGTATGTATGTAATACATACATGCCTGTAATATAAAAATGTGATAAATATGACTTTTCTGTAAATGTGATATGTGTCATCACAATACACCAGCCAGAATTAAGCCTGCCATTATTCCCGAATCCTTAATGTTGAGTTTCCACAAAGTATTCCTGTGGAAAAAATTTTCTTGTTCATCACTAACTGTACAAGGATTTTCAGGAAAATAAAATAAATGTGTGAATACATGAAATGTAATTTTAGAAGACATGTGGCCGCTCATATTTCTGAAAGTGTCAATCAGTTTTAATTCCATTTCAACAGGAAAGATAAAAAAGTCATTTTTAAGAAGTCAGCACAGATCTATATGAATTCATGTCAAATCTTTTAGCTCATGTTCTATGAGATTTTCATCAAAAGTTTTATCTTTTAATATTCTTCTTATTTGAGGTTCTAAAAATTTTGGTATTTTTCACTTATGACCTTAACAAATATCTTCCTTTAGAAGGCGATGAGCTGGCAGAAACTTTAGCACACTGGATGAAATGCTTAGCGGTATTTCGTCTGTCATTACGTTCTAAGTTCAAATTCTGCTTTGCCTTTCATCCTTTCGGGGTCGATACATTAAGTACTAGTTGTGCACTGGGGTCGATGTAATCGACTTAATCCGTTTGTTTGTCCTTGTTTATCCCCTCTATGTTTAGCCCCTTGTGGGCAATATTGAAACAAAATATCTTCCTTTAGTGAAGGTTAGTGCAAAGAAGTAATAAAACTACTGGAATTGATTGAGTATTAATTCTTTCAGAAATTAATGATGACCATTCTTTTATATTATAATCTTAAGATATAAAGAGTTGCAGTTCTTAATGAATTTTGCTTGCATGTTCATTAACATAGCAATTGCTTTAAGATTTTCGCATACATTCCACAGGCGATTGCAGTATTAAATTGCACTGAAAAGGTTTCCATGTTAAAATTAGATTCTTTTAAGTGCACTGAATGATCGACGGGGATAGTTACATATTACCATTATGGAATAAGATATCTTTTAAACTTCAAAGCGATGAATCTATAAATGTTTTCCATTTTCATACAATACATTTAGATAAACTTGCAAGAAGTTCATTTATGTCATAGAAGAATCCATTTTGAAATGAACTGCTAAGTTGAAATTTCTTGATCTATAGTAACATACTGTTGTATTTTCTTCAAATAAGCGTGGGAAACCTTGACTGATTTCTTCTCATTCTAAATCTCGCAGATAGTCTCTTAAATTTTATCTTGTAAAAAGAATTGGATCCATACTTTCTTTTGGTCTGTATTTGGAACCTGAGGAAAGTCCAATTCTCCAAGTGAATTTAACTTCATCAATATCTAGTTCAACTTTAATAGAGTTGATCTCGGCTGAGGAGGGTTATCACTGACGTTATTTAATCATGTGATACAGGTCTAGGCACAGAATCTAAGCTGATGTATATGATTTCAAACCTGTTTTTGTTTCAAACAAAAAAATCATAAATTAAAAATATTAAAAAAGTAGCAGTTTATAGCATGATCTTTCTGCTCTTTATAAATCACAGGTTCTGGAACAGGCATTGAGGGCTTCTTACTCTTCAGCCTTTCATGCAAATCACTTGAATGCTCTGTACAAATTTGCTCATGGCTTGTGTTGTAAGTCAAAATATAATATATATGGTATTTTAAGATTTGTTGTAAAAATACCCGTTGTGATAATTATGAAGCAACCACTAACACAGGAGGTAAAGTCCATGTCTGTTGAAAGTTAAGTTAGGATGAGCTATTAAAAAAAATATTAGTAAAAGGAATAATAGACGAATAATCATTTTGAAATCATAAGGTATCGAAACTGCAGGATATAAAAGAAGTCACATCTAAAAAAAATATACGTTAGAGCAGTGCTTTTCAACCTTTTTGCTGGAGTGGAACCCCAAGGAAACATTCCACTGGCTCAAGGAACCCCTGTACAATAATTTGATAGTCTTATGCACACATATCTGCACAGGAGAATTACAAATTACTGCCGATTTTAGCAGTTTTGTAACTTCTTGCGGAACCCCTGGACTGTACTGGCGGAACCCTGGTTGAAAACCACTGACCTAATGCAACAATCAATGCTCAAGTCTACTGTCAGCAATTAGAGCGTTTGAACCAAGCTTTGAAGAAAAAATATCCGCTTTAGTGAATCAAAAAGGAGTGATGTTTCATCAGGACAAGGCGCAATCCCAGTACCAGTTATGCACTGGGGTCGATGTAATCGACTTAATCCCTTGTTTGTCCCCTCTGTCTTTAACACTTTGCGGGTAGTAAAGAAATATACACGTGTATATGTAGGCATGCATATTTGAGCACGCATGCGCATAAGGATTGTTTCCTTCCCCATTTCCGTTTTGAGACCATCTTATTATTTTCTTCCGAATTGTTTTCTTCGAACTGTTTCACAATCTTACGACAATGTCACATAAAACATCATTTCTGTAAGTATTAAAGCTCAAAAGCATTATATGTATTGATTTTGTATATTTTCGTTGATTCCACTAACTTTTAATGTATTGATATTGCTTGTCGGACATCAATATTGTTTCTATCCTCCACCACTTTGTCTAAAAATTAATGATTAAACAGATTTTTAGTCGTGTAAAAGCTGGATATTTTAAAATAAGGGATCTTTTCGGTTTGAACGGCAGTTTTTAAAATAATTTCCACGTAACTAAACACTTTTAAACTTCGTATACTGGTAGAATGTGTTTATAAAACATCTTTTTCTCTTGGCTTTATTGAGAAAATTCTATAGTTTGTAAGATATTTGTTGTTTTTTTCTTCAATTTCTGCAATTTCAACCAATCAATGACGTCTATTGAGGTGAAAACATTCTGTGTCGTATGAATATGTCCCTCGTTTAAGAAACAGATTGGGTTTATTTACATTTGTGAAGAAAAACAGATACCCTTTCCCCCACCCCTAACCCTAACCCTAAAACAGATTGAAATGCAATAGATCGATACTAGGGTCATAATTATGGGTGACAATTTCATATGACACCGCTAGAAAAAACTGCCGTTCAAACTGAAAAGATCCAAAATAAGTCTTACAACAAATGCCTTTCAGATGGCTTACATTACGAGTTTATTGGAATTTGATTTATGAAAAGAAAATAATAATTGCGGCGATAATTCACACATTTCATCAAAATGTATGAGGAAACAAAGTCGAAATTATTGAATTATTCAACTCTGCCCTGAAGTTTATTGTCAGTTTATTTTTTACATAAAATTCCTTCATAATCGTAATCTGCTCCATCTGAAACAGATTTGTAGAAAATTTTATGAAAAAATATCAGGTTTTTTAGACAGTTTTGAGGAAATTCCTCTCTACCCTTGCGGAAAAAGTTTTCACAACAAATTCCGATTGAACTCTAAAGTTATAGAAAGACAGAGAAAAAAAAAACCAATTCATTGGGGCACACATCTGTAGTAATGCCCAGTTTTTGTATACATTTGCTGCTTTCTTCCAAGGAACCTAATGCTCTTAGCTTAGTTTTTCCTTGGGGCTGACCAGATTGGAGCAATCTCGAGTATAACCAGCCAAAAAGGCAAAGATAATCTGGAACTCGTCTGAGGATAGAAAACTCCTAATGACCCATCCTGGTCTTCCTTGTATCGTCTGTCTGGATGTTTTGTGTTCTTGTCCCATTTTTGTATTTTTTATATATAAAATATAGCGGCGTACATACACTTTGGTCTTATATATATATATGTGTGTGTGTGTGGGTAGGCAATGGGCTTCTTTCAGTTTCCGTCTACCAAATCCACTCACAAGGCTTTGGTCGATCAAGGCTATAGTAGAAGGGTGCCACACAGTGGGACTGAACCCAGAACCATGTGGTTGGGAAGCAAGTTCATACCACACAACCACACCTGTGCCTACATGATGGTCTTTTAGTTTCCATCTCCCAAATCCACTCTCAAGGCTATAGTAGAAGACACTTGCCTAGGGTGCCACACAGTGGGACTGAACCCAGAACCATGTGGTTGGGAAGCAAGTTTTGTACCACACAACCACACCTGTGCCTACATGATGATCGTTTAGTTTCTATCTACCAAATCCACTCTCAAGGCTTTGGTTAGCTCAAGGCTACAGTAGAAGACACTTGCGCAAGGTGCTACACAGTGGGAGGCAAACTTCTTATCACACAGCCAGTCTGTGTATATACGATGGGCTTCAACACAGTTTCCAAATTCATGCACAGAGCATACATATGTATTCAGTGACATTTGTGTGTAAACACAGGATGATTTTGATTGTTCAGTGAAAATTTTCTTGTTTGTCTTTATAAAAATGTCCCCTGTTGTATCTCTATTTTCAGGTATTCTCTCCATACCTAACACTATTTTTTTTACTCTGTTATTACAGATTATCAGATGATATTGCCCTCAGAGAAGTATTTACATCAGATGCAACATATATTATTATTATTTTTTTAACAAGTAGAGGAAAATATCATTCAGATCAGGATGAACTTTACATAAATATCTGGTGAATATCAATGAAACATTATTGATAAGTATTTCTTCTCAACTGGAATGTTTATAAAATGATTTTGTGTTCTCATTAACTTGGACAGATTTACAAAAAAAAAGTTCACAATATCTTGTGATATTGATGAAGATCACAGCTGATGGGGAACATAGCAATAGATAAAAAAATATTTATATATTTAGAATTAACTGATTTGACAGTTGTAGATATTCGGATGCACTGAGCATGAATTTTGACTCAGTTTTGCTCTATCAGGTCCTGATTTTGACACTGTATATGACCTGTGCTACATTCAAATGAAATCCCCCATTCCAATATTTAAGAGTCTGCCACCTCAAGAATTAGTTGATGTTCCAGAAATATTGTAATGCACTCTGAGGAGTCTGACACTGATTTTGATCCCAGCATATTTGAAAATCAAAATGATCCAGAAAAGTTTAACCAGGTCAAATTCAATAATGTTGTCAGGGATCTAAATTTGCCAACCCCAAAAAAAGGCTGTGGAAATTTTGATTTCAAGGTTTAGAGAGAAAAACTTGCTTACTTCAAACACAAATTACATTTTATAGAAAAAGAGAACTTCTTGAATATTTTAGAACTGAGGATAGTTTAGTATATTGTGGAGGCGAGATGGAAAATGAGGTTTGTGCAAACAACGTGAAACTTAAAACATTGTCTGAAAATATTGACTGTCCTATTGACAAAAGGATTAAGAAAGGGAAAAAGTTGTTTGACTGTGATGTCTGTGGTAGATCATTCTCCCAAAAGGGCAACCTTACTACACACAGATGTATTCATACAAGAGAGAAGCCATATCACTGTGATATTTGTGGTAAATCATTCTCTCTAAATCATCACTTAATGATTCACAAACGTATTCACACAGGAGAGAAACCATATTCCTGTGACATCTGTGGTAAATCGTTCTCTCAAAACAGTAACCTCATTATTCACAAACACATTCACACAGGAGAAAAACCCATATCACTGTAATATCTGTAATAAATCATTCTCTCAGAATGGTTACTTAACTACTCATAAACTTATTCATACAGGAGAGAAACCATATCGTTGTGATATTTGTGGTAAATCATTCTCTCAAAGTGGGTACTTAACTACTCATAGACTTATTCATACAGGAGAAAAAACATATCAGTGTGATGTCTGTGATAAATCATTCTCTGGAAGTAATAGCTTAGCTATACACATACGTATTCATACAGGAGAGCAACCATATCATTGTGATATCTGTGGTAAATCATTCTCTCAAAATGAACATTTAACAAACCACAAACGTATTCATACAGGTGAAAAACCATATCACTGTGATATCTGTGGTAAATCATTTGCTCGAGGAAATGTTTTGACTACTCACAAACGTATTCATACAGGAGAGAAAACATACCATTGTGATATATGTGGTAAGTCTTTCTCGCGAGGAAATGTTTTGGCTACTCACAAACGTATCCACACAGGAGAGAAGCCATATCAGTGTGATATCTGCAATAAATCATTTTCTCATAAGGATCGCTTAACTACACACAAACGTATTCATACAGGAGAGAAACCATATCACTGTGAGATTTGTGGGAAATCATTCTATCAAGGAAATACTTTAACTATTCACGAACGTATTCACACAGGTGAGAAGCCATATCACTGTGATACTTGTGATAAGTCATTCTATGGAAGTAGTACCTTAACTAAACATAAACGCATTCATACAGTAGAGAAGCCGTATCACTGTGATATTTGTGGTAAATCATTCTCTCAAAAAAGTCACTTGACTAAACATACAGGTATTCATTCAGGAGATTAATGGTATCAGGATCAAGATTTAGGCCAAAGTAAATACAATACAATTTACATATCTGTACAATATGTTAGTTTTAAGTTGTGGTTTATATTTTATATAAACATATTTTCTCTCTGTATATTTGATCTATAGTTTTTATTAGAAGAAAAATAAAGTGGGAAGACTAGGAATTTCAGAGTGTTATTGGACACTTTGGCATTGAAGCAGCCATATCTGGTCCAAATATTCTATCTGTTTAATGTTCAAGCCACCCAGATCTGGCCTCTTCTGACAATCCTACAATGTCATTCTATAAATAATAAACCACAGAATCAAAATCATGAAGCTATGAGATAATACTTGATTAATTCAAAAGTACGCGAATAAATATTACGTTTGACATAATCTCAATGCTGAAGTATTAAATTTAAGCTATGGGAACATATTGTACAGGCATGTAATGGATCCCTAACTAAAATTTGAAACTGTAACACAATGTTTGGAAATCTTCAATAAAAGTTTTGGCAAACAAAAATAAAAATTGATATTTCTTAATTAAGTGGTGATGTCCTCAAACAAGTGGCTAACAGCTTGCTTTGGACAGAATATGTAATGGGCCATTTCACATCAGCCTAATAAGAACTGCCCCTCAAAACATGTGATAAAACCCTCTATAGTTCCTTAACTTTAAAAATGTCCAAAATTTGTGAAACAACTTACGTAATTGCATATAAATATAAATATTTATAATAAAGTAAATTTTCTTAAATTGAATTTTCAATGTTTTTCTTTTCTCGATATTTGTACACATGCTGAACAGCTTAGTGCTTGTGAACTTTAGCTGCCCATATTGTAGCTTTTTACTTTTGACTGCTCATTCTGGTTCATGTGATGGTCAGATCCATTTAGTTGTACTTGGACTGCTCACATCTTTAACATGATGGACTAGCCTAATATCTGTTCATCAGTTATAAAATGGGAAATTCTGGCTCATAAAGTCCCCAGCAGGGAGAGTTTTGCTATGAGCAACCTGGGACCTATGAGCAACCTGTGCAAACAATTTTGATTTCAATTGGCAGAAGATGAAACAGACAAAGAGATGGACAGACGGACATAATGCCCATTATAGTAAGATAGCAAATCTGTCCACCTACGAGGGGAAATAAAGGGATAATATCGCAAATCTAAACCCTCTAAATTCATGAACTATGCAGGGGTGGGGAAATCCAGAGTTACTCCTCATCGCCGGAATTTTAACAAAAAAGAATCAAAGGTGATTTATTAATACAAAACTCAATATCCACTAAATAATCATACTTTTTCACGTTTTTTACGCTAAAATCCTTCCTGATTTCCTCCTTTGTAATCCCCAAAAATATTGTGACCATTGGTCCAGCTGTTTGCCTGTGAAAAAGGAAGAGACAGACATAATGCCCATTATAGTAAATTGATGACAATCACAACCATCATATCAAACATACACATATTCCTGCCACCATCATATTATGTATGTAGATATATATATATATATACACATAGCAGGCTTCTTCCAGTTTTTGTCTTCAAATCCATTCACAAGGCTTTGTCCGGCTCAGGGCTGTAGTGTAAGACAGTGCCACACAGTGGGATTGAACTGAAAACATCATAGTCAAGAAGCAGGCTTCTTTACCACATTATTACACCTGTACTGTATATATATATATATATATATATATATATAATAATAACAAAGGGTGAAATTAATTAATTAAGAAGTAATCAGTTGCTAAACCCTAATTATAAAGTATATATATATATATATATATATATATATATACTCACACACACACACGTACACATTTCTTCTCACCATTGTAATATACACCATGGAAATAGAGAGAAACATTTCATTTGTTCAGGTAAATGTTTATTTCGATACCTTATCTCTATCTCATACTGTTGTTTCTCCTCTATTTCAGAAAAACAAATGTCATTGGCATCTAAGAATTGTATACTTCATCAATATTTATTCTTGTTCAAAGACTCAAAAGAAAATGTTATACCAAAGAGACATAATTTTCCCTCAACTCAGATTGATAGCAGCAATTGTCTTCTTGACTGTCTGGAATGTGTGCAAGACTATTTTGCCTCTGATTTAAACTTCAATGGATGTATAAAGGAGTTTGCAACCCACATCATATATTGACAAGGATCACAGTAGTACAAATATTTATTAGCAATAAAATATATAAAAGTGAAGAAGATAAACACATGGAAATTGTGGTGAGGAAAGAACAATGATGGAAAATGAATTATGTGAGAATAAGTTTGAATCTAAATTACAGATTGAAAGTATTGGATATTCTACAGATATAAATAAGGAGAAACAGAAAACATCATATCACTGTGACATCTGTGGTAAATCATTCTCTGAACATAGTAAGGTAATTACACACAAGCGTATTCACACAGGAGAGAAACCATGTCACTGTGATACCTGTGGGAAATCATTCTCTGGAAGTAGTACATTAAGTACACACAAGCATATTCACACAGGAGAGAAACCATATCACTGTGATGCCTGTGGGAAATCATTCTCTGGAAGTAGTACCTTAAGTACACACAAGCGTATTCACACAGGAGAGAAGCCATGTCACTGTGATACCTGTGGGAAATCATTCACCCAAAGTGGTAATTTAACTAAGCACAGACGTATTCATACAGGTGAGAAACCATATCACTGTAACATCTGTGGTAAATCATTTTCTCAAAGTTGTCACTTAACAGAGCACAAACATATTCATACAGGTGAGAAACCGTATGACTGACTTTTGTGGTAAATCATTCTCTGAAGGCAGTGCTTTAAGTAGACACAAACCTATTCATACAGGTGAGAAACCATATCACTGTGAGATCTGTGGTAAATCATTCTCTCAATGTGGTCAATTGACAGCACACAAACGTATTCATACAGGTGATAGGCCATATCACTGTGACTTCTGTGGTAGATCATTCTCTGAAAGTAGTAACTTAATTAATCACAAGCGTATTCATACAGGTGAGAAACCATATCAGTGTGATATCTGTGGCAAATCATTCTCCTGAAAGACCGTTTTAACAAAACGTAGATATTCATATACCACAGTAATTGTATTAATGTGAAATTTCAAGTTGTCAGTGGTTGCTTCAATAAATGATGAATTTATCTTGTATTTTATTTAATATAACTTTATTACACTTTCTCTTTCTCTCTTTTCTCTTTTACTTGTTTCAGTCATTTGACTGTGGCTATGCTGGAGCACTGCCTTTAGTCGAGCAAATCGACCCCGGGACTTATTCTTTGTAAGCCCAGTACTTATTCTATCGGTCTCTTTTGCCGAACCGCTAAGTGACGGGGACGTAAACACACCAGCATCGGTTTTCAAGCAATGCTAGGGGGACAAACACAGACACACAAACACACACACATGCATATATATATACATATATACGACAGGCTTCTTTCAGTTTCCGTCTACCAAATCCACTCACAAGGCATTGGTCAACCCGAGGCTATAGCAGAAGACACTTGCCCAAGATGCCACACAATGGGACTGAACCCAGAACCATGTGGTTGGTTAGCAAGCTACTTACCACACAGCCACTCCTGTGCCTTTATTGTCAAATTCTTGTTACTACCCACTTTCACTTATTATTTGTAGCTCATTTTCTTTTTTAGACAAGGCTATAAAAGCAAAGTGGTAGTCTTGATAAAACTAGAAAGCCGTAGGCAGCAGAAAGCTATGTTAGGTAACTAGAAAAGCAACTTAGGAATGAGGTGTATTTAGCAAGCGTAGAAGCAGAAAGGAAGAGGTTTGCCAGCGTCTTAGAGCATGTGGAAGAGTGACATGTACATGGGAGGAAGAGGGTCTTTCTATTATGAGCCTAACGTGGGGACCAGCTATCTCAATAGCAGTAATATAATAGATCGGTCAATTAAGGATATAAAGAGAAACATAGTCCTCATGCCTCAGGAATTACTGCTGGGATGTTTAAAAAAAGAGCTGGGGTAGGATATAGTCTAGTTACTCTTTACTCTTTTACTCTCTCTTTTACTTGTTTCAGTCATTTGACTGCGGCCATGCTGGAGCACTGCCTTTATTCGAACAACTCGACCCCGGAACTTATTCTTTGTAAGCCCAGTACTTATTCTATCAGTCTCTTTTGCCGAACCACTAAGTGACGGGGACGTAAACACACCAGCATCGGTTGTCAAACGATGTTGGGGGGACAAACACAAACACACAAACATACACACACACAAACATACACACATATATATATGCATATATACGACAGGCTTCTTTCAGTTTCCGTCTACCAAATCCACTCTCAAGGCTTTGGTCGGCCCGAGGCTATAGTAGAAGACACTTGCCCATGTGGTTGGTAAACAAGCTACTTACCACACGGCCACCCCTGCACCTAGTTACTTTTATAAAAAATTAGGTTATAGATGAAGATATTATCCATAATGACTTGTACAGCAGCATTATAGTTATTTGTTAGAAGGATAAAGGAGATGCCTTAGAAATACTTATGGAGGAATCAAGTTGCTGGATAAGTTAAGGTAAGTTATGGAGGGAGTTATAGCCCAGTTAATTAGAAATCACTTTTTTGATTTTTGTATCTGGGAAAAGTACTCTTGGTGCTATCTTAGTCAGACATCTGCAAGAGAATTAATTAGGTAAGAGTAAAGGATTGTACTTGGCTTTTGTTGACCTGGAGAAAACCTTTAAGAAATTCTGTTGGTGTATCATCTGATGGTGTGTGAGGAAGCTTGAGGAAGAGAATTGGCTACTGAAAACTATACAGGCTATGTACAGGAGTGCTTTCAAGAGTTCAGGTTTCTGTTCTCAGTCCTCTCCTATTCACCAATGACTCTCAGGCCATACAGAGGGTTTTGAAGGCCTTCTGCCCCTCGCATGACAGAATCTATTATAGAATTACAAAAGACTTTCCACATTTGGAAGCAAAAACTGGAATTAGGACCTTAAAGATAACTTAGCAATGACCTAGTTCTTGTAAGCAGAGAAGCAATTTTACTCACTTTAAGTAAGTGGCTTGATATGTCAGAAAGTTATAGACAGGAATTGCATACAGTGTACTAGTCGACTTAATTAGCAGTGGAGGAGAAAGTTCTGAAAATATAGTTGCTAGAATAAAAATAGGATGGAGAAAGTTCAGCGAACTATTAACTAGGCTGGAACCAAATACATTTCTTTCTGAGTGAAAGGTAAATTGTGTTGCTTGAGCGTGAAAATCAGTCCTGCAAGGTAGTGACACATGGGCTCTGAATGCAGTGGACATGCAAATACTAGAGAGGAACGAAGCAAATAAGCTCTATTGGATGTACAGTGTTTGTGCTCATGTAAGACAAAGTTCTAATGTATTGAGACTGAAGTTAAGCATAAAAGGAATTAGATATAGTGTGCAAAAAAGAAGGAAGGAAGGTAGGCAGCTAGGTAGGAAGGAAGGATGGATGGATGGATGAATGGATGGATAGATGGATGAATGAATGGATGGGTGGATGGATGGATGGATGGATGAATGAATGAATTGATGGATGGATGAGGACAGTTCCATAAAGATGAGCCATACGCTGGATGGATTCGGATGAAACTTTCAAGGATGTTTGGCCTCGTGAATGGCCAAACTGATTAGAATTTGGGGTCGGGCACTATTTTGTTAGCAAACAGTAGGTAGATGGATGGATGGATGGATGAATGGATGTATGTATGTATGTATGTATGTTCGTTCGTTCGTTCATAATAATGAAACGCCGATAATTTCGATGATACAGACATGTGTTATTGAAATTATCGGCAAAATCGAGGAAAACTTTTCTTGTCAAGGTATTTCAAAACCTGAAATCTTTCGACATGTCAGCTGTCGATAATCAAAATCGATTGTGTACCGATTCAGAACAATGAACATGTCCTCATTGCCTCATCCGCGTTGATATATCTGAATGCTTTTATCTATGATATAACGACAGTTTTCTTTATATCGACATTCATTGTTCAACTATTATATCTTTACCCACAAATATCAGGACCACAACACCCCATCACCAACAACACATCAACAACAATACTAACATCGGAACATTTTCAGTAATTCCAAAGCCGTATTTTCTGTTTGTTTAATGAAGCGCATGTCTCTATTTAATGACTTTTCTGGCTTTTTTTCTTTCTTCTAAGCAATGAAAGAAAACGTATTGAAATGCTTTGTGTGTTTAAACTTCGGTGGTTATGCGTAAACTAGTTTAATGCAAGTGGATGGTACAGACAGTAGTGTACAGTCTGCGTGTTTTGGTCATATGTGGACGCATTTAAGTCTGTAGGTAACACTGATTACAGAACTTAGGGCTGGGAGCAGTATTGGCATTTATATAGAGTCCTGACATTTGTAGACCCTATTATGGGTAATAGGGGCAACTACTGACCGTAGAAGAGAGTAGGGACAGCAGAGAAAATGAACAGTTCTGACATCAGCCCCTCATATAACCATCTAAAGTGAAAGGGTTACTCCCTACCTCAGTGAAAGTAAGTATTTTTTTATCACAACCAATTTTGTGTGTGTGTGTGTGAGAGAGAGAGAAAGAGAGAGAGAGAGAGAGAGAGAGAGAGAGAGAGAGAGAGAGTGTGTGTGTGTGTACAGTAAGAAGAGAGTGAAAGTTTGTTATTTCTTTATTGCCCACAAGGGGCTAAACATAGAAGGGACAAACAAGGACAGATAAAGGGATTACGTGGATTACATCGACCCCAGTGCGTAATTGGTACTTATTTAATCGACCCCGAAAGGATGAAAGGCAAATTTGAACTCAGAACGTAGCGGCAGACAAAATACGGCTACGCGTTTCACCCGGCGTGCTAACGGCTCTGCCAGCTCACCGCCTTCAATATTCTTACCCCTGTATTCTGTGGCCCTCTGTCATTAATGACTTAGGATTAAGGCCCTAGAGTCCTCACCCCCACTAGAACAGCATTGTCTGTGTCTGAACTATTTGATATGCAAATGGCAGTCTCTGTCACACAAGCACTGCATTTAAGGGTTGCCCATATGCTGTTTGAGCTGCATTGTTCTTCTTGTCTGATGTTTTATTCTGTTCTATCTCTCAAGTAGGGGGTGTTCGAAAGAATTCGATCCTGCACAGTGTCCCACATCCCAACGTCACTAATGAATCCTGAGAAACAGCACGGCCACTACAACTTGATGACAGCGAAAGCCTTTTTCATGCTTGTGTATGGTTACAAGGAAACATATTTGGAATCAGGGTTTTCCTTCCGCTAGATGGATTGCACTCCCCCACCTGGTTAACGAGCTCCATCTTTCTCGATTGAGTTGCTAATTAACCCCCAGCTGGGACACTGACAATTCATACTATTCTTGTCAGAATTGACCTGTGAACAACAGTGGCTAAAAGGAGGGTCCTCCCTCCTCAAATCCTTGGAATTCCCGAAGCAGGGCCCCACTACTAAAATCTTACCCAGGATCTGTGCCTATATTAACAACACTAATTTATGTTTAATTTTCTATTCCAAATCATAATTTATTTCTTATTTTTCTTTTTTTTTTAAGTTATCCTTCCTCGCATACTCAAAATTTTTACCTCTTGTCATTTTATTTCTCTCTTCTCTTTCAGGATACCTCTCTGTTACTCTCTAATTCTTTTCCACCCTTTCTGTCTTTTTCTCCCCCGTTTTCTCTTTGTATATTAAATTTCACCTTCACTTTTTGCTGAATCTCACCCTCTTTCTCCTATATCTCTCTTCTTTCTCTAAAGCCATTTGCTTCCACGCACTCTCTCTCTCTCTCTCCCTCTGATGATCTTAAAACAAGAATGTCCCGGTTCCCTTCTACTCGTCCAGCAGTTGTGATCAGAATGCTGCTGTTAATCCTTGCAACAATTCTAACCGTTACTTCAGATCGGGAATTTAGTGAAGCTCACTATGAGTTTTTGGGGCCTGGTTATTCCTATGGCTACCTTCAGACACCTCCAGAAGAACAGTTCTCCTCAACAGAAACTCTACTGGAATGTGCCGGCGTTGCTCTAAACAGCCAATCGGAGTTTTTTACTTACGACACAGTCAGCTACGTTTGTAAGAATTACTCACCGAAAAATATAATGACAGTCGTCAGCACGAATGACAGCAACGAGCTGTCCTATTACAGAAGTAAGTGGCGCATTATCATCGTCGTTGTTGTTGTTATTGCTGTTGTTGTTGTTGTTGTTGTTGTTGTGGTGGTGGTGGTGGATTAGTTCTCTTCCATTATTTTTAATATATCTTATGACTCCTAATATATATACTTAATTAATAAGGTTTTTTCCCATGGTTATTAAATATTATGCCTACTCTTAATATATGTACTAAATAAATAAAAGTTTTTTTCTCCAAACTTAGTAAATATTAGGCCTGTAGCATGGCAGTTTTCAGCCATTTTGAAATATGACTATAGCGATTTCTAATATCGTCACTGTTGAAAGGCAAGGCAAGAAATGATCTCGTTTGAGGTTACAGCCATCTTTGGTCAACTAGTTCCTGTTGTAAACACTAACCTGATTGGTTGACACGTGACGCGATTTGTCTCTACTTATTTCGCACCACTGTCCCGAAATAACCAATCACGGCCTTTGGTTAAGATTCCGTTTTTGAGGCTCGTTTGAGCCAACCAACCGGTATATAAAGGAGTGTTTTCAGACACTTTTCGTCTTTTAGTTCCAGTTCTTCTAAGAACTAACTTTAGGCCACAGCGTTACTCAACCAAGCGATATACGATTGTTCCGGCTACTGCCGGCTACGCTAATATACACAATCATAGAAAGCCTACTATCTTCCCCGTCGCCACCATCATGTACCTTTTATGCCAGCCGCATTCACCCTGATTGTCCTGCCACACACACAAACACACAGACACAAGACATGCGAACGCTTACAAACTCCTAACGTTGACACGATTGTGAAATAAATAATATTTATATCTCAACAGCAAGACTTGTCGTCAATTCACTTATGTTCTATTGTTACGGCATGTATTTACGGCTTGTAATAATTCGTTAAGAATATGACCACGTGCGATCGTATTCCCTACACAATACGACCACGTGCGTTCATATTTCTTACAGGTCTAACATTTTCTTTTAATTCAATTTATTAAAATAATCACCACTTACTAGCCAATTATGATTATATATATTAATGGAAATGGATATATATATATTTATGTAAATGTAAAATGATTTCTATATTTTCTATAACTATATAAGATACAAATGTTTATTGCTGTCGAACAGATTTTCGAAATCAGTAAATGTATTTACTTGAAAATCTTTATATATACCTTGCACGGTGAGTTGTTCGTCGAGAAGCGGTGCCTACCATACGTTGATAATAGGCAATACACCTTGAAACCTAGGTCCGTGTGTGGCATCCGCTTCTTGGGGAATGATCTCCCTTTGCAAGATAGAGGACGCCGTGATGGCGTCGGCCTATCTGGTGACGTTGATGTTCGCCTGGGGCTAAATGCAACAGTGACACCCCCACCACCCTGCTCTGTCCCTAGCCATATTCAGTTGGCTAATGTCCCTTATGTTATGGAGCAGTCACTGTCTATATCTCCTTTAGAGAATTATTATTGCATTTAGTTAATTGTCTAAAGGATATTTGCTTAGTTTTCTTGATGTAAAATCAGGATGCCAAGTAGTAGTAAGCATTGGAAACTCTAAGACATTAATAGCCTATAATTCCCCTACCTTTTAAACTTCAACATGAATAACTTTTGACATTTATTTTACCCCTTCCTATATCTATAAATGTGGAGGCGCAATGGCCCAGTGGTTAGGGCAGCGGACTCGCGGTCGCAGGATCGCGGTTTCGATTCCCAGACCGGGCGTTGTGAGTGTTTATTGAGCGAAAACACCTAAAAGCTCCACGAGGCTCCAGCAGGGGGTGGTGATCCCTGCTGTACTCTTTCACCACTCTTTCTCCCACTCTTTCTTCTGTTGGCCTGCTCGCTTAGCCAGCGGGGTGGCGTCATTCGAAGGCTAAAACAATGCGAACACATTGTGACCAGCGATGTGTAACAACATCTGATGGTCTGGTCGGTCACGTGATCACGTGACGTGATACCTATAAATAGAAAAATTCCTTTTCTCCATCCAACCGAAAATCCCTCCCTCCCCACTAACAGATCTAAATAACTAAAGGAAAAAAATCTATAGTCAGAAGGTAAATTTTAATACTATTATGTTCTTAACAATCAAATCAACCTCTCTGTCTGTATATCTACCCTCTTTATAATGTTGGCAAAAAGCTAAAACAACCTTTTGCACATGTTGGTAAGCCAGAGATCATTCTCAAATAATGCCGGTTCCTTTTCTGAACATTCCATATGCTGCTACAATCACTGGTATTGTAAAGGCGGCGAGCTAGCAGAAGCGTTAGCACACCGGGCGAAATGCTTTGCGGTACTTCGTCTGCTGTTACGTTGTGAGTTCAAATTCCGCCGAGGTCGACTTTGCCTTTCATCCTTTCGGGGTCGATAAATTAAGTACCAGTTACGCACTGGGGTCGATGTAATCGACATAATACCTATGTCTGTCCTTGTTTGTCCCCTCTATGTTTAGCCCCTTGTGGGTAATAAAGAAATAGGTATTGTAACTGCTTTGAGATGCCTCATTTTTTTCGGTTTCAACGAGGAAATTTTTATATTTTCTGTATCATTATCAATATTTCAGATAGCGCGTGGATTAAAACCTATTCATTATCAACGGAAGCTGGTTTGAAAGTTTTTGATTCCTATGACAGTAAAGGACATTTTTCATCCTGGAAGGTGAACAAATGCAATGATACCTTTTGTCCCAACTTCTTCCGACATCCTATCCTTGATTTCTGGGAACACATTCCAATTGACGAGGTATGTATGCATATGCATATACACAAATAGACAACCACACACACACACACACACACATAGATACATATTTACATATATACGACAAGCTTCTTTCAGTTTCCGCCTACCAAATCCACTCACAAGGCTTTGGTCGGCCCAAGGCTATAGCAGCAGACACTTACCCCTGGGTGCCACGAGGTGGAACTGAACGTAGAACCATGTGGTTGGGAGGGAAGTTTCATACCTATTTCTTTACTACCCACAAGGGGCTAAACACAGAGAGGACAGACAAGGACAGACAAATGGATTAAGTCGATTACATCGACCCCAGTGCGTAACTGGTACTTAATTTATCGACCCCGAAAGGATGAAGTTTCATACTGTACAGCCACACCTGCACCAGATACCTAGCAGGATGTCCCTGAAATTATTTTGGAAGGCTGCCAAGCTTGAACAAATTATGTAGTTGGCACGTGGAGGTTTACTTCATAACAAACTGCAGTTAGAAGAACATTTATCACAGACAAAGGTCTCTCTCTTCTTTGTGAGTGATGAGTAAATGGGTAAAAATATCGACTAAATTAACTTACGATATATGGTTGATCAAAGTTTTATTGAACTCGGAAGAAAGTAAAGCAAGTTGACCTCGGTGGGGATTGAACTCATAGTTTAACGGTTTTGTCCTCTTTCGGGTGAGATGACAAGACAGGCTTACAAACAAAACCTTGTAGGAACAGACCAAACAGCAACTTATCAAAACCCAAATCAAGAGGAGGAAAGTAAGCGTGAAAGACCAAAAAAAAAAAAAAACAACAACATGGGGAAGTCCACAGGATTGAAGAACTAACAGACAGCAATTAAGAAGAAATATCCTAGGATGTATTTCTTCTGTAAGTCTGATAAATGAACACCCTGTAACAATGCTTTCTGTCATGTATAGATCGCTACACATTTTGGAGGAGGGTTAATTATTAGCTGTGTAGATATAAAATCTCCCTTCGTTTACTACGGAATATTGTATACCATTACATGAAGTGTTGCATGTTCACTTGTGGAAATAAAACAAGAAACAAACTTTAAAATTACAGCGATACTTTATTCCTCTGCTTAATAATACAGTGGTCAAAATAAAGACACCACGGATACTGGTAGTTGTATAGTTCATCCATCGTTTGGATAATTCAGCTCGGGTCGTCGTTCGTTCGTTGCATGTGTTTCGTTTAACGGCAGGAAAATAACGTGATTTGCTTTCGTGAAAATCTTTCACCCCTCTGTTGTAGATGTTTTGTTAACTGCAGAATAAGGCTCCAGAGAAGATTCCGGATAGTTGCTTTAGAATTATTTTGGAAGGCTGCCAAGCTTGAACAAATTATGTAGTTGGCACGTAGAGGTTTACTTCATAACAAACTGCAGTTAGAAGAACATTTATCACAGACAAAGGTCTCTCTTCTTTGTGAGTGATGAGTGAATGGGTAAAAATATCGACTAAATTAACTTACGATATATGGTTGATCAAAGTTTTATTGAACTCGGAAGAAAGTAAAGCAAGTTGACCTCGGTGGGGATTAAACTCATAGTTTAACTGTTTTGTCCTCTTTCGGGTGAGATGACAACGTGATTGGATCCTTGATCGAATCCTGCGCAATATTTGACCAATCAAAGTACAGGACTCAACCAATGTTCCAAACTCAAATGATAAGTCAATCATTTCAAATTAACGTGTGAAGCCTATAAAAAGCTAGTCGACTCCAATATGCCATAATAGAAATTAGTTTCGCTACAAATTCAAGCAACACTATTCAACAGGCGTTGATTTTATCCACCAATCGTAAGCATACGCATATTGATAGTATATATGACGGGGTGCTGAAAAGTTCTAAGGGTGTCACGAAAGACCTGGTTGAAGGCTCAATCTTCCGAATTCTTTTACAAAGCTTCGGAAAACTGAAGAACCACTGCAATAAGTGTGTGAATCCGAGAGAGGAACATGTTGAATAAATTCATAATTAACTGATCCTCTTGTTGGAGGATCCTAATCGAACAAATCTACCCAAGTTTTTATTTATTTTTTTAAAAACTCTAGTATTATTCCAACCATCTCTTTTGCCGAACTGCTAAGTTATGGGGATGTTACTTTTTTTTACTCTTTTTAGGTGAAACTGGTGATTTATAAAAACCAAACAGCTGTGGTTAATATGGTGTTTGATGGACAAAATACAAATCGTGAAACCTGGTTCTCTCATGAAAAGCTGAAAAGTTCCCCATGGAATGATTTATCTTCAGCCACCCCAAAGTTTTTCTCACTACAGGGACTTAAGTATGTCATACTAGCAAAAAGACCGCCACCCAAGCGCTTTTCCACTAGTCTCTAAATTATATTTACACATTTTATTCACAATCTTTTTAATTTTACTGATATCTTACAATTAATTTTCCTACAGCTTATCCTCGACTTACGACCGAGTTCCGGTCCGACTGACAGGTCATATGTCGGATTTATATTTTTCAACACTGTTTTCATTCAAATGCAACTGGTGCTTGTAAGCGACGGAATGAGTGGCAGGCATCCACTGCCTTGACCTGAGGGAAACCTGCGTAACCAGATGCTGCCATAGTTATTATACGTGCAGCTGCCCAACGTCCGAAAATTGATCATTTATTTATTTTTTTATTTCCTTACTTTCTGTGGTCGCAAGTACGGATGGTCATAAGTCATATAAGTCATAAGTCAAGGAGAAGGAATGCTCACTCAGTAAATATTCCTTTCATTATTTTATGTTTCAATCTCTCTCTTTTACAAACAAACTCAAATGTAGTCCTGGGTAATCGTCGCCCATGTAGGTCTGATAAATTGTATCAATGACAAATGTTGCTGATGATTTATAGATATATATGTGAGTATAATTTGCGTATTATATTGATAAAGAAACAATTGTACAACATTAATCTATTTTTTTTAGTTGTATTTCAATTTCCTTACGTTGAGGGTAGTGCTTTTTCTATGTGGAGGTATCGTCGGCGGCTATACCAGAATACGGAGCTATTTCTAGCACTAGAGTTGACCTATTTAACGTTAACTCTCTTATATATATATATATATATATATATATATATTCCGCCGTAGGAATGGCTGTGTGGGAAGTAGCTTGTTTATCAACCACATGATTCCGGGTTCAGTCCCACTGCGTGGCACCTTGGGTAAGTGTTTTCTGCTATAACCTCGGGCTGACCAAAGCCTTGTGAGTGGATTTGGTAGACGGAAGCTGAAAGAAGCCCATCGTATATATGAATATATATATATATATATGTGTGTGTGTTTGTGTGTCTGTGTTTGTCCCCCCAAGATCACTTGACAACCGATGCTGGTGTGAATTTAGCTTTGAACGACCTCTTATGGACTTCCTGTATTAAAAACAGGAAAAATAGAAAGAGACGAATCTTCATCCAGCCAATGCGCAATGAGAGTATTTATTGTTTTGGTTTGTCTTTTGTTGTTTATTTTCATATACTGGTACTTATTCTATCGGTCTCTTTTGCCTTTCATCCTTTAGGGGTTGATAAAATTAAGTACCAGTTACACGCTGGGGTCGATGTAATCGACTTAATCCGTTTGTCTGTCCTTGCTTGTCCCCTCTATGTTTAGCCCCATGTGGGTAATAAAGACACACACACACACACACACACACACACACACACACACATACATATATATATATATATATATATATATATATATATATATATATATATATATATATATATACGACAGGCTTCTTTCAGTTTCCGTCCACCAAATCTGCTCACATGTCTTTGGTCGGCCTGAGGCTATAGTAGAAGACACTTGTCCCAGATGCCACGTAGTGAGACTGAACCCCTCCCTGACCATGTGGTTGGGAAGCAAACTTCTTACCACATAGCCACGCCTGCGCCTATCATATATTTAGTAAACGTTTTGATTTTCTCAACCTGAAATCCCGCCAACTTTTATTAACTCCACAGGGGGGATCGTCACTTTTGTATAGAAAATCGGAATGGCTGTTCAAAGGACAACGGCTGGCTGGTCATCAACGATGGCCCACATTATTGTCCGTATGAAAATGGACCGCGCTACCCTTTAATCCGTTATTCTGGTACAAAATCTAAAGTCACATGGATCAAGGGTAAGTGTATTATGCTTTATCTCGTGCACCAGTGTCTGTTTTAACGTCAGTAGAAGTACTAGTGGTGGTGGTGGTGGTGGTGGTAGTAGTATTAGTAGTAGTAGTAGTACTAGTAAGACCAGAAATTTGGATGCGGGGTGTTTATTCGAGTCTAGGACATTTACCTCTCCATGGACAATCCCCCTCTCCCCCTCAAGGAAAATTATCCCTGAAGACAACAGATGATGATTTAAAACGTCTTAATATATTGGAAAGGAGGTACATGGCCTAGAGGTTAGAGCAGCGGACTCGCAGTCGAGGGATCGCAGGTTCGAATCTCAGACTGGGCGATGTGCGGAAGGTAATGGCAAACTTCTGCTGACTCTTTCGCCACAACTTTCTCTCAATCGTCCAGGTAGGGAACCTATACGCCAAGGAAACCGGGAAGCCGACTCTTATGAGACAGGCGTGGCTCGAGAAGGAACAAACAACAACAGTATATTGGAGAGGGCTAATTAACCAAGGGTGGTAATTGTCCTAGGGGGCAGTTGTCATCGGCAGGGGGGTAATTGTCCTGGAGGGGGTGGTGGTAATTGTTCTAGAGAGTTAATTGTCCAGATAAGTTTTTTTCAATTAAATCGAGTCAGTACTATTCATAGTACTTCATGTTATGAACGAAAATTCATGGATTTGACCCCAGGACTAAAATAACCGGAAAAATACCGCGAGACACTTTAACTGATTCTCTAACGAATACTTCACTCAACTGACCTTAATACAGGGGTGGGGTGCTGAAAAGTTCCTGGTTTTAAGGGTGTCGCAAAAGGGCTGGTTGGCGGCCCAACCTTCCGAGTTCTTTCACAACAGGGTCAAAATAGCCGAAGATGGTTGTTATCTAACACGAGATCATTTCTAATATATCTCTCAAACAGCGAGGATATCAGCTGAAAGGTAAAGTCGACCTAGGTGGAATTTGAACTCAGAACGTAAAGATGGACAAAACGCCGCTAAGCTTTTCGTCCTGTGTGATGGTGATTATTTAAGATCGCCGTCATTAGAATTATTGAGGATAATATTATCCATTACTGATATTACTGTTGTTTTATTTGCTGTTCTTGTTGTCATTGTTGTTGCTTTTATTCATTCCAGGATATAGTATTGGTGATACCGTAACCGTCTTCATCCGCTTAAAAACCTAACTAACCAATCAACAGATTTCCTGATCATGATTCAAGAATTACAAGTTAATAAAAACCTCACATTGTAGCTATAAACAGTGACTTTTTGTTGTGATTCTTTTTCTTTATTTTTCCTCTTTCAAGAGAAAGACAGAGTTATTGTTGCCCTTTGTGTCGTATGTACTAGCGTAAATATATTTATGTGTGGTGGCACGTAAAAAGCACCACCCGAATCGGGGCTGATGTCAGCGCCGCCTTCACTGGCTTCCGTGCTGGTGGCACGTAAAATGCACCAATCCGAACGTGGCCGTTGCCAGCCTCGCCTGGCACCTGTGCCGGTGGCACGTAAAAAGCACCCACTACACTCACGGAGTGGTTGGCGTTAGGAAGGGCATCCAGCTGTAGAAACATTGCCAGATCAGACTGGAGCCTGGTGCAGCCTTCTGCCTTCCCAGATCCCCAGTCGAACTGTCCAACCCATGCTAGCATGGAGAACGGACGTTAAACGATGATGATGATGATGTGCATGTGTGCGCGCGCATGTGTAATATAGTCTGTTGAGCATAACACATTCTTATTTCGAGTTTCATACGTGAAACCAAATCATTTTCTAGACTAACCAGTGTCTCCACTACTTTTCCGTTAAGTGTCATTATATAGGTAGAAAACTCAGTTTCTTAGACATCCTTGAATGCTTTAGCATCGGGATTCCCTTTTATATATACGAGCACCAACAATTTGACCTCTCTGAAAGTCCGATAGATCTGTAGTGGATTTTGCAAGCATGAAGTGGATTCGATCTACCATAGCCAAATTTAAATTAACACTGCAACAGAACTTTCCCCACGATGGAACAATGGTATTTCTCTGACAGCAGTTTTACATTTTCCAGATGCCTTTAGCTAGGCCGAAATAATGTTTTCACCACTTGACCCTTTCTAATCTCTTCTACTCCACCAAAAGCTAGAATAGAGATAACAAGACCACCAACTAAATCTATTGTTCTCAATGATATATCTATCTTTCTAGATAGTTGTATAAGCAAGCACACCCCAAGCAAAAATCAGTCAGTCACTTCGGTGACGACTCAAACAAGTAGTCACTTGGCGACAACTGAACAAGGCAGCTCGTGGCGACTCAATTAGTTAGGGAACGGACTGCTAGAATCATGATCACAAGGAGTACCTCTACTAAATTTAATGATCAGCGAGAGAAATAAAAATTACTGTCAGCAACTGTGAGTGAACACCCTACCATTCTCTCTTCCTCTAATTATGTTCTCTTACAACAACATTCTATCGCTATCTGTGGATTACTACTAACTATTCATATACGCCAAACTATGTAAAGAAACATCTAACTTTCTTTCGTATGCTCTTGGATTGATCATAACCTGCCCGTCGAGGCAAGGTAATGTAACGTAACGGTAAATAAATACTTTCTTAAAACTTCATGCATTGTTCATCTTTCACATCCTATAGTATGCAATTATAACAACAACTTCTTATCGTCACAACAGCTGACTCCGATATTTCATAATATTGTTTAGTAATCAATTTCTGTCGTTAGAGATCTGTCATTTTAATGGATTTTAATTACCTTTCTTTTGATGATATCTGAAAAGAAGCAGCAATTTTAGCAAAACATATTAAGCAACACTAATAATAAATTTTCAAAAGCTTAAAAATTAACAAGCTTTTGACGGTTTTATAGATATTTCAAAATTATGATGCTATGATGATGTTAGTATTTCCATTATTTTTGTCCAACCCCTGCATATATATATATATATATATATAAATTAGAAAAAAAAACACGTTTTATCAATTCAATAATGAAAAATTAAATTACATATTATAGAAAGATTAAATATAAGATAAAACATATAACGATGATTAAGTAATGCGCAAAATCTATATATATAAAACTGTAGTTGTGTGAGTGTCTGTCTCCTACGATTTTGATTCCTAACTCCTCCCACATTTTGCGGTGCAGTTTAACCAAATTCGGGTATCTTATAGTCGTGATTCATATCGAGCCCGTCTGGCTATTAGCGCGCGTCTACGATGAGTCTACGATTTAAAAAATAATTTAACATCATTTTTTTATTCCATTTTAATGCATAATTTTTCGTGTGTCGATGGCGGCGGAGTTGGCGTCTACGCTCAAACACCTGCACCTGTGTTTGCTTCTCCCCCTTCTTCCCTCCCTCGTGAAGCTGTGGGGAAGGGAGTGTAAGGAAATCAACGTCGTAATGCGTTGTCAAGGAGACCAGCGTTCTTTTAGAACAACGACTTCATGGCTTGAAGACACCAAAACAGAAATGGCTAAGAAAGCCCGAATTGGCATCTATAAAGGAAGTAACTCTCTAAAAATGCTTATATAGTTATTTCCCTTACAAACCCGAGCAACGCCGGGCGATACTGCTAGTAATAAATAAAACATAAGTGCATAACAAATCAACAAGCTTATACTAACGATCGTAATACACATTCATGTATGTTCTTTTGTTTTAAATATTCTGCCCACTTGTAGTTATTATACTAGCAAACTTGCTTATTATAGCGTGCTGGGAAAACAGTTATAGAATTGATTTTCTTCTTGCATGTGGTTGCATGAGCAGAACTGAAGATAACTGATCAATGAACTTGCAAGAGTGGCTGTGTGGTAAGTAGCTTGCTTACCAGCCACATGGTTCCGGGTTCAGTCCCACTGCGTGGCACCTTGGGCAAGTGTCTTCTACTATAGCATCAGGCTGACTGAATTCTTGAGAGTGGATTTGGTAGACGGAAACTGAAAGAAGCCTATCATATGTGTGTGTGTTTGTGTGTATGTGTGGTGTGTGTGTGTGTGTGTGTGTGGTGTGTGTGTGTGTGTGTGTGTATGTGTGGTGTGTATGTGTGTGTGTGTGTAGTGTGTGTGTGTGTGTGTAAGTGTGTGTGTGTGTGTGTGTGTGTGTGTTTGTGTGTCTATGTTTGTCTCCCCACCATCACTTGACAACCGCGTGTTTATGTCCCCGTAACTTAGCAGTTCAGCAAAAAGATCCAGGCTTACAAAGAATAAGTTCTGGGGTCGATTTGTTCGACTAAAGGTAGTGCTCCAGCATGGCTACAGTCAAATGAAATAGGTATTTCGTCTGCCATTGCGTTCTGAGTTCAAATTCTGTCGCGGTCGACTTTGCCTTCCATCCTTTCGGGGTTGATAAATAAAGTACCTATTTCTTTACTACCCACAAGGGGCTAAACACAGAGAGGACAAACAAGGACAGACAAACGGAATAAGTCGATTATATCGACCCCAGTGCGTAACTGGTACTTAATTTATCGACCCCGAAAGGATGAAAGGCAAAGTCGACCTCGGCGGAATTTGAACTCAGAACGTAGCGGCAGACGAAATACGGCTACGCATTTTCGCCCGGCGTGCTAACGTTTCTGCCAGCTCTAAAGTACCAGTTACGCACTGGGGTCGATGTAATTGACTTAATCCTTTGTCTGTCCCTTCTATGTTTAGCCCCGTGTGGCAATAAAGAAATTTAAGAAATAAGAAGCTTGGTGATGATGAGATGATACAGTTACTGGTTTGTATGACTACCTACATGTGTAGTTAAGTTACTTTTTTGAGAGAACACCTTACTAGTGATATGGTGTCTCTCCTGTATGAATACGTTTATGTATAGTCAAGGTATTTCCATGTGAAAATGATTTACCACAGGTAACACAATGATTTGGTTTCTCTCCTGTATGAATGCGTTTGTGTTTCGTTAACTCACTTGCTTGAGAGAATGATTTACCACAAATATCACAGTGATACGGCTTCTCTCCTGTATGAATGCGTTTATGTTTAGTTAAGGTACTACTTCCATAGAATGACTTATCACAAGTATCACAGTGATATGGTCTTTCACCTGTATGAATACGTTTGTGTATAATTAAGTCATTACTTACAGAGAATGACTTATCACAAATATCACAGTGATATGGCTTCTCTCCTGTGTGAATACGCCTGTGCTTACTTAAGTCACTGCTTCCAGAGAATGTTTTACTACAGATATCACAATGATACCTAGGCATCACTGTCAGCAGTGATTTGCGTTGGACAAAGCATATCTCTAAAATTGTCAAGAAGGCCGAGGGTGTCTTGGCATCACTCAGCAAGACCTTTGTTAGCCGCTCTCCAGCCATCTATTTAAAACTGTATACAGCTATGGTACGACCACACTTGGAATTCGCATCATCAGTTTGGAGCCCCTATCTTGCTCAGAACATTGACCTCCTGGAATCTGTCTAGAGACGTGCAACCAAACGCATACCCTCCATCAGACACCTACCATATTCTGAGCGCCTTGTTTCCCTGGGCATGGATTCACTGAAGCTCCGGCGTCTGGCGACGGACTTGGTAAACACCCACAAAGTTATCAACCACCTCACCAACAACAACACTGAACACCTTTTTGATCTCCATGTGTCTAACACACGTGGACATGCCTACAAAGTCAGAAAACAACACAGCTCCCATGACTTTCGGAAACATTTTTTCACGCTCAGAGTTGCTGAAGCATGGAATAAACTGCCTGCGTCAGTTGTTGACTGCCATGACACTGCATCCTTTAAGGCCCTCATGCTTTCCGAAATCCGCCGAAACTACACCTGATTATATATACACTTTAGATGAGTTGTAGTGCACCTGAGCACTGTACACAATTATTATTATTATTATTATTATAAAATATGGTTTCTCCCCTGTATGGATACGTTTGTGTCTGGAAAAGTTACTACTTCCAGAGAATGATTTACCACAAATGTCACAATGATATGGTTTCTCTCCTGTATGAATGTGTTTATGTGTCGTTAATTCACAACTTCGAGAAAATGATTTATCACAGATATCATAGCAATATGGCTTCTCTCCTGTATGAATGTGTTTATGTATAGTTAAGGTATTTCCATGTGAAAATGATTTACCACAGATATCGCAGTGAAATTGTTTCTCTCCTGTATGAATACGTTTATGAGTTGTTAAATGATGGTTTAGAGAGAATGATGCGCCACAGATATCACAGTAATATGGTTTCTCTCCAGTATGAATACGTTTGTGGGTAGTGAGAGTACCTTTTTGAGAGAATGATCTGCCACAGATATCACAATAGTACAGTGTTTTTTTCTTTCTCTTTCAATGCAACAACAGAAAAATCATTCCTTTCAGACTCTGCTTTAAATTTAGCCTTGTTCTCCCATATTTCATTTTCCATAACTTTTTATTTCTTCACCACAATACAGAAATGTTTCACTTCTTAACAAAAGTTTTTTCTGCTATATTTCCAACAACTATGATCTTTGTTGATATCTGAAAATGTTAGGAAACATTCTTTGCAAATTTCTCAAAGATTAACTACATAGAATGCAAAATTAACTGGTAAACATTCCAGATAGTGAAGAAAACTTGCTACTGATCTCTGGTTAAAAGAAAAAATTCATTGTTTATTCTGATGAAGTCAACAAGAAAATTTATAAGCTCCTCTTTTTGTCATAAAAGTTGATAAATATTGATGACGTATCTCATGTATACAATTCTTTGCCATCGATGTCACTTGGTATTCTGAAATATAACAGAGAAACAATAGTGTAACATACAGAGGATAGTTACAAAGTAGAGATGCAATTGTGGAAATTTTGCTACATTTCTCTAGAAATGAACAGTGAACAAAAGCTAAAATAAATCATTTGTTTTCATAAATTTGTATTTTGTACGGTTAAGCCCACTATTCCCATAAAATGTGTTTATGACATCTGGGTAATATTTAAATCAAAATGACCACAGGCCAGTTTCAGTATAAACAAGTTTGTATTTAAACAAAAAAGACTGGCAATATATCGAGCTGGCAGAACCGTTAGCGTGTTAGAAAAAATGCTGAACGGTATGTTTTGTAGTTGTCTATATTTATGTACGTTTAAGACGGCGCAATGGCCCAGTGGTTAGGGCAGCGGACTCGCGGTCATAGGATCGCGGTTTCGATTCCCGGACCGGGCGTTGTGAGTGTTTATTGAGCGAAAACACCTAAAGCTCCACGAGGCTCCGGCAGGGGATGGTGGTGATCCCTGCTGTACTCTTTCACCACAACTTTCTCTCACTCTTACTTCCTGTTTCTGTTGTACCTGTATTTCAAAGGGCCGGCCTTGTCACTCTCTGTGTCACGCTGAATATCCCCGAGAACTACGTTAAGAGTGCACGTGTCTGTGGAGTGCTCAGCCACTTACACGTTAATTTCACGAGCAGGCTGTTCCGTTGATTCGGATCAACCGGAACCCCCATCGTCGTAACCGACGGAGTGCTTCCATTTATGTACGTTTAAGACGGCGAGTTGGCTGAAACGTTAGCACGCCGGGCGAAATGCGTAGCCGTATTTCGTCTGCCGTTACGTTCTGAGTTCAAATTCCGCCGAGGTCGACTTTGCTTTCATCCTTTCGGGGTCGATAAATTAAGTACAAGTTACGCACTGGGGTCGATGTAATCGACTTAATCCGTTTGTCTGTCCTTATTTGCCCCCTCTGTGTTTAGCCCCTTTGTGGGTAGTAAAGAAATAGATATATTTATGTACGCTTTGAGTTCGCTTCCCACGAGAATCAACTTAGTTTTTCATAACTTTTGAGGTCGATAAATCAGAGTACCAGTCGTGCATAGTTATTGATGTTATTGACTATATCTTTCCCACCAAAATTTCTGGCTAA
Source organism: Octopus sinensis (assembly GCF_006345805.1). Taxonomy (NCBI): domain Eukaryota; kingdom Metazoa; phylum Mollusca; class Cephalopoda; order Octopoda; family Octopodidae; genus Octopus; species Octopus sinensis. The sequence goes on along the minus strand of NC_043000.1, from coordinate 131,063,023 downwards.
GTGCCAAAAATTGAAACAATTAAAAAGGCGATGAAAAAACAGATATAGCTTTTCGAAATCTGCTTCACGATAGGAAGAGTATCGAAGGATCAGAAAGCGATGTCGTTGCGAACGTTTGGTTACCAGAAGCTAGTTATCACTGAGGTAACTTTCCATGCCTTTACCCTGTGAGTTCAAATCCCAATAGGATGCTTGCTCTCATTCATACTTACTCAGACACTCAAAAAGGACGTGACATTAGACTTATGTTCTAAATTACAGTATATAATCAAGTAAAATTCAATCGTATGTAATCTGGGCAAAATGAATAGGAGTTACTTTAAACCACATGTAATATGATAACTAGGTTTTCAAAAATAACTGATCGATATTCCAGTTTGTAAGGATATTATCCTGTACTCAGAACGAAGTAGCGTATTTTTTAAATGTATTTTCACTTCTACATAATCACTCCATCCTCAAAGGGTTCGCCAAATTTTATTATTAGCAGACCAATGTTGAAGTGAATCTTCGTTAACTTACTGTTTTCAGACGCAAATAAGTGAATCAGTGCCCTGATGACATCACATTATATATTTCCTCAATTATCCGACAAATTCCTCTACTGACTGACTGAATTCTTCGTTTTATTTCCATTCATAAGTTCATTCCACTATTTTCTTTATCCCCATTTTACACACTTGTAAGCTATTTCAACAATATTTTATGTCATAATTATATATTATATATACAATAAATCGATTTAATCCTTTTGTCTGTCCTTGTTTGTCCCCTTAATGTCTACCCCCTTGTGGGCAGTAAAGAAATTATAATATCGTCTTGACTTAATTTAATGTTTACAAAGCGTATTTAAAAGATTTCATGCAAGTGTATTAACTGAGGACATTTTAAACACTATTACAAATTGAGGAGGGTTAAATGGGTGTTTTGCTGTTTTGAACAGAGTTGGCTTCTTCGTTAATTGAAACACAACGGTTATTTTACTCGGTGGTGGATGATTTTTGATTTATCATGTATTGGATGCAACTTAGGGTAAGAATTAGTGCGAATGTTGGTGTTTCTGAATGTATTAAATTATATGAGGAACTTTCCACCTATGTCACCGGTATCATTAAAGCTGGAGAAAATTGTCACTGACACCGCTTACTGAATATGTTTATAACGAAGTCCAATTAAACTAAATATATCATGTGTAGTAATTATCTCGTGTTGAGGAGAACGTTAATGATTGTGGATAACATAAGGTGTCCTACATATTTCAGGGTCTATGTTCCATCTCCTCCATGATTAAATATTTCATTTCATCACAAACTACGTTACATCCTTAATTGGTTGCTTAATTGGTTTTACAGAATAAGGGGAAATGAGTTTTAATCAACAACTAAAAATGAGGGAATACCTTGCCTCCTTTTCTTGACTATTTGTGTTGCATTCAAATCTAAAACATATATACGATCACAACACATTATCTATTTTTCTACTATCCATGGTAAACAATGGTAATTTATCGAGAGCACGTACATATATATTTGGTACCTACATATAAATATACACATTTTCTTTCAATGACATCGCTGTAACACCATAACATTTTCTCCACCCACCCCTTTTCTTAACACAGAAAAAGAGTTCCTTTTTGCTAACAACAATATCTATGTGTCTCGTCGAGAGGAGCCAATGAGCAAAAAACTTTCTCCTGGTAAGTAGAAAATATACTATGCTACATATTTCCCATACATACAATCAGAGACCTTATGATATCTAAGACAAGAAACTGAACTAAGTTATATACACAGACCAGTGCTTTTCAACCTTTTTGCTGGAGCGGAACCCCAAGGAAACATTCCACTGGCTCGAGGAACCCCTGTACAATAATTTAATAGTCTTATGCACACATATCTGCACAGGAGAATTAAAAACTACTGCCGACTTTAGCAGTTTTGTAACTTCTTGCGGAACCCTGGTTGAAAACCACTGCGTTAGAGGATAACTCAAAAGAATTTCGAAATCAATGGAGAAATATATTTAGAATTATCTCTTATCTGTTGACCATATTACTAATAAATAACAAGTAGTATTATAGTTAATCTGTAGTTGTTCCCCTTGGTTTTATAGTTATCTCCCTTGATGTCTAACGTGCTAACTGAGTTACCTTCCTTGTTAAAATACAATTAAAGCGATTCGATAATTTACATATTTTTTTGTTCTTTTACTCGTTTCACTTATTGAACTGTGGCCATGTTGGGGCAACAACGTCATAGTCAAATTCCGTAATTATTCCTGTTCCATACATGTTTTATCGATCTCCATCAAATAGCTATGTATAACTATCGATCTCCACCAAATAGTGATTACCCATTTACACTGGTACACACAAACACACGTCTCCACGGCTTCAGGGCACTGCTGTCTTAAGGAATGAGCAAAATGGGAAGATGTTTGGCGACCCCATGGATCTAGAGACCCAACGACAATCTAAGTATGCTATGGTTTGATGTCGATAAATAAATACTATAGGCTCGAATGCATTGTTTTGCTTCGGGCGGTGGGGTGAGGCTATAATGCTGTTGAAATTACCCTCTCTGTGAAACCGTAGAACGGAGGGAAAAAGTTATCCTCAAGTCTTAGTTCTTAACTTAATATTTGTAACAGAATTGGTTCTGCTAAAAGAACCCATGGGTCGAGCGGGAATATTAAACCAAGGGAGGGACGAATACTACCATCTGTGAATAGTTCCTATGATTCTCTGCACGCTTTCCGTGTATGAAATGTCACTAATAAAAAAAAGAAGAAAAAGAGGTCAATTGATACCTGCCAAAGTCCCATGCAGCGGGACCGAGACTTTCTTGTGAAGTGATCATCTTAACTCTACAACTTTCGTAGCCCTTTCTACAGCTCAGCAATAATATAGTTAATTACTTTTTATACAGAGTAATAGTAAACAGTTTACTTAAGTAATTACAAGAAACGTTGAGAGGAATATGTTTTACGCAATATTTTACAGTGAAACAGTGAATCCTATTAAAGAATATACATGTAATTTGGCTCTAAAATAAATAAATGTAGATCAATAGCTTCTATGAAATGCTTGCTGGATATACTCCACGTACTCCACGTACGCACGCACGCATGCGCGCGTGCGTACGTACGTACCTATGCATGTATGTACATATGTATGTATGTATGTATGTATGTATGTATGTATGTATGTATGTATGTATGTATGCATGCATGTATGTATGTAGCTTTTAATTTTGTCTCATTCCAGTCATTAGACTGCCGCCATCACCTTGCGGCTGCCGGAGTGAAGAGTTAAAGTTGAAGACTTTCAGTTGCATCCATTACTTATACATATCGCCTCTTTCCCTATCTCTACTGGACTTATGAAGAAAATGTGATGGTGCTGGTGTCTTGGTTTGTTAAAGAAACTGAAATTTGAATATTATCATTGTAGGTATACTTTATGCAGAGCTAGTCTCATTCTGTCGCTTTTCAAACTTGGATTGCTCTAGTCTGACTAGTATCACCTGCACAGTAATCATCAGGATTCAAGATTTTCATACACTTACCTTGTCGTAGATGAGTTGATAAAATGCTGAAGGGCTTCGTCTGTCCTGAATCCGTTGAGGTGTCTGTAAATGACTTTTTGCCAGAGGCAATTCCGTGATATGCTAATTAACTCAATGACTAGGATCCTGGCAGGTGCTGCTATCCTAGTCCGAGTAGATATACTCTTTCACTCTTTTACTCTTTTACTTGTTTCAGTCATTTGACTGCGGCCATGCTGGAGCACCGCTTTAGTCGAAGAAATCGATCCCAGGACTTATTCTTTGTAAGCTTAGTACTTACTCTATCGGTCTTTTTTGTCGAACCGCTAAGTTACGGGGACGTAAACACACTAGCATCGGTTGTCAAGCGATGTTAGGGAACAAACACGGACACACGCACGCACGCACACGCACGCACGCACGCACGCACGCACGCACACGCACGCACGCACACGCACGCACGCACACACACACACACACACACACACCACACACACACACACACACATACACACACACACATACACATACGACGGGCTTCTTTCAATTTCTGTCTACCAAATTCACTCATAAGGCTTTGGTCGGCCCGAAGCTATAGTAGAAGACACTTGCCTAAGATGCCACGCAGTGGGACTGAACCCGGGGCCATGTGGTTGGTAAGCAAGCTACTTACCAGACAGCCACTCCTGCGCCTATATGGAAATAATAGTGACTAGAAAGTGGTCCCACACTTCTCAAAACTCTGGAACTGCCGAACCAGGACCCACCATCAGACTCATGACACATAAGTATGTATCAATGTGGTGGTGCATTTCTTAATGGTTTGGATGCTGCACTTATGATCGTAAGATTATGGTTTCGATTCCCAGACCGGCCGATGTGCTGTGTCTTTGAGCAAAACATTTCATTTCACATTGTTCCTGTCTACTCAGCTGGTAAATACGAGTAATCCTGTGACGGACTGGCGTCCCATCTAGGGGGCATTATATTCGTCACAGAATCCAGGAGATCGCCGTTACGAGCCTATGCATCGGGAACGGCTTTTGATCTCTTTTGATACCCATCCATCCATCACATCTATCCATCCGTCCGTCCATCCATCCATCCATCCATTTAATTATTTATTTATTTATTTATTATTTTATTTATTTATTTGAGGAAACATTTGGTAATTTAATAAAGCAATTCTTAACTAACAAAGGCCAAACCTACTTTAAGAGAAAATTGTGTACACGCTCTCGGTAAGCTTTTCTATAAGAGTATTCTATGAATTCTCCCTGAAAGTCGAAGACTGCTTCAATGCCGGACCTAAATCGTCGCCAATCTTGCACGAAATGGTTCTTATTCATTTCGGAGATCACCTGAACTAATTTGGCCTTTAATGAAGCTTTAGTATTGTGAGGATGTCGGTTAGTCTCCCTTTTAACGATAATACCAGTTCTTGTTAATCGAGGCAAAGAATTCCTTCCCTCAAGCTTTCACCTCCTCTTGGTTGATGGAGTGTCACAAGCGCAGGAAGTGAGCCAGGGATCGGAACAGGTAATAATCCGAGGGAGCTGGGTCCAGACTATATGCTGGCTGTGGCATCAGTTCGATTTCTTCAAGTTCCTGGAGTTTATTATGGGTCGTTCGATCGGTATGAAGTCTTGCGTTGTCTTGCTGCAGAAGAGCCCACATTCTGTTAACCAATGCCAGGTATTTTTGCCGCACAATGGTATACATCGCTCCAGCAGTTCGGAGTACAGGTTGGCATCGATGGTTCGACCACCCGGAACAAACTCCTCGTGAATTATCCCCTCACAATTTCACCAAACGCAGAGCATCACCTTGTGTTTGAAATGTCCATGTTTGGCGAAAGGTTTTGGAACGTTTCCCTTGCTTAACCAATGCTTATGCACGTTGTGATTGCGGAAAAATATCTCACTCGAATTATTACTTGCTCCGATCCATGGCTCACTTCCTGTGCACACGACGTTTCATCAAATAAGAGGAGATAGAAGCTTCAGTGAAAAAGTTCTTCGCCTCGAATATCAGAGTGGGATCAAAGAACTGGCAAAATGGTGGCTTCAGACGGTGCAACACGATGGCTCTTACTTTGAATGCATGGCTACTTTTGTTGTAACTTGACAAACAAAGCAAATATATCAAAATATCGCAAAACGTTTGACTCAACACAATATATAAAAGAAGCTGGTCGGCGAATAGTCGATCACTTCAGAGAATACTATTGAACACTCTACATACAGCTTATCACTTATAGTTTCGGGACCATGTCTACTCACTGTCTGTACCATTGTATTTTTTATCTCGTCTGCATCGTGAACAACAATAAATTTTCCAGTTTAATACTGCCCATCCATCTAGAATACGTAAGCTCATTGCTTTCCTTTAATAACACAGCATTGCCTCTTCAAATCCACAAAAACCGATAAAGATATACTTGTGCGCATCAACTCCGTCTCTACACACACCATCACACACGCTGTATTATATCTTGTTCACACTAACCACTCAGTAATATGTAGCATCCATCTTTACTCTTCATAACATACACGTACAAACGCACGCATGGACACATATGCATTCCTAAATAAACGCGTACATAACAGCATCTCAATACTTTTTAAATCGATTCTTAAACCCGCCTACACTCATCTTGGTTATCTTCCTTCCCTCTCATTCGGTTCTAAAACATAATTCATCACGCTTCCGCTTTATCCACTTCTGTTCTGCCATTAAGTACGTGGTTTTCGTTATAAACAACATTACTTTTCAAATTCTTTTCATTGTTTATTCTTTACTAAACTTGACGAAGGACAACTGTCCAAAACGTTCATAATCGTTTCATCATACACAGTTATATACTTTCTACTCTCATCCATTGTTTTGCTATGTATTTTTGTGATGGATTTAGGTCTGTGCTTGATGGACTTTATATGAGTAGGGTGAATAATGTGATTTCATAATTATATATAATTGGTTGTTATCTGTTTTTGTGGAAGGTTAAAAGTGATGTGCTGTAAGTGAACTATTAATAGGTTCATTTCAAATTTTATCCCTAGGATGACGATATTTTAGGATAGTTGCTAGTGTGACGACATTTTAGGACAGTTGCTAGTCACACGCGTAAAGTCTTCCACAGAAACATGACATCGCCTACACATGTGATTGCACTTTGGGATTACAAGAGCGTCATTGTCTCTCTTGTTCACCAGGTGCTTTGTGGAAATCTCCTATTCCTGGATTGCAAACGCATAGCCTTCAAAGAGTGACGTGATGTAGTGGTCTTGTGTCCAAGTGAGGCTGCGCTTCATGTCAATTCTACTCTTTCAATAACTAAATTTGTACTGTCTGAAGTAAGAAAACAACGCAGAAACCTTGTGACAGTATGGCTTGACTATAAGAAGGGATTCGACTCTATCCTTCATTCATGGCTGTAGAAGCTTCCGGGCAACATACCCATGCATGGTCTTTATTTTTGTATGCTGAGTGCTTTCCATCAAGGTCTTCTTTGAGGTAAGAGAACCCAGCTGTTTTTGGGACTGTATAGGAGATCATCAGGAAGAGAGCGCTTCTTGAGGAGTTCATTGCCAACTCGTACAATGTTGCTTACTTCACTTTTCAGGACTGCATTAGTATATTTATTTGTTGTTTAGTAGGTGCTGCCTGAATGATACCATACGGCATTCGAAGGACGTCTGCACTGATCTCAGGCCTTTACCACCTTCATTTCCTCTTAGGTAGAGCCTGTCAACATCACTGTTTCTGTGGAAGTTTCCAGTTGTTGTCAAGATTTTGCGGGTTTTGATATCTATGGAGTGGATTTCCTCTACAGACCAATCAAGTACTCCAAATGCTGGAATCAGCACTGGTACTGCAAATGCATTGTGGGTCACTCTATTTTTTTTCAGAGTACATTCATATGATACAGTTTCTTTTATACCTAGGCACTTGTAACATTCTCTGTGTGGAATGGGGGAGATAGAGAGACCGTTGATGTACAGGTTTGGGGTTTGGGGTACTGAATTTCCTCGTTCTATAACCAAATACGAACATTCTTTTGGCCAAATTCCATGGCTATATCAGCTGAAAATATTGTTATTAATTCCAGTTGTTTTTTGGCATTGCTAATACTTTTAACATACATCTTCAGGTCGTCTGCAAAGAAATTATGAATTATATTGATATTTCTGGCAGTTGAAAATCCTAACATGTAACCATTTGTTTTCTGCAGTAGGAATGATAATAGATTCACTGCCAAAATGAAAAGAAGTACAGAAAGACTATCTTCCTGGAATATTGCCTTTGTAAAGCCTATACTATTAGAAACAATTATTCTGTTCTCAGTAGTAAGGGTAAGAATAGTTGTCCATGTCTTTGTGAGTCTCTCTATAGAAGCAATTAGGGTAGTAGGTACCTTTGCCAGATGTAGGCACTTCAACAGCCATGAATGAGGGATAGAGTCGAATGCTTTTTTTATAGTCAAGCCATACTGTCACAAGGTTTCTGCGTTGTTTTCTTACTTCAAACAGTATAGATTTCTTTATCGAAAATTGTTCAGCGTTCTCCATATTTGCTTTTTTTTTTTTGTCCTTGTTGTCGTACACATTCGCTAGCTTTCTTACAAGGGGGTCTAATGCTCTTAGCTTAGACTTTTTTGGGGGGCAACTAGATTGAACCATCTCAAGTGTAACTTCCCGAAATGGTCGTGACATCTGGGACTTGACTGATGAAAGAAGACCAAGAATGACCCGTATTCTTATTCTTATTGTTGTTTCTCTTGTCTGCCTATCTATCCGAACGTTTTAATGCCCTCTATTGCGTTTTTGTTCCATTTTTATATTTATATTTATATGTATGTATGTATGTATGTATGTATGTATGTATGTATGTATGTATGTATGTACGTATGTACGTATGCACGTATGCACGTATGTACGTATGTACGTATGTATGTATGTATGTATGTATGTATGTATGTATGTATGTATGTATGTATGTGTACGGATAGACTGATGGATGGATAGACGGATGCACAACAACGTCCATCAGAATAACTGAAATAAATGTAAATATTTAAAAGCTTTAAGTTATCAAAGGAATTAACACAGGATCGAAACACATTGGATTTATATATCTTCAATATGCGGGCAAAAAATGTGAGACTTCTGACGGGCCCATCTCACTGATTATTGACTTTTCGTTAGAGGAGATGTAACTTGATGTGTTGCCCACCATTTTCCCATTACTAACTCAAGTCCCTCTAATACAGTGATTCTCTAACTGTTTTCACTGGGCTGCATTTTCGGAATCAAAATTTGCTCGCGCCTCACCAAAAGTCCAGAGAGGATTAAAGGGAGATAACCGCAAATTCGCAGTCAGAGCATTATCATTGATCACTCCTGGCTCGTTTTGAGATTCTTGTTCGGTCTCTTCATTCTAAAGGGGTTTTTGAGTGTTTCAATGAATTCCCCATTGTTCACGGTACTGAATGTCAAGGAGTATGACGCCCTTATTATTTCCAAAAAGCAGTCACTTTCTGTAGCAATTGCAAGCTCTTCAACAATTCAGGCCTTGAAGAAGACGTGTGAAGTTGTTCTATGAACTGAGCGTTAGTTTTCATCTCATAATCTACTCACGTTTCATCCCTTATCTCGAAATAGAAAAAAAAAAAAAAAAAAATTTCATTGGCGTCATACATTTCCAGAAGATCCCAGTATACTTTCAAACTCCACTCTTTCAAATCGGTATACACTTTCTGATACCCAAAGTTTTCTATCATCTTCTTATTTCTTTATTGCCCACAAGGGGCTAAACATAGAGAGGACAAACAAAGACAGACAAACGGATTAAGTCGATTACATCGACCCCAGTGCGTAACTGGTACTTAATTTACCGACCCCAGTGCGTAACTGGTACTTAATTTATCGACCCCGAAAGGATGAAAGGCAAAGTCGACCTCGGCGGAATTTGAACTCAGAACGTAACGGCAGACGAAATACCAATTTCTTTATTGCCCACCGGGGGCCAAACATAGATATGGACAGTACAACTGATGGGATCAGTGAATCGATATGATTTTACATAAATGTGACATCAAAAATAAAATACAATACATAAAAATCGAATGGAATACACAGTACAAAAACAATACAATGAAGCGATGATCAAGTTACGCTCCGATCCCACAAGCCCCGATCTACCGCTGATACCTTTTTATTTTTCCTTTTTTTTTTTTTTTTTTTCCTCGTCTATTCACACGGTTCCTTGCACCTCAACACTCGTGCAACATACTTCCATCTCTTTTGGAACGTACACTCTGACACACCTCTTCTCCAGCCACAGTTTCCTTTTCAAATGAAAAAAAAAAAAGGATCGTAAATTGTCACCAGAGATAAAGTTGCCTGTCTTAATTCCTTTTATCCTAGTATTCCATACAGCCTCTTTTGCTATTGCTACAACCGTGAGAAAACAATTCTTACCTTCGTTCGTTAGAACTCCCGGTGGGTCAATTTTTATAATTGACTCAGACGACAGCCGTACTCTTCCTTCGCCGTACAACAGATGTTCAGCATAAGCCCACATTTCAGTTATCTCCGGACACTGAACAATAGCGTGAGGGACGGTTTCCCTGTCCCCCACCGCATCTTGGACAGGTCGGCGACTGACGTTTACCATGTCTTGCGAGCTTATCCCAAACGGGCAAGGCACCTCTGTAGCATTGCCAGTTAAGGACTTTTGGAAGTTGTCCAACGTTCTCAACCCGAATGTACGATGAAACAAGCTGTCCAGTTGAATAAATCCGAGACCTAGAGTCGACCCCAGGCCATCGTCGCATTCAGACTCTACCAACCCACTATATAAAATCCGTGTGGAACCCCCACCCCTGGCGTTGCCCGAGCGCCGGAACAGCAAGAGGGCCTTACGGCACTCTTTATGCCACTCACTCGACCTCGGTCTACGAGAACACCAGGCTTCCTGTTCGCAAAAACTCTTGAACTCAGGGAACATTTGTCTGGCCAGCGGAGACCACACCCGTTCACTATCCAGGAGAATCCAGAGGTGCCTCAACCTCAACGCATGTCTGCGCATCATTAACCAAGGCATCCCTAAACCTCCATTTAAAGGCTTTTGACAGCAGACAGAGCGTTTCACAAGTGGCGACCTGCCCTTCCACAAAAAGCGAAAGAGCTGTCTCTCCAACCTGATCAACCACGATCCGGACAGGGCACGACAGTCAGGCGGTAGGTAATGACCGATGCGATAAACACATTGGCCACTTCCGCCCTCCCTTTCAGGGATAGCCACCGCCAAGACCAAGTCTTGACTACTGCAGCCACCCTGCTCAATACCTCCGTCCAGTTCTTCTCTATCTGGAGGCCTGGTCCAAACCAGACTCCCAGCAACTTAACCGGTCCCTCCGTCCAGCGCCTAACAACACTGTCTGAAGGCATCGACTTGCCAACCCAGGTGCCGAGCTGCAAGCCGACCGACTTTTCCCGGTTAATCTTTGCTCCTGCTACCTCCTCGTAAGCCTCCATAGTCTTACCTACTTCACGTAGGCGTACCACTGTGGTTACACTGATAGTGATATCATCCGCGAAAGCCGTAACAAACTCCTCTAGTCCTGGTTCTCTCGGGATGCCACTCAACCTTTGCAGTAATGGCTCGAGAGCCATCACATACAAAAGTGGTGAAAGCGGACATCCTTGACGAACCGAGCGTCTGATGCAGAACGGCTTCGAAAGGAAACCGTTCACCCGAACTATCGAGTCAATGTTGTGGTACAAAGCGATAAACCACCTGAGGAAGCCAAGGCCCAGGCCAAACCGCGCAAGTACAGTCGCTAGGTATCGATGGTCAACCCTATCAAAAGCTTTAGACTGGTCCAAATGCACCAATGCCTCACCTTTGCCAGATTTATTACCAAACCTCTCTATGGTATAGCGAATAAGATGGAGGGTATCCTGAATGGTTCTGCCTGGGATGGCACATGTCTGTGCCTCCCCGACTATACCATTCGCGACACGCGCCAACCTTTTTGCTAGAACCTTGGCCAAAATCTTCACTTCTGCGTTTAACAGAGTGATGGGCCTGAAATTCTCTAGAACGTCCCCCTTGTCCGGGTCCTTTCTGACCAACGTCACTACTCCCCGGCGCACAGATCTGGGGATAAACCCATTCTGTTTCCAGTTCGCGTACACGTCAGTCAGTAGTTGCCCGAACAAGTCTGGCATACATTTATACAGCTCGTACGGAAGACCATCAAGTCCCGTGACTTACCCGCTTTACAATCGGCCAAAGCCTCCATCACCTCCTCAAGTGTGATTGGCCCTTCGCAAGACTCCGCATCCGACCCCGAGAGGCACGGCAGCCCGGTAAGAAAGTCCTCGAGGGCTCTCCCACCACCAGGACCGCCGTCACCCCGAACAGCTGCGAAGTACTACTCCCGAAAGACCTCACACATTTTCTCGGGTTCGTTTATCAAGACACCATTTTGATTCGTCAAAGACCGAATAGAGGAACTATTTCCTTGCCGAGCTTCCACCACTCGGGCCCATCCAGCGGCTTTGATTCCTTCACTTCCCATTGCACGTAACTTAGCTCTGGTAATACTTCCCATGTGGTGGGCTTCAAGATGCTGGTTTAACTCCAGTCTTTTCACCCTCGCTTGGTCTGTATTACCAGTCCTCCAGGCTTCTTCTAGTTCCTTAACTAGACCATCTCCTATTTTACGTCCCTTCTTAGCTAAACTTATGCTAACCTAATAGACTCATATTTGATGGCTCTTTTTAGGGCGTACCACCATTTGTTATTAATGATGGTACCTGTTAATGCCCTCTGTATTAACATCTTGATCCGCTTTCTGTACTCCTCAATCGCCAAAAGGGACGTATTGAGTTTCCAGTAGCCAGATCCCTGTCTATGCAACTTATCTACCGTCAGTTTACAGGTAACCATCTTGTGGTCACTGTAGCTGACTAGAAAAAACTGTGGACACTCAACTATGGACTTATCTTTTTCTCTAATTAAAATCCTATCTAGATATGTTCTGGTAGACCCGTCACTATTTGACCACGTCCACTGTGGAGTGTTCGGGTGCTCCAACCTATATGGATCTGCTAGCTGAAATTGACTTAGCAGATCCCGAAAGCCTGTGTTACATTTTCTGTTCATGTTCGAGTTTGAGCCAACACAATCTGTGTGTGCTGCACATATTGTATTAGAGTCTCCTAACACTACTAGTGAATGCGACGTGGCTAGGAACTTTCCTAGGCCACGAAAGTATTCAGTTTGCGGGCCAATAATGTTTGGTGCATAAATAGCGACCAGCCTGATTGTCTTGCCACAACTGAATGTCAAGTCGAGAACGACCAGCCTGCCTTCTGGGTCAGAAAAAACCAACTTTTTCTCGGCTACCCGGTTTCTTTTTAGTAGGACCAACACCCCACCCCCACCTCCCCCGCCCGACTCGGAGAAACGTATTTCTCGTAGCCGTTCAGGAGGGGGAGCAGATCTCTTGGCCCCTTCACCCGGGTTTCCGTTGCAACAATTACATCCAAATTTCTCGACCTGATGTCATTCAGAAAGCGTCCTTGCTTCCAGCTTGACAACAGGCCATGAACATTTAAACAACCAATGTGAATAGCCATCACTTACCTGTTTAATTAGGATTGTCCGGTGGAGGGGGACCCTCCACCTTTTTTTTATCCAGGGTCGGAGGTGGACGGTCTTGGGAAATAGATTTGTCAAAATCCCGTCTCACCACCGACACAGAATTATCAGGTGGAGGGGGAATCTCCACCTTTTCCTTTTCTCGCGGGATCGGAGCTGGTAATCCATGAAATAGACTTGTTAAAATCTAATCTCAATGAAGATACAGTCTTTCTGTACTTATTTTGTAGAATTCTATAAGTCTTATTTGAGACTTCATATATGTCGTAATTGATAAATTCCTCTGAAAGGTTATCAATTTTTTTTACAGTCTTTATGAGTTGAATGTCTCTCATGAGCTCAGTATCTTTAGTGTATACGGCTATTATGCCTTTTTCTTCTTTTTCTCTTCTGGCAGTCTTTTTTGGTCGTTGTTCTGTAGTAGTCGCCGCTCTCGGCTGGGTTGCTGGTTGTATTTTTCTTTTGTTTGTTGTTTTTTCTCATCTGTTTCTTCTTTATCTTCTTCCTCTTTGTCTTTTTTCTCCTCTTCCTCCTCTTCTTCATTTTCCTTGCAGTTCCTTCGAATGTGGCCTAATTGACCACATAAAAAACATCGAGGTTTTCGGCCCTCAACAAACACCACGAGGTTCTCCTCCCCTACCTCAATTGTCTCAGGAATTGTTTGAATTATTTTAGGGTCCGCTTGAATGAGAAGATTAATTGTTTTGCCATCCCAGCGTGGGTTTTCCGTAGCGGTAGCCTGGAGGAGAGTAATTTTTTCTACCTCTTTGATTAGGACTGCCGCCAACAACCACATAGGTTCGACCTCTGGCGGGACCCTTGTAATTTTTATTCGCGACGTCCTCATCCCCATATAATAGGGTATTAACTCCACGTCGTTCGTTTTCAACGTTTCCACTGAGTTCTTGTGTGCTATTTCTTTATTGGTGAACTTACTTACTTCCACCGTTCCGAATTTTTTTCCTCTTCTCAGAAATACTACGTCGCCCATATTGGCTTTAAGCACTTTTCTATTTTCTCTTCTGACATTCTTTCAATTTTTCTATTTTGTAGACAATATGTTTTGAAAATTATTGTTTTTTGCTTTTCTTCCTGTAATAACTTTTGCGGAGGTTCAATTTTCACACTGTTGTCATTTATTTCCATCATTTTGCTGTATTTCATAATTTCGCTTTTATTCGTCGACAGTATCTGGGTTCCACCCCCAGCAGCCAACGCAAAACTTTTTTTTCCATTTTTTGGTTCTATCTGGATGCTAGGCACATCAATTATTCTCTTCGACACAATGCCTTTGTTCTCTGGCAAAGTCGGAAACTCTTCTGGTGAAAGTTCTGACGAGCTCTCAGACACATCTCCAAAAATATCAAATATATTATCCTCTCTGCTATTCCTTCTTGTAGCGGGGGAAACCCCTATTTCCTTGTCTGTAGTTGGCTCCTCGCCGGACATGTATTTGCTCCTCTCAACAGGAGAAACAAGTATTTCTGCTCCAACGGTAGGCTCCATGCTAAACGACATTCTTCCCCCCAAAGGGGGAATGAACAACGCGTGCTACCACAAGCACTAAGTGTTTTCAATTGAAAACTCCAACAGTTAAGTTATTCAACAGTTTAACAAGAAACAACAGTTGTTAACAATATTAACACCACGAAACAGCAATTCTTACTTCACGAACACATGTGCGGCAGACGAAATACCGCTAAGCACTTCGCCTGGCGAGCTAACATTTCTGCAAGCTCGCCGCCTTTTCTATCATCTTCTGTGTTGCATTGTGACCACTCACCAAGTTCACAGGTCGTCACTCTTCTGTCTACACGAATCAATTCCTCCACTCGCTGGTGATTCATTTCAGTGGTTGCAGTTGTTGGGCACCCACAGCATAGTTAGTCTTCAATTCTATCTTAAACTTCTTCATCCATTTGTGAACATTCTCCTTGTCAATGATGTCGCTTTAGCAAACACCCTAATGTTTTCTTGGATGTCAGATAATCTGTGCGTCTGTTTGGAGCCCATTATTTGCTTGCAACGAAGAAAACAGAAAGAAGTGTTACTATAGAGAAATAGTTACTCTCTCAACGAGTGAATGTCTAATGACCTATGTCAGTTACTTAAACAGTTACGCCTACTTTCGCATTACTTTATGGACAACCGTCGTATAACGGCTTAACACAAAAATATAACTCTAAAAACAACGTTCAAAAAGCTGACTTAAGCCCTCAACTTAATTCAAATGCTGAATGTTAGGCTTAGACATAATCTTAGCTTTCTTTCTAACTCTAGCGTGAATCACTATTATTAAACTTTATATGTTTTACTCTTTTACTCTTTTACTTGTTTCAGTCATTTGACTGTGGCCATGCTGGACCACCGCCTTTAGTCGAGCAAATCGACCCCAGGACTTATTCGTTGTAAACCTAGTACTTATTCTATCGGTCTTTTTTGCCGAACCGCTAAGTTATGGTGACGTAAACACACCAGCATCGATTGTCAAGCGATGTTGGGGGGACAAACACAGACACAGAAACATATACATATACATACATACATACATACATACATACATATATATATATACATATATATATATATATATATATATCTATATATAATATATATATATATATTATATATATATATATTAATTAGAGACTTTTTTACTTTTTTTTACTTTTTATTAAAATTTTATGTATTGATTAAGTCTTTCCTTGTTTGTTTTGCAAAATAGTGGTTTTGTCTCTAATTAATATTATATAATATTTTACTATAAAATTGGATTTAATCCTAAATCTGATTTTTTCCCTGTAAATTTGGATTTATTCCCTAATATTTATTATATATATATATATATATATATATATATATATATACGATGGGCTTTCAGTTTCTATCTACCAAATCCACTCACAAGGCTTTGGTCGGCCCGAGGCTATAGTAGAAGACACTTGCCTAAGGTGCCACACAGTGGGACTGAACCCGGAACCATGTGGTTCGTAAGCAAGCTACTTACCACACAGCCACTCCTAACTTTTAAATGTATCTTTTGGTTACAGGTCCATCTGTAAATACGAAATCTTTAGTCTAACTATACTTCCTGACTCCACTTCTAAAGGACAATTCTTGACGCTTTAGTCTTATCCCTAAATCTTAAAAATGTACTACTGCGAAAATTTAAAATTTGCTAATGTGCTTATAAGTTGCTTCAAAAGTAATGAATATTGTAAATGAAATTACTAGCGAAGCAGGAGAAAAATTATTATTGCTAGCTGTAGACAATATCTTATGAGACGGGAAGTGTAGAAAAGCAATAAAATGAGTTTTGGTAATTGAAAGAGAAAATGAATAAAGGAAATAAATTGAAAACGTGTGTGATTTATGCATTCTCATACGAAGAACAGTGTTACATGTACATGTTCTTTATATATATATATATATATATAATACAAAATGGGACAAGGACGCAAAACATCCGGACAACTAGGTGATACAAAAAGGGACAACAAAACATCCAGATAGACGATGCAAAAAAAAACAAGGACGATTCATTCGAAGCTTTCTATCCTCAGTCAAGAACCGGAGCATCCTCGCAATTTCGGCTGATTCCTTGGGACTGGCCAGATTGGAGCAATCTCAAGACTAATCAGCCGAAATTGCGAGGATGATCCGGTTCTTGATTGAGGATAGAAAGCTTCGAATGACACGTCCTTGTTTTTTAGCATCGTCTATCTGGATGTTTTCTTGTCCCTTTTTGAATCACCTACTTGTCCGGATGTTTTGCGTTCTTGTCCCATTTTGTATTTTATATATATATATATATATATATATAAAAGTTGAGTTGTGGGGTATCGCACGAGTGGGATTATATAAGAAAAAAGGTTTGAAAATGCAATTTAAACGATGTTTATTTACTTAACCGGTTTCACTCTTTGGTAAAAGATTGTCAAAAGTAACATTGAATAATATGGGTTCAAAAAAGTTTTTTACATAATTGTCACATTGAATATTATGCATTCAAAAAAGTTTTTTACATAATTGTCACATTGGATATTATGAATTCAAAAATGTTTTTTTATACAAAATTGTCACATTACATGTATAAATATAGTTTTTGGTAACACAGAAGTTCAATAGTGTGAAGAGAATATTTGGAAAAATTGGCAGAAAAGGATAAAACAAATATATTATTGGAAATTTGGTTGCGTTAATTATTGGTTGTCGCAAATTGTCACATTACATGTATATATATATACAGTCTTTGGTATATATATACAATCTTTTGACAGCAAAAATTAAAATGGATTTTTTATACATCTCAGAATATTTTAAGTTGAAGGCGAGAATATGTTGTTACTGACCTGTTTGTTTTGGCAGAAAGGTTGAATTGAGAGAAAAAAAGGTTGTACCCAGTGTGGTGTATACTTCCCCTTCAAGCATCAATGGTTTTGGGGTTATCAGGAGGTTAGTATGTGGGTGTGAATAGATGTGTCCGTGCGTGCTGGTCAAGCAGCGTCTGTTTGTCACACACATACACACACACACACACACACACACACACACAACACAACACACACACACACACACATAGTATAAAAACACACACCACATACACACAACACACACACACCCACAGAACACACACACACACACAACGCACCCACATATATAATATATACACACAACACATAAATATAACATGTATTTGTATATAATATACACACATATATATAACACACATACACACACAACACACACACACACACACACACACACACACACGCACACATCCATACATAATATAAATATCACACAAATACACCTAGCATATATATACACATACAATATACAAATACAGCATGTATATAATGCACATACACAATATATGCATGCAATATACGTACGCAATACATACATATAATATATATATATATATAGACAATGCATATACATATATACATGTATACATATAAATAGTGTTCACATACACATACATAGATATACCACATATACACACAATATACATACATACAATGCATACACATACACGTACGCATACATATAATATATATAAACACACACACACATAACATACATACACAATGCATACATATATATACACGCAATGCATATACATGTATTCATGCACATATGGCACACCTACAATATACATATATACAATGCACACATACACACACATATATACACTTAATTGTACACATACATATACAATACACATACATACAATATACATATACACAATGCGCATGCAAATAATGCACATGTTTATACACGCATAAACATGCAAATAAATATACACACACACACATACACACACATATATACACTTAATTGTACACATACATATACAATACACATACATACAATATACATATATACAATGCACACATACACACACACACGCACACAGTGCACACACATATATACACTTAATTGTACACATACATATACAATACACATACATACAATATACATATATACAATGCACACATACACACACACACACACCCACACACACAAATTACAAACCTATAGCGTACACACTCAAATATATCTCTACATACCGCACACACACACAAACAAAGTACTCACATATACACACATACCATGCATATACACACACAACACTCACATATATATATATATATATATATAAACAAATACATATGTAAATACATACACACGTATATAATGCTCACACACACACACACACACATACACACACACACGCACACAGTGCACACACACACACACATATATACACACGTGCACACACACACACACACACAACGCGCGCACACACACACACATACACACACACGCACACAGTGCACACATATATACACACGCGCACACACACACACAACGTGCACACACACACACACACACAACACTCACACACATACATAACCTACATATATATAATGCATGCGTGTGTATGCCACGTATGTGTGCGGTCAATGCCCGCTAGTGTGTCCTATGCGTGCCGATGCGTGCATGTGCCCGCCCGCACGACATGCTGTGAGCGTGCGCGTGTCCCTGTGTGCTTGCTCTGGATGTGTTTCCAGGGGGTATGTTAGAGTATGTTTAGTTGTGTTCTGTATTTTTGAATAAGATTACTTTCCTTATTTATTCGTGTTTGGTCTGTGGTGTTGTCCGAGAATTGGTATAGTGGGAAGACTAAGAATTTGGGGGACTTATTGTGTGCACAAAGGTCTAAGTGTCCACTTAGTGGTATCTGTCTTGTGGAGGGGTCCCTCAGTTGTTGTCGGTGAACTGTCATTCTTTCTCTGAGGGTAAGGCTCGTTTGCCCTATGTAGTCTTCGTGGCATCCTTCACACCTTATGACGTAGAGTAAATTTTTTGATGCGCACGTGAAATTATTTTTTATGATGAATGTGTGTCCCGAGTGGAACTTGTACGACGATCCCTCAATGAGGTGGATGCAAGTCTTTCAGTTGGGGCGACCACATTTTTTGATGGTGGGCGGTGGGTTTGTGTTGTGTAATTTTGCGTTGGTGAGGAGGTTTTTTAGGGATTTAGGTTGTCTCTTACTTTTTATTATTTTATGAGCTGCCAGTATTTTTTTCAGGCGTGGGTCTTGATTTAGTTGTGGAATGTTGTTGTATATAATAGTGTAAGCTTCTGCATTCCTTGGGTTGTGTGTTGAGAGATAGGGGAGGCTATTTACTGTACTGTGGATGTGTTTGGGTTTTCGTAGGTCTTGAATGTTGATTGATTTGGCCCGTTCTATTCCGTTGTCTACTAGTGATGCCGGGTAATGTCTTTCGAGAAGAATTGCCCTTAGTTCCCGGAGTCTTCTATTTCGTGTTGTGTCATTTGAGACAATAGTGCAGATTCTTCTCGCTAGGTTGAAGGGGATATTTGCCTTTGTGTGTTTTGGGTGATTGGAGATGAATAGACGGTATTGTTTAGAGTCAGTGGGTTTGTAATGGATGTCAGTTTCAATATTGACGCCTTTTTTAATGATTAGGATGTCAAGAAAAGGGAGTTGGTCCTGACTATATTCCATTGTGAATTGAATGTTGTTATTTACACTGTTGATAAGGTTTTTGAAGTCTATAAGTTGGTCGAGTGTGTGGGACCATAGGATGAGGCAATCATCTAAGTAGCGTTTCCAGTTCTCCAACAGGTATTTGTGGAAAGACTGGCCGTACTTATATTTGGATTTTTCATAGATATGTGATTCCAGGTAGGCCATCACCAGGTTTGCATAGGTAGGTGCAACTTTCGTACCCATTGCAGTTCCTGAGACCTGTCTGTAAGTGTTGTTGTGGAAATACATGAAGTTGTTTTGCAGAATAAATTTGAGGCCCTCAATTATGAATTCTTTTTTAATTCTTTCCGGGATCTCATTGGGATATTTATCCAGCCAGAATTTAATGGCTTCCAGTCCACATTCATGCGGGATTGTGGTGTAAAGATTAATAACATCAAAAGAAACGATTAAGGTGTCTTTATCGGCATGTTTGGGGAGATGATTTAATAGGTCCAGGTCATCTCTTACAATACTTGGAATGTGTTTCAGTATTAGCTTTAAGATGATATCTATAAAGTTGCTAAGTCTGTGTGTTTCACAACTTGGGCCTGCCACTATATATATATATATATATATATATATAGCGGCGTACGTACACTTTGTCCTCTTATATATATATATATATATATATATATATATATATATATATATATATATATATATATATATATACATGAAAAACAATGTTGCAAAACGTAAAGTCTTTTCCGTGTGATAAGCGACAAGTGAGAAGTAATACCATTGTTATAACATTTATGCGTGTGAACTTGCGATTCTCGTTGAATCATTAAAAGCAGTCGCTGGATTCAAAACTTTACTGGACTATTTCCAGGTTTTGTCAGGAGCTATGCCTTTGATTTACAAACTGCTTTGGACGCTTATTGACCAGTTTAAGGCTCCTCTAATTACACTTCTTTTATATGTCTTTCGTAAAAACGATAGTGTGGCGTATATCTGAGTTTCGTTAATTAGACAAATATACTTCATAGAATTCATTAACGGTCGATTTTCCCGACAGTACGAACTTTTAAGATGTCAATGTTTTCACATTCAAGGTTTACTATACGTTCTCTTTTGCTTACCAAGCCTTTAACACACAAGTCGATATCTGCTTTCTCCAATTTTACGTTAAATTATACACACACGCGTGCACACACACACACGCGTGCACACACACACACGCGTGCACACACACATGGGTGCACATACACGCGCGTGCACACACACGCGCGTGCACACACACACGCGTGCACACACACACACGCGTGCACACACACACACGCGTGCACACACACACACGCGTGCACACACACACGCACACACACCCCCCACACACACACAAGCTGTTAATGCTAAAATTACCCAAATTTCCCAACTTTAATTCCAAATAACATCAAATTCTTTAATTTACGAGATAAAGTAACTGGTTGATCGCAATCGGAATTCAGGGTCGCATCGATACACCAAAATTGAAAGCAATCTGAGCAAAATCAAAGGGGCCTCATTTTGCGAACGAAAAAGACTAGATCCGATCCGATCAACGGAACAGCCTACTCGTGAAATTAACGTGCAAGTGGCTGAGCATTGCACAGACATGCATACCCATAACGTAGTTCTCAGGGAGGTTCAGCGTGCGAGCGTGTATGTGCGTGCGTGTGCATGTATGTGTACGTGTGCGCGTGTGCATTTATGTACACGTGTGCGCGTGTGCATTTATGTACACATTCACACACACACATACACACACATACATACACACACAATTATACTTAAATGATCTGCGACCCATATTTGACGAGGCCACATCTAACTTAATAGTACAAATACTAACTTCGTTTACTCAGAATATCAGGGATTAAGCAACTTAAAAGAGTTAAGACTTGTACAATTTACCATTCCAGCCCACCTACTAGATTTTACTATCTAATCAGAAAAAATTTTGTTTTCATTTTATCTATATTTATCATGCTTGTATTTTCTAAATAAGAATATTAATTGAAATCCGCAGGAATATTCAATTCCGTACATGCTATTGATTTTAATTTCTAAAACCAATATCAATATTATAAAGCTGTGATTAAAAATTTGATTGCTTTCATTTGAAATTATTATTAAAAGACCGATTGCATCCACTCCACTGCTATGCTTTTCGGTCATATAAGAGGCTTCGGAATCCAATTACGGTTTTAACTTCAAAATGCTTTGATGATATGAAATAAATAGTTTATCTGTTAATTTCTTGTTTCGCTATTTGTGTAGTACACCATTTCTTTTGTCTAACTCATTCATTTTCTGAGTTTGCATCTAGATTCTTGTGTATATTTGAATAAATTATTTTTAGTTCCCAAGTAGCTTGCTTACCAGCCACATGGTTCTGGGTTCAGTCCTACTGCGTGGAACCTTGGGCAAGTGTCTTCTACTATAGCCTCGGGCCGACCAAAACCTTGTGAGTGGATTTGGTAGACGGAAACTATATATATATATATATATATATATATATATGTATATATATATATGCGTGTGTGTGTGTGTGTGTGTGTGTGTGTGCATGTTCGTGTGTCTGTGTTTGTCCCCCCAACATTGCTCGACAACCGATGCTGGTGTGTTTACGTCACCATAACTTAGTGATTCGGCAAAAGAGGCCGATAGAATAAGTACTAGGCTTACAAAGAATAAGTCCTGGGGTAGATTTGCTCAACTAAATGCGGTGCTCCAGCATGGCCGCAGTCAAATGACTGAAACAAGTAAAAGAGTAAAGAGTATACATCTCATTCTGCTTCGTATATTACAAATATTTTGCCACCTTTACCGATATATCATTGTCTAACAACTCCAGAAAATAAGGCAAAATTACCAGGTCTTTCTTTTGATCCTTTGGAGACGGAGCCTCATTCGGAGTTTCAGTGTCAAGAAGACGGAGCCCTTTTCACAAACTCGACAGAGGGCATGCACTTATTTTTCAAAAACAATTATAAAAGATAAAGTAATTACTTTACATATACTCTTTTACTCTCTTTTACTTGTTTCAGTCATTTGACTGTGGCCATGCTGGAGCACCGCCTTTAGTCGAGTAAATCGACCCCAGGACTTATTCTTTGTAAGCCTAGTACTTAGTCTATCGGCTTCTTTTGCCGAACCGCTAGGTTATGGGGACGTAAGCACACCAACATCGGTTGTCAAGCGATGTTGGGGGGACAAGCACAGACACACGAACACACACATATATATATACATATATACGACGGGCTTCTTTTCAGTTTCCGTCTACCAAATCCACTCACAAGGCTTTGGTCGGCCCGAGGCTATAGTAGAGGACACTTGCCCAATGTGCCACGCAGTGGAACTGAACCCGGAACCATGCAGTTGGGAAGCATGCTACTTACCACACAGCCACTCCTCGTGTAGCGCGGGATGCTGCTTTTCTTACTTGTTCCTTTACTCTTGCTATTTGGTTTGGTAAATATGTAGTTTTGACCTCATAGCAATCGAAAACGATATTACAGATAAACTTGTGTGTGTGCGCGCGCGCGAGTATGTGTGTGTGTGTGTATGTGGGCGTGCGCGTGTGCGTCAAATACTATACCAGCTGAATTAAAAATATAAAAAATTCTTATAATTGAACTACATTCTACACGTCGAAGACTAGTTAATCACGTGACCACGACGTGCTTCGACCTGTTAAAAAAAAAACACCAACTAAATCTTAGGAAATTTCCCCAAGACACCTATCGGTTTCTTTCTTTTCTTCATCCATGAAGTACAACTTGTGGCATTTACCAAACAAATTGACTCAAATTGTGGATCTTTTGTAAATGGGAGCCATCACCCTGAAGTGCGCGATATTTTAAAGACTAACTTTGTTGCCATTTTTTTTTCTCTCTTTTGGTTAAGCTTTCTTCTATTTAGGAGTTGTAGACTAATCATGGATACTGGAAATGAATGCTACTCCAGCGAAGGAACTTCTGTAAAAGCTTCAGTTCAAGCTGTTAACATTAACAATTTGATAAAACCAGCTGGAGAAAAACGCTAACGGCGCCGTCCCTCCAGCTGTATCTAGAAACAAAATTGATTTTTTTATTACCCACAAGGGGCTAATGAAGAAGGGACAATAAATCTGATTTTGGGGTTAGATGAGCGAATGATTGTACAAAAAAATGACATTAAAAATTTTTACAAAAATAAGAAAAGATAATAAAATCGGATGGTAGGACAGACCGGAAGACATTACGGATGGAGTGGGGGGCGGGTTTAATTTGGACTCCATGAACCCCGCCTCGCCACTGATACCTGAGATACATCCTGTGTCGCATTCATGAGGTTCCATCCACACGCAACATCGTGCTACATTCTTCCATCGATTTTCAAACATTTTCACAGTCAGGCATTTTCTCTCTAGGTATCTAGAAACAAAATGCCAACGAAAAGTCCGACCCGTAAAGAACCGAAACCTGGTGCCAAACATCCGAAATACCGTTCGATGGTTATGACGGTAATCAATAGTAAAATTTCACGGAATGGTGTTTCATTGAGAGCGATATTAAATTATATCCATTCAACTTTTGAAGTGAGTTCAAGTTCGAAGTTCGTCAACACGCAAGTGATGAAAGCGTTGGCGAATATGGTTGAGGACTGTGTGGCTATTTTAGTGACTGGCACGATAGGAACAGGTTACTTCAAACTGAAGTCTTCACAGAAATCCAAATCTAAAAGTAACGGTAACAGCAATATGAAGGCTATTAAAAGAACCACATGAAACTAATCCTTACCAAAAGTGGGCAGTCTACTTTAGATGATATGAACTTGACATTTACTAAATCCCCAAGAACCAGCAAATCTACTGCTAAAACGAAATCAAGAGAAATTGGTAAAGCAAATACTCCGCATCGAACGAAAACCAAAAGAGTTATTTCATCTAAAAGAAAATCTCTCTTACCCAAAAAACCTGAAACGAGCCAGTCTTTTGTATAAACGAAAATCTGATTCAAAAGATTCTACAAAGAAATCTAGTTCAAAGAACTCGAAAGCTAAGAGTCATGACAAAGTTCCAGAGAAATCGGTTAAAAACCCAAATAATATTCAGAAGAAACCACCCCCACAAGTCGAACCAAAATCACCGAAAGTGAAAAAAGAATAATAAAAAACACTAAAGCTACTAAATCGAAGTCCGCAGTTCAAAACCCTAAGAAGCAGCTTTCGAAATAGTATTTTTCTCCTTTTTATTGTAACACCACCCACTTATCTCTCATTTCAAGATTTTTTTAAACAGTGCAATGAAATTCCGTTGCATCCCTACTTACAACATTACTCTGTATTAAAAACAACAAAACATTTGAAATGAAGCAATGGTATAAAATTTAGCGACAGATTATATACTATTAGGGGTTTTACTTTACCCTGCTTTCATTTCATTCTTCTTGAAGTCCAGTGGAAAACAAAGCAATCATTGTTGCTCTGCATAATCGATTATATCCCTTCTCTGGATCGATGTACCAACCCTATTCTGTAACCACTATCCCTTTCTTCAGCTCGCGCATCCTAGAGAATTCACTACACTAAAGGTGGGGTGGAGGAGAATGTTTGCATCTACTCGCAACTGTAAGGAATATCTAAAAGCATTGTACATTGCAATGTTAGCATTTTTGGATCTTTTCGGTTTGAACGGCAGTTTTTCTAGCGGTGTCATATGAAATTGTCACCCATAATTATGACCCTAGTATCGATCTATTGCATGTCAATCTGTTTTAGGGTTAGGGTTAGGGGTGGGGGGAAGGGTATCTTTTTTTCTTCACAAATGTAAATAAACCCAATCTGTTTCTTAAACGAGGGACATATTCATACGGCACAGAATGTTTTCACCTCAATAGACATCATTGATTGGTTGAAATTGCAGAAATTGAAGAAAAAAACAACAACAAATATCTTACAAACTATAGAATTTTCTCAATAAAGCCAAGAGAAAAAGATGTTTTATAAACACATTCTACCAGTATACGAAGTTTAAAAGTGTTTAGTTACGTGGAAATTATTTTAAAAAACTGCCGGTCAAACCGAAAAGATCCGCATTTTTTTCTAAAAATACCAATAGCTTAAGCTTCTCCTTTCTAGTTTAAAGCCAATTTGTTTCACTTTTCATACTACAATTCGTTATAAATGAAGTGCTCGATCTGAGGAATCCCTGGTCTTTTTACCAGCTTGGAATAGTAATATAATAACAAACTAATTGGCGATTATGAAACTGCCAAAGCTGGATCGCTTTTAGATTTGCTCGATCAGAGCAAACCTAGTGCTAAAATTTTAATTCTCACATCAATAAAGTGGCCAAAATCCAGTTGCTTATGTCCACAAAATTCCATCTACGTGCAATGAATCAAAGAATACACTTGGAGAAAGCTACTCTCTCATTGTTTGTAATTATATTTCATCTTGGACAATGTCTCGTTAAATACAAATGAATTAAAATGAACAATTTAATTATTTAGACATGTTAATATAGAAACTTTTTAAAACTCAACTGTAGTTAAAAAAGTGCAGATTTTTATTGATTTTATTATTTTTCGTAAGTGAATAAAATATCTTTCTTTTAAAACTAGTTACAATGTCCTGAATAACAGCTAAACTGGCAGGTAGAAGAAACAATTGAAAGCTGGACCCGCAGATAAAAGTCGATTTAGGAATAAACTGTAGAGCAAGCAACAAGTGAATTGCATGCAACTCGTAGAACCTTCTGAAACTTCATTTGTTTTTTAGTAGCATTAGTGTGACTGGCCTGATGAGCCATATCACGTGCGTCCTGCTCCTCGAAAAAGGTAGCCCATTCCTGGTGTAATCAGCTGAGGATATCGAGCGAAGATGGCTATTAAAATAAGCAACCTAAGGTTTAGCTACAAATATCCTACATACTAAGCGAGAAGCTCTTCTGCTGTTTTCTCTGCCTACTCTGTTTCTTGGGTTTTGGTGCACTCTGGTCAGGTAGTAACCCTTTGACTCTGCATAAATTTCTATTCATAACGCGCGCGCGCATGGTGTGTTGGGGCAGTTGTCTATTGAACTGAATACAGCAAATATTTCCTGGAGACAAACGGTGGGATAAAATGCCAGGCAGAAGCTGACTAATCAACGAAATTAATTTCAACTCGACTCGTTACCAACTGTCTTACAGACATAATACCACACATTGTATTTTTTGTTTGTTTTTGTGACCCCCTTCGGTCATGAATGACCATTGGATTGCACCTAGAAAGTTACCCTCCGAGGCACAAGTCTGGGCTAGGTTGTTTATGGAAGACCAGCAGTCGCTCGCACATACCAGCCTCCTCCTCTCCACGCCACCGATGTTATCCAAGGGAAAGGCAAAGGCTGATACAGCTTGGCACCAGTGACGTCGCAGCTCATTTATTAACATGCAAGTGGCTGAGCACTCCACAGACAAGTGTACTCTTAACGTAGTTCTCGGAGAGATTCAGCGTGACACAGAGTGTGACAAGGCTGGGCCCTTTGAAATACAGGTACAACAGAAACAGGAAGAAAGAGTGAGAGAAAGTTGTGGTGAAAGAGTACAGCAGGGTTCACCACCACCCACTGCCGGAGCCTCGTGGAGCTTTAGGTGTTTGCGCTCAATAAACACTCAACACTCACAATGCCCGGTCTGGGAATCGAAACCGCGATCCTACGACCGCGAGTCCGCTGCCCTAACCACTGAGACATTGCGCCTCCACACACATTGTATTATTTAAGCTAATAATTATAGTTTCAATTTTTGGCCAAAAAAAAGCGAGTAATTTTAGGGGGCAGTGGGGCTTGTTGCATGATTATGTTTGAGTTTACACGTTTTCGAAATAACTAAAGATTGAAATTATAGTTTCGTATTTGAGAGGATTGTTTGTAGATTAGTTACTTGTCCTTATAGTGGAGGCGCAATGGCCCAGTGGTTAGGGCAGCGGTCGTAGGATCGCGGTTTCGATTCCCAGACCGGGCGTTGTGAGTGTTTATTGAGCGAAAACACCTAAAGCTCCACGAGGCTCCGGCAGGGGATGGTGGTGATCCCTGCTGTACTCTTTCACCACAACTTTCTCTCACTCTTACTTCCTGTTTCTGTTGTACCTGTATTTCAAGGGCCGGCCTTGTCACTCTCTGTGTCACGCTGAATATTCCCGAGAACTACGTTGAGGGTACACGTGTCTGTGGAGTGCTCATCCACTTACACGTTAATTTCACGAGTAGGCTGTTCCGTTGGTCGGATCAACCGGAACCCTCATCGTCGTAACCGACGGAGTGCTTCCACTTGTCCTTATGCAACCAATAAGCAAACCGATCTCTTGTTTTCCGTAACGCAGCAAATCAAGTTTGCCAGTACTTTCATTATGTTCAAATATAAAATGTCTATCCTATGCTGGTCATTGGCCGGTAGTAGGTTGTTTCAGTCGAATTTCCATAAACTGAATCGGCGAAAACGTAAATTTCACTTCATTTTTTTTTTACTTGTTTCAGGCATTTGACTGCGGCCATGCTGGAGCACCGCTTTTAGTCGAGCAAGTCGACCCCAGGACTTCGAAGTCACTGTCAATAATTTCTTGTTTAACAGTAATATCTATCTATCTATCTATCTATCTATCTATCTATCTATCTATCTATCTATCTATCTATCTGTCTGTCTGTCTATCTCTGCCACTCTGTCTATATAGACAGAGAGAGAGAGAGAGAGAGAGAAATTGAGAGAGATATAGTGAGAAAGAGACGTAAAGAGAAAGAGAAAAAGAGAGACCGTCATTCAGTTACTTCTGCTAGGATCTTATGGAGATGGTGCTTGAAAATTTTGTCCCTACAACACTTCACATTATAGGGACGAAGAAAATGGATAAAGGGATATATATATATATATATATATATATACTAGCAGTATCGCACGGCGTTGCTCGGATTTGTAAGGGAAATAACTATATAAGCATTTTTAAAGAGTTACTTCCCTTATATAATAGCAAAAAAAATGGGAAAAAATGATGGTAAATTTTTTTTAAATCGTAGACGCGCGCTAATACCCAGAAGGGCTCGATATGAATCACGACTATAAGATACCCGGTTTTGGTTAAACGGCACCGCAAAATGTGGGAGTAGTTAGGAATCTAAATCGTAGGAGACAGACACACAACTTCACTTTTATATATAAAGATATATATATATATAAGTGAAGTACTTTGCTCAAGAGCATAA
Organism: Octopus sinensis; assembly: GCF_006345805.1. Classification (NCBI taxonomy): domain Eukaryota; kingdom Metazoa; phylum Mollusca; class Cephalopoda; order Octopoda; family Octopodidae; genus Octopus; species Octopus sinensis. The sequence continues at coordinate 131,033,521 of NC_043000.1, read as the reverse complement.
TGCACCGCCTGTCTGGGAATCGAAATTATGAACTTGCAATCATCAGTGCAATAATCTAACCACTAGGCCATGCAATTTCACATTCACGTCTATGTCTACGCACACACACACATGCACACACAGATACATGCATACATAGATACATACATGAACAAATACACAAACATGTAACATAAAAACAGTGAGACAAAATGAGACAGACAGACGACAGATAAACAGACAGACCGACAAATGGAGGGAAATTGAAACGAGACATCATAATACTCCAGAATCGAATTTATCGAAGTTGGAAAAAGATAAAAAATTGTGAAACGAGGAAAGTATCGAATTAAGAGAAAAAAAAAGTTTATGTGAAATCGAAAACGATTACACGTCAAAATTTAACAAACTAAACTGAATTGATATCTCCGGAAATTAGAATATAATGACTGAGATGATTTTTTAAAAATATTTTAAAATTTGAAGTAATTTCTCGGTAATAAAAAAACAGCACACGACTTTTCAATTACTATGGTATCAAAACATTTTATTACTGTAAAATAAAATGGATGAGCAGACATACCAGTTGTGTTTACACACACACACACACACGTACACACACACACAAGTATACATGTATATACACACACACACACACACACACACATATATATATACAAGTGGAGGTACAATGGCCCAGTGGTTAGGGCAGCGGACTCGCGGTCGTAGGATCGCGGTTTCGATTCTCAGACCGGGCGTTGTGAGTGTTTATTGAGCGAAAACACCTAAAAGCTCCATGAGGCTCCGGCAGGGGGTGGTGCTCCCTGCTGTACTCTTTCACCACTCTTTCTCTCACTCTTTCTTCTGTTGGCCTGCTCGCTTAGCTAGCGGGGTGGCGTCATTCGAAGGCTAAAACAATGCGAAAGCATTGTGACCAGCGATGTGTAGCAACATCTGATGTTGGTCGGTCACGTGATCACGTGATATATATATATATATATATATATATATATATATATATTATATACAACACATACGCATGTATATTGGCAAGTATATATATATATATCTATTATATAAAATCCGTTCTGTCTGTCTGTCTCTGTCTGTGTGTGTCTTCTAGGATCTCGGGCATCCTCCATCCGATTGCGCTCAAATTTGATATGTAGATACCGAAGGTATCAGGGCGTATATAAGTCTTGAAAGAATTACGAAAATCCATTCCAGGTGAGAATGCGATCGATAAAGCCGTGGGAACGTGCATTTGTACGCATAAGTACATCAGTCGAAATCCGTCTTTTACTGGTTTGACAAGTCAGCACCGTCCATTGGACGGGAGGGGGGGGGCGTTTTGCTCGTATATATATATATATACAAATCAAAAATAAAGAAAAAATCACAGCAAAAACAACCAAATTCTGTTTGCACACAGAATACATTAGAGTGGAAATGATGTTTCAAGTAGAGTTCTGTGAAGGAAACAGGAACATGTCTAGAAAGAGGAGAAAGGAGGAGA